>NC_054388.1:114283871-114613871 GCF_017654675.1 Xenopus laevis | reverse complement strand
GGGATTATCATCCACTGTTACTAAACAATAAGGGGCCGCTGTACCCACCTCTCCAGTCAGCAGCTGGATGATGTTGGACATGAGTTCCAGGATCTTCTTGTCATTCTTGTTATTTTCCTTCTGTATGACGGAGCCAGGGGCATGCAGGGCCCCCCCATCATCTGACTTCTTCCTAGGGATGTAGTGCTAAATATTGAAAGGAAGAGAGAATGGTGTTTGAGCTGCAGAGAGACCCCCTTTGTACAGACAGACAGTCTCTTGTCAGTGTGCCAGTCACAGTGCCCCTCACCTCTCCAGTCAGCAGATAGATCATCTCCAGTGTCAGATTCACCATTCTCTCCTTCTTCCCCCGCTCCTCCTCCTCCTCATTTTTATCCTTCTTCTTCTTCTTCCCCTTCATCCCTGTGTCACTCGCTTCCTCCCACATTCCCATTGGCTCCTCGTGGGAGGGACTGAGCTGGAAGTGACCCTGGAATTAAGCACTTACAAATTTCTATACAAGAATATTCCCACCAATATCTCCCAATAGAATTATAGAGGCCCAGATCCATAGAATATTGAAAAAGAAACCTACACTCTGTGTCCCTGAAGAGGGGTGCTTTATATTTTCATGGTGTAGATTGGGGATGGAAAGACCTCAGGTTATACAGTATTAAGGAGGGAGGTGGTGGAACATGAGAGTGTTACCAGTATCCCTGCAATAGGGAGGCAATAAATGGCCCCTTTATTGGAGCTCCCTATAGATGTTCTCTGGTCCCTGTCTGTGTTTCAAATGAGGGGTGGGAGTGTCCTAACAGTCTCTGCCAGTAGCACAGTGGGAGGGGGACAGCCTATCACAGCCCTGCAGTCACACAAGCACAGACAGGCTTCAGTTCCCTATCAGGTCCTGCTAGCTGCTGATTGGTTCCTGTCCTACAGTGCAGTGAGCTGAGTGCACAGCCTGGGAATTCAGGGAGCAGCAAGTGGAAGAGAAGGGAGGGATTATTAGGGATTTTGCAGAAATATTCAATAAATCAGCCTGAAACACTACATTTTTAAGCACAATTCTTCTATACCTAAATGAGTATAACTCACTGGTACGTTCCTTTTTTTTTTTTTTACACAAAATGTCTGCTTTTGAGAAGACTAGGAACTATGAAATCTTACCCTCCTTTGCCGTTATTGTATTTTCAAAAATTGTTTTCTTATTATATTTTCATTATTCACTTTCAAGTAAAGATGAATGTGCCACAATACACAGTGTCATGATTAGTCTAAGGATTTATTTGGGAGGTGATGTATGGCACCTCTATGGGAAAGTATTGCCCTCATATAGTCTGTCCCACTTGTACAGGGCCCCAATCCTTACCAGCAATATCAGACCTCCCAACATTTTGGAAGTAAAAAGAGGGACAATTTTTTTTTTCGCACATAGCGCAGCCAAATGTTTTTGTCCACGCCCCTTTCTGTGGCCACACCGACTAATTACCATGTTCATTTTACAAAAATTTAAAATATTTCTCCTCTAAACTGTTTTTTTGTGTCCCAAAATTGTTACAACGTATCTTATTTGCACCTGTTAGCTGTTCTGGGCTCTCTGCTAAAAGCCAATTAAGTGAGAAACTTTGTTTCTTTTTCTGGCTGTTCAGTGCAGAGAAAAGAGGGACTTTCCAGTATAAATGAGGGACTGCGGGTTGAGCTGTCAATAGAGGGACTGTCCCTCAGAAAAAGGGACAGTTGGGAAGTCTGATTTAATATAGGGGCCCAATATGTACAGGGTCCGCCTCAGAAAAGCAGGACAAAGCACTGATACTGGGTTTCTGACCCACAGCAGGACCCCAGCCTTAATACTGATACAGGGATGGAAGCTGCACACACAGCCGCTGTTGGAAGAAGTGCCCCAGTGTGAGGAGACAGGGAGAAATGAACAAACAAGGACGTGTGTACCCACCAATTCCTTCCCCGGGGCCCAGCTCTACCGCTCCGGACCAGTCGTCTGCTTGCGTCACAGTCACGTGAGGGTTGGAGGCGGGGCTGTAAGTGCTGTCTGACAGAGAGAAAGCTCCGCCCATGAATGGAAGAAAAGAGGGAGGCGGACCCCTAGCAGGAGTCGCTTTGGTGGCTGTAATTGTATGAGCTGCTGAGTATGGACAGAATGAAGCCAAAGTCCCATCATGAACTTCTTATGGAAGTGCCAGTCCCACACGAGGCTTCCGCTAGTGAACCCAACACAACCGAAACTTCTCCCCTTTAGTGGTAAGCGCTTCAGCCTATTAGGATGCACACAGAGTCCGCGCTCGCTCATTGGCTGTGCACAGAGAAACAGAGCTTGATCGTCATTGGTTGTGTGGGGAAGTGGGCGGGAATTAGTAAAGTTAGAGAATACTGTCTGATCGGAAACATGTAGGTATTAGTTTGGTCTTGAGCCCTTTTAGCGCCTGTTTTCTCATAGCCAATGACGTGAAGAACCCAGAGTGCACCGGGAGCAGCATGTGACGGCTGAGAGCCAATCAATGCGGCTGAGCAGAGGGAATAGGAGCGCTACGAGCTGCACATTGATACTGAGGCGAAGAGAGGGAATCCTGGGACCCATGTTAGTGAGTGACAGCTTCGCTGCTTTACCTGATGGCGGTGCCTCTGCGCTTCCTGTACTGCCAGTGAGGGGAATTAAAGGACTGGGTGCGAGGACCGGATGTGGGCGTGGCCAAGAGAAGAACACTAAACAAGACCCCGCCCACTGGCACTCTCATTGATATCGCTATTATTACACTTGTAACTGCATAATTCTTAATTAAGGCCCGCCCACAAGGAGCCAATGGGAATGTGGGAGGAAGCGAGTGACACAGGGATGAAGGGGAAGAAGAAGGATAAAAATGAGGAGGAGGAGGAGCGGGGGAAGAAGGAGAGAATGGTGAATCTGACACTGGAGATGATCTATCTGCTGACTGGAGAGGTGAGGGGCACTGTGACTGGCACACTGACAAGAGACTGTCTGTCTGTACAAAGGGGGTCTCTCTGCAGCTCAAACACCATTCTCTCTTCCTTTCAATATTTAGCACTACATCCCTAGGAAGAAGTCAGATGATGGGGGGGCCCTGCATGCCCCTGGCTCCGTCATACAGAAGGAAAATAACAAGAATGACAAGAAGATCCTGGAACTCATGTCCAACATCATCCAGCTGCTGACTGGAGAGGTGGGTACAGCGGCCCCTTATTGTTTAGTAACAGTGGATGATAATCCCTTTCTCTGGCTGGGGGATGACTGGAACATTGTGTGTGACAGGTTGCCATAAGGACTCATCATGTTTCCATCTATTTTTCCTTGGACGAGTGGGACTATATAAAAGGAAACAAGGAGCTTTATGAGGAAGGGATAAAGGAGGAGCCACAGCAGCTCCACCCACTGGGTAAGTAATGGGTAAATATCAGAAGCTATGGGGACAGGATTCTAAGCAGCAGTTTGTGTATAAGGAAAGCTCCTGCCAAAATTCTTATTCACTCTCTCATCATATCACGTCTAGACTACTGTAACTCTCTATTAATTGGCCTTCCCCTCCAGAGACTGTCACCTCTCCAGTCCATAATAAACACTGCTGTGAGGCTCATACACCTCAGCAACCGCTCCTCCTCTGCCTCACCATTCTGTCAATCCCTGCACTGGTTCCACTACCTCTCAGAATTAAATTTAAATTAATGACCCTGACATTCAAAGCACTTCATAACTCTGCCCCACCCTACATCTCTGAACTCATCTCTATATACTCACCCAACCACTTACTACGCTCCTCTACTAACCTGCTACTCAACTCTTCTCTCATTACCTCCTCACATGCTCACATTCAAGACTTTGCAAGGGCTGCACCCCTCCTCTAGAACTCTCTCCCACGGTCTGTCTGACTTTCTCCCAACCTTTCTGCTTTCAAGAAATCTCTTCTTTTTCGAGAAGCCTCCCCTCACTCTGCTTAACTACCAAACGCAACACCACATACAGTACCACATTTCTCACCCACTTAATTCCATCTTGCCCACTCCCACACCTTGTGTATTACTCCCTTCCCTTTAGAGTGTAAGCTCTTTTGCATAGGGCCTTCCTCACCTTTTGTACCGGTATTGATTGTAATGTATGTAACTCCATATGTTCTATGTATATAATTCATGTGATGTAGTTGTATAATCACATTTACTTTACAGTGCTACGCAATATGCTGAAGCTATATAAATACATGTTAATAATAAATAGTGATGAGCAAAAATTTTTTGTCAAGTTTTGGCAGAGAAATGATACCCACAGATTCAAATGAGTGAAAAAAATTGCTGCGTGTCAAAACATTTTTCTAACTTATAGACTTCAATGCATTTTTGGGGGGAGGGGTTGGGGAAAATGTCCTAAGTGGATAGAGATGGACAACACTCACTGATCTCCTAAACATTGTAGCCATTGGAGAGATTTGGGCTGCAGCAATTTCTGTGTCTTCTATGCCTGCAGTTCCTGAAACAATGAATCCATACATTTATGTATAAATTATTTCTGTTTGTATCTTTCCCAGACTGTGAATATGAAGATAAGAGAGATATTCCATCTGATCTGGGAGGAACATTATGTTATAATAATGAGACAAGCAAGATCGGGGCTGAAGGAACAGATTTTTGTGCCAAAGGAAATCTCACAATTTCTCCAGTGGAACAGCCCCCACCAGCCAATGGGATTAAAGAGGAAAGAGCTTCATGTGCAGAGGGAAACCAATCAGATTGCAGCATTAATCCTTTTACAGAACAGATACAGGGAACTGATAAACCTACTCCTATCATGGGATACAGCCTGAATAACAGCTCAGCGAATTATATAAAAGAGGAGGTTGTGCAATGTCATGAAGGAAACCATTCTGATATGAGAATTATTACTGCTTCAGAATCAATACTGGAAACCAATACATCTGCTGCAATGATACGATGCAACCTAAATACCAGTTTGTCAGCTTCATGCGAAGGGGGAAACCAATCAGATTGCAGAATTAATGAACTTACAGAACAGATACAGGGAACAGATACACCTACTGGCAATATAGTTCTGTACATCTGTTCCGAATGCCAGAAACATTTTAGTACTAAGGCCGGTCTTGCCAGGCATCAGAAAACTCATTCAGTTTTTGTGGGTGAGGAAAATGCATATGGGAGAATTCACACAGAAGAGAAACCATTCCCTTGTTCTGAATGTGGGAAACGTTTTGCTCGTCGTCTCCATCTTACTGACCATCAGAGCAGTCACACAGGGGAGAAACCATATGCTTGCTCTCAGTGTGAGAAATATTTCACTCATCGTTCCAATCTTAACAGACACCTGAAGCTTCACAAAGGAGAAAAACCATTTCCTTGTTCTCAGTGTGGGAAACGTTTCCCTTGTGTCTCGGACCTTAATATACATCGCAGGGTTCACACAGGAGAGAGACCGTACTCTTGTTCTGAGTGTGGCAAATGCTTTAAACATCACTCAAACCTAACTAACCATCAAAGAACCCACACAGGAGAGAAACCATTTTCCTGCACTGAATGTGGGAAAGGCTTTAAAGATCGCTCAAGTCTTACTGTACATCACAGAACCCACACAGGGGAGAAACCATTTTCCTGTTCTGAATGTGGGAAATGTTTTATCAATCAGGCATGCCTTAGGGTTCATAAACGAATTCACACAGGAGAGAAACCATTCCCTTGTACTGAATGTGAGAAAAGTTTCAGCGATCGGGCTTGTCTTAGAGGCCACAAAAGAACTCACACGGGAGAGAAACCATACAGCTGTAGTGAATGTGGCAAATGTTTCCGTGATGGTGCAGGCCTTAGAGTCCATAAAAGAATTCACACGGGGGAGAAACCGTACACCTGTAGTGACTGTGGCAAATGTTTCAGTGATCGTTCATGCTTTAGAACCCATAGAAAAATTCACACAGGAGGGAAACCATTTTCCTGTTCTGAATGTGGCAAGTGTTTTATTCATCTCCACGACCTTACCGTTCATCTCAGGATTCACACAGGAGAGAAACCATTCACTTGTACTGAATGTGGCAAATGTTTTAAACATAATTCCCAACTAACTACACATTCCCAGATACACAAGAGAAAAAACACTTTTGGATAAGGACTGTACATATACAGAGTGAGCAAAATACAATCATTATGCTACCAAAGTATAATTCCTTTTGGTTAATGTACAATATTTTTATCTCTATCTGAAGCCTCTGAGCTAAACTACATGGCAGATTTTGGATGGATGGACAGATTCTATACTACAGGTCATGTCAAACAATAATGGATCGGGTATACACATTTACAGGCCCATTTAGCAAAGGTCAAATTCATGTGAATTTTTTTTCTACTCTAATAAATTTGAATATACTCACAATTCAACTGGGAGGTTATTTAAGAAGATGTCTACAACTCAAACAAATATTCCCAACCCGAATCGAATCGAATCGAATTCAACTGAAAAAACCTTGAATGTCAGGAAGGCTTTTAAAGGAGACATATAGGATAAATGATTATAATTAATATATGGTGTTGCTTTTACATGGTGCTAAAATGTAATATTATCTTTAAAAATAGTCCCTTTATTGGAGCTCCCTGTAGTCTCTGGTAACTTAACCCCCTGCCAGAAGGACAAAACAGCAAGGGGTGACCCTATTTCAAATTCACATGTAATTCAAATTCTTCATGTAAAACTGAAAATATCATGAAAATGAAAAAAATAATTTAAATGGCAGTTTTTAATTCATTACAGGTTGTTTAGTTTCCTTCTAGAAACCTGAGTAATGATCCAGTACCAGTTGTAGGCCATACTTATGTAGTTGGATTGCGCTGATATCACTATGTGGCCTTCATGTCATTATCCACAGTAATCATTATGTGCTTACTCCCTGGATGATCCCACCAATTTCAAGTGCTCCAGCAAGGGCCACATGCACTGACTGCTCATTAATAAAGAAACCACATTGCTGATCTTGTTATTTGCATTCAGGTTATTCTTGCCCCAGCCCATACTCTGCTATTTCTGAGGATTTGTTTTTTCACATGCTTTTCAATGCAGGGGTTGGCAGTAAATTTGATTCTGGTGAGTGAAAGGTTAAGGGGCAAATCAGAATAGGTGAGGTGGCTCCATTTCTGCCCTGAAAGTGCCCTTTTCTCCTCAGTATGCCCTTGCCTTTGTTTTCCTGTGCTCCACCCTCAAATTTGGCCCAGCTGGAACATGTTCCTGTTATTACCAGTTCTCTGCCCTCATATTTCCTCCCCAGTAAATACATATAGGGGCAAATTCATCAATATCTATCATCCAGGAAGACATTTCAGCCTTTATCCTTTACTAACCTGCTTCCACTTTCCAGAACTGCTGTGCCGCCTGTAGCTGTGAAGGAGTTGGAGGGGCACAGGCTCATTGGCTTAAAGCAGAGAGGGCAAGACAAAGACTACGAGCTGTATCAAGTGTGCCCTCCCATTCAAACCCAAAAGTCCCTTGCACGCTCCCCATGAGGGGCAAACAACGTGATTGGATGAATAGTCATGGTGGCGGGTCAGGTAATTAGGGATTGAGAAAAATATTTTTTACCCCCAGACAACAGGAATCAGTAATTAGTATAAAGCCTCTGGCTTTGTCGGATATATGATTAACTTTGGTAGATAAAGTAGATTTATACATCACAGCTAATTGTGTGGTACAGAGATTATCTGCCATCCCTCACTCCTACCTCACGATTGGTTTGTAGCTGGAACAGGGAACTCTGGGAACTTCTGCACAGGTAGGTACCTCCCACAAGGAGCCAATGGGAATGTGGGAGGAAGTGACTGACATGGGGAAGAAGGACATAAATGAGTGGAAGAGAGAGAGGAACTCATGTCCAACATCATCCAGCTGCTGACTGGAGAGGTGGGTACCATCCTGTTTCCATCTATTTTTCCTTGAAAGAGTGGGACTATAAAAAAGGAACAAGGCCATTTACAGGGAAGGGATAAAGGAGGATCCCCAGAACCTCTGCCCACTGGGTGAGAAATGGACCCAACAGACCCAGTCTGAAGGCCAGTTGATATCCTAATTATTGTAGGCATTGGGGAGCAATCCAATACACTTAGCTGGTCAGTCTCCCCTCTCTGCCGGCACCTTTACTTGTCTTATTCATGTCTTGAGCAATAGTAAGATTGGACAAAGTGCTGGATTACTGCATTTGGATATAAAGCATAACTAACCCCGTAATATAGTAGGCAATAATGAATAATATATGGTGCTGGTTTCTTTTTTGGCTAATGTTATCTTTAAAAATAGCCCCTTTATTGGAGCTCCCTATAGATGTTCTCTGGTCGGATGCGGGCGGGCTAAGGGAGGACGGCTTAGGATATATATATATTTATATATATATATATGTGTATATATATATATATATATATATAGTTTTTCAAAAACATTTTTCTGTATCTGTCACGAACGCCGCCCGGAGCAGTTCCAGGAGCTCCGGGCGGCGCGTCTATGTCTTCCGGCGTCGCTCCCAAAATGGCGGCGCCCATGGCCGCCACGTGGGTAGCGGCGCCGGCGCAAACACGCCAGCGCATCGACATCGGTGACGTCACTATGGCGCCAAATTCAAACATAAAAACGCTACACAGACGCCAGAATGGCGCCCAAGTATAGGAAACATTGCCTATGTGTATCCTGGGTTCCCTGACTTTTGATATTACTATTCTCTTGTTCCTGATTGTTATCCTGACCCTTTGCCTGGACTTTGACCTTGCTGTTATCTGCCTGCCTGTGAAACTCTTGCCTGGATTCTGACTACTCCTTTGTTTAACCCTTTGGACACCGCGACCTTGTACCCTCAAGAGGGCTTCCTCCTCGATCCTGACTACCTCCCTGGAGGGAGCTCCCGGCTCCCTGACATTATACTTGGGCCATGGATCCTACTGAGGAAGCTACGCCTGATGTCGGACGAGCGCTCCGCGGACTGGCATCCCGCATGCAGGAATATGAAGCCCAGCAGTACCACATTGGACAGGCACTCGATACCCTTCTCTCCCGAGTGCCACCTGCGCCTCCTGCTTCCCAAGCGGCTGCAAATCCTCCCATGGCGGACGTCTCGTCTAGCACAGGTTTCTCGTCTGGTGAGCCTCGTATTCCGCCTCCTCCTCGCTTCAGTGGGGACCCACAGGCCTGCAGAGGTTTCGCTACACAGTGCCAGATGCAGTTCGAGTTTCAACCCTCGCACTTCCCCAATGAACGTTCCAAGGTGGGGTATGTGATGTCTCGTTTGGTGGGCAAACCGCTTGAGTGGGCAACATCTCTTTGGGAGAAAAATTCTCCGCTGACTTTTGATGCCAAGGCTTTTCTTCAAGCATTTCGTACTGTATTTGATGCCCCGGGTCGGGTCACTAATGCCCCTTCTCGTCTTCTGCAACTCCGGCAGGGAAACCGCAGTGTCAGTGACTATGCTATTGACTTTAGAACTTTGATGGCTGAGACTTCCTGGAATGACGATGCCTATAAGGCCGTATTCTATCAAGGTCTGTCTATTCGCATTAAAGATGATCTTGTCTCCAGAGAGTTCCCTGACCTGCTGGAGGATCTGATCGCACTTTCTATTAAGGTGGACACTCGGCTCAGAGAGCATCAAGTAGAGAGGGAGCGCTGTAAAAGATTCCAACCCTTGCTGGCACCTCGCTTCCAGAGACCTCTCCTGCAGACTCCTGCTACTCAAGCCTCTCCTTCTCCTCCGGAGGAACCAATGCAAGTTGGAAGGGCTCGTCTATCCGAACAAGAAAGACTCCGTAGACGAATGGGTGGCTTATGTCTGTATTGTGGCGGACAGTCTCATTTTGCGAACTCTTGTCCGGTGAAGCCCACGAGTTCTGTTCCCCGAGGTATTTCTAGGGTAACTCATGTAGGGGGCACTACTGCGAAGTCTCAAGAGAACACTCACAGGTTTCTCCTTCCATTACAGATTCGCCTAGCCACTAAGACTATTGTCGGCTCCGCTTTCATTGACTCTGGAGCTGCTGGGAACTTCATGGACGCTCAATTCGCCAAACACATGGAAGTTCCCTTATTCCCATTGTCTACTCCTCTCCGTGTCACTGCCATTGACGACAGACCCCTGGAGGCTGAATTTATCTCCATGACGACTGGGGAATTGCCTGTGCAGGTTGGGACGCTGCATAAAGAGACTTTCGTTCCTAATTATTTCCTGCCCATCCGTTCCAGTTGTGTTGGGTCTCCCTTGGCTGCGCCTGCATAATCCCTCCATTGATTGGTCCGCAGGACAGATCTCCCGTTGGAGCCCATTTTGCCAGCAGCACTGTCTTCCTGCTGAACCCCTCCAGAGGGTGAATATCTCTTTGTCTGATCTAAAGACTCTACCCCCCTTTTACAAGGAATTCGCTGATGTGTTCTGTAAGAAGTCTGCAGAATTCCTTCCTCCACATCGACAATACGATTGTCCTGTCGATCTCCTGCCTGGAACCATGCCCCCTAGAGGTCGTACTTATCCTCTCTCTCCAGCGGAGACCACTGCCATGAAGCAGTATATCCAAGAAAATCTCCAGCGGGGGTTTATTCGCCCTTCTACTTCTCCTGCCAGGGCTGGATTCTTCTTCGTGGAAAAGAAGGATGGAGGCCTACGTCCTTGCATCGACTACCGGGGTCTTAATAAGATTACGGTTAAGAACCGGTATCCCTTGCCCTTGATTGCCGAACTCTTTGACCAACTGAAGGGGGCTAAAATCTTCACTAAGTTGGATCTCCGTGGGGCGTATAACCTTATCCGCATCCGGGAAGGTGACGAATGGAAGACAGCATTCAACACTCGGGATGGGCACTATGAGTACCTCGTAATGCCCTTTGGTCTCTGCAATGCCCCCGCTGTCTTTCAAGAATTTTCCGGGATCTCTTAGGAAAGTCTGTGGTCGTGTACCTGGATGACATCCTAATCTTCTCGAAAGACCTTGAATCTCATCGCTCCCAGGTGAAAGAAGTGCTCTCTCGTTTGAGGAAGAACTCTCTCTTCGCCAAGTTGGAGAAATGTGTCTTTGAGGTGTCTAAGATTCCTTTCTTGGGTTATATTATCTCCCCAGAAGGTTTTGAGATGGATCCCGTTAAGGTGTCAGCAATCCAAGAGTGGCTCCTTCCCGTGAGCACCAAGGCTATTCAAAGGTTCATCGGATTTGCCAACTACTACCGGCAATTCATCAGGGGGTTTTCTTCCCGTATTGCACCTATCCTTACTCTCATCCGAAAAGGGGATAATCCCAGGTCCTGGCCTCCAGTTGCTGTAGAAGCTTTTCAGTCACTAAAGGACGCATTTTCTTCTGCCCCAGTCCTCCGTCATCCGGATCCTCAGTTACCCTTTTGCATTGAGGTGGATGCATCTGAAGTAGGTGCTGGGGCTATTCTATCCCAGAGACATTCTACCGATGGGAAATTGCATCCCTGTGGCTTTTTCTCCAAAAAGTTTTCTCCAGCAGAACAGAATTACGATGTAGGGAATCGAGAACTTCTGGCAGTCAAGCTTGCTCTTGAAGAATGGCGTCACCTCCTAGAGGGTTCTTCAATTCCGGTCACGATTTATACTGATCATAAGAACTTGGAGTTCATACATTCTCTCAAGAGACTGAATCCTCGTCAGGCCAGGTGGGCCCTGTTCTTCTCCCGCTTCAACTTTGTTCTGACCTTTCGTCCTGGCTCCAAGAATCGGAAGGCCGATGCGCTCTCCAGAAGTTTCACTCCGGGTGATCGTCTACCAGAAAGACTTGAACCTATTATTCCTCCCACCAAGATTATTGCATCCCTTTTTCCTCAAATTGCCGAAGAAATCTTGGCCGGACAGTCTTCTGCTCCTCCTAATACCCCCATTGGGATGGCTTTTGTTCCCTCCGAGTTACGACTTCCTTTTCTTCAACAAACCCACTGCTCCAAGCAAGCAGGACACCCTGGTCCTGAAAAGACTCTTGAACTCCTTAGACGTTTAGTTTGGTGGCCGACTATTCGAAAAGATGTCAAAGACTTTGTTGCTGCCTGTACCGTTTGTGCCACATCCAAATCTAGCCATTCTCGCCCCAGTGGCTTATTACAACCATTGCCTGTCCCCTCTCGTCCATGGACTCATTTAGCAATGGACTTCATTGTCGAACTTCCCCCCTCTAGTGGAAACACCGTGATCTGGGTTGTGATTGACCGCTTTAGCAAGATGGCCCATTTCATTCCCCTGCGGAAGCTTCCCTCTGCTGTGGAGTTGTCTCAGCTCTTCATCCAGTATATTTTCCGTCTGCATGGTTTTCCTGTGGAAGTTGTCTCTGATAGAGGTTCCCAGTTTACTGCTAAATTTTGGCGTTCCCTGTGCAAAGTTCTAGGTATTACTCTCCAGTTTTCCTCCGCTTATCATCCCCAGACAAATGGGGCAGCTGAACGTGTGAACCAAGCTCTGGAGCAGTTCTTGAGGAACCATGTGTCCCTTTGCCAAGATGATTGGTCTGATCTCCTCCCGTGGGCGGAATTCGCTCATAACAATGCCTGCCACACTTCCACTGGAAGGTCTCCGTTCATGTCGGTGTATGGTCAACATCCTCAAGCCTTCCCCCAGGACTTTGTGTTGTCTGATGTTCCGGCTGCTGATGACCATGCGGCCCACATGTCTGCTATTTGGGCTGCAACCAAGTCGAACTTGGAGAAGAGCGCTCTGGTTCATAAGACGTTTGCAGATCATAGACGTAGACCCTCTCCTCCCTACAAGGTTGGTGATAAAGTCTGGTTGTTTTCCAGGAACATTCGGTTGAAGGTGCCATCTCCTAAGTTGGGTCCGAAGTTTGTGGGTCCATTCCCCATCTTGGAGGTGATCAATCCTGTGGCTGTCAGACTTCAGCTTCCTCCTGAGATGCGAATTCCCAACGTGTTTCATGTCTCTTTGGTGAAACCCGCTACCTCCAACCGCTTTTCTGTGAACCAGTCTCCTCCTCCTACTATCTCTGTGGATGGTCAACAAGAATATGAGGTGGAAAAGATCCTTGATTCCAGAATTTCCAGGGGCTCTCTCCAGTACCTCATCAAGTGGAAGGGCTTTGGCCCTAAAGAATGCTCTTGGGAAGGACACTCTGGTGTGCACGCTCCTCGTCTGGTGAGGGATTTCCACTCTAAGTTTCCCCAGAAGCCCAATCTTGGTGGTCCGGTGGCCCCCCGTGAGGGGGGGGGGGTACTGTCACGAACGCCGCCCGGAGCAATTCCAGGAGCTCCAGGCGGCGCGTCTATGTCTTCCGGCGTCGCTCCCAAAATGGCGGCGCCCATGGCCGCCACGTGGGTAGCGGCGCCGGCGCAAACACGCCAGCGCATCGACGCCAACGTCAGGACGTCGGTGACGTCACTATGGCGCCAAATTCAAACATAAAAACGCTACACAGACGCCAGAATGGCGCCCAAGTATAGGAAACATTGCCTATGTGTATCCTGGGTTCCCTGACTTTTGATATTACTATTCTCTTGTTCCTGATTGTTATCCTGACCCTTTGCCTGGACTTTGACCTTGCTGTTATCTGCCTGCCTGTGAAACTCTTGCCTGGATTCTGACTACTCCTTTGTTTAACCCTTTGGACACCGCGACCTTGTACCCTCAAGAGGGCTTCCTCCTCGATCCTGACTACCTCCCTGGAGGGAGCTCCCGGCTCCCTGACAGTATCCTGTATTTCCTGTCACACACACAAGTTTTAAACTGTATCTCGACTAACCTTTCTGTCTTTAGGGACTTGTTTCCGTCTTCGTGGTTGTTCCACATACTGGCAACCTCACATTCATTTTCAGTGGAGGACTTCGGGTTCTCCATTCCAGGTTCCCTTTAAAGAGTTAACCATGTTCAAAGCGCAAAGTGCCTTAAAAAACGGTGGTGATTAACTATAGGAACCTATGTATATGTATGCACTAGGATTGATTGTGCGCAACCAACACAATGGGGTACATTTTTTTGGAACGCCAGGTTGGTAAGTGACCCCAATGTTAATTCAGCAATGTGGGTATGACACACGTGTGAAGCCTGGAACCACTCATACGGTACAGAAGAGCTGTATCTTTTGGTCGTAGCCAAGTTACAATAAAGGCTTTTTCACTTATAAAAACTGTGCTGTCCATTTTCGAAATTCTGCTGTACCTGGTGGACTGTGGCCACTAGTGGAACGTGCACCGGACAACTCTTAGAGAGTGAATGCCAGGCCACCCATAATTGTGGTGCACACACATATCAATGCACAGAGGTTCCGGCTATATTCGAGTCAAGTAGATTGGAAGACAACCAGCCTATAGAAAAACATCTACTAAAAATGTCTAACCTATCTACAGGAAATGACTTACAAATATCAATATGAAGAGCAGTGATGGTAACAGGCCGACACTTTTAATATAGGTTCAGGTAATTTGTAAAGTTTAAAATGAACACGCGATTGAGGTTACAAACCGAAGAACGGGAACAAGTCCTATTCCCCTATGGAAATCTTTCTTCTTCTGTTCACAACGGACTTCTGGTGCTGTTGCTTTGCTTGTAGGTTTCCCTTTATACTTAGTCAGCACAAGGTTTTTTCTCTAGCTCTAACAATCATTTCCTGTGTTCCTGTTCCCCTTGTTTGTTTCTTACTCTGTCATACATTCTTTCTAATTTTTTGATTGTTCGTTTTTCAGTTTTCTTATTTTTGATTTCTTTGATTTTTTATTTACATTGATTTTTATTTTGTAGCTTTACTTCCTCCGCTTTATTTTATTTTCACTCATATATTTTTTTCCCTTTTTTTCAATGTTCTCCCTTTTTTTCTCTTTTTATTTTTTATGTCTATTCTTTTTTCTTTTTGATTCTTTTTAAAAAGTTTTTGTCTAGTCTTATGTTCTATGATTGTTTGATTGATATTTACACAGGCTTAGCTTGTACATCCACTAATAGAAAATGTTTTTTTACTTAGGAGATACACTGCTGTGTTATACCTAGACATATACCCTTTAACGTTGATACAATGTTTCTCATATTGTAGATAAGGCACCAGACACTTTAAAAACAGTGATTACTGTATAACTAATATGTTACACATGGTCCTGATAAGTATTTTAAGTATTCCTTTTTAATATTCTGCCTGGCAGAGAAGGAAGATCATGCACTAGGCAGTTTTAAGCTGGCCATAGATGCAAAGATCTCATCGTACGAATCGAGGATTGGTACGATTTTCGGACCGTGTGTGGAGAGTCCTGACATTTTTCGTCCGGCGGAGATCGGTCGTTTGATCGATCGAACAGGTTCGAAAAGCTCTGTCGGCTGCGGGTAATATCTCTGCGTGTATTGCCCGTTCGTACGATTTTCAGTGGGAGACTGTCACTAGCATTGTCTATCGTACAATTACTGTCAGGGGCAGAACATCGGCTGATCTGTTCTTTAACTACTTTATTTGGTCGGAATGGTTAGTGGCAGGTCGGGAGATGGGAATGTCCGATCGTATATTGATTCATAAGATCAGGGCCAGATTTACATAGGGGGCGCCCCTAGGCCCACTACTGTTCGTCACCCGTCGCCTCCCGGGGGACAGGAGCAATGGGGATTGGCGCACGGGAAATTAAAAAAATGATTGTCTCTCCAGCGCATCCCCAGTGTTTTTGAACAAATGTGGGTGTGGTTGGGCAGCATGCCGCCCCCCTAAAATCCTGCCGCCCTAGGCCCGGGCCTAGGTGGCCTTTCCACAAATCCAGGCCTGCATACGATCGGATCTTTGCGTCTGTGGCCAGCTGTAGATATGGCACTAATGATTAAATAACATGTTGCACATGACACTTTAATTCAATTAATGTTGATAAGAAGAATAAATTGCATTGATGAAAGGTAGTATTTAGCACTCGGCACTTTAACGATATGAATAGGTCACCTTATATGGATGATCACACTTAAGTATTTTTATGAATAAGGTAATGAGGATGTTACACATGGGGCTAATTGGTTGTTTGTTCACCGCACAATACAGTGAAGGTTTAACTACACGGTGATACACTGTAGTTCACGTCAGCGATGACATAGGAGGTTTGCGCCAAGCAAGGTATTTAACATGGTGGATGTAATGTTTATTTGGGAATAATCCTGTATAGAAATGTGTAAGTGCTTAATTCCAGGCTCACTTCCAGGTCAGTCCCTCCCACGAGGAGCCAATGGGAATGTGGGAGGAAGCGAGTGACACAGGGATGAAGGGGAAGAAGGATAAAAATGAGGAGGAGGAGCGGGAGAAGAAGGAGAGAATGAGGTACAAACTCTGAGGGGACGTTGCTGCCCCTTGTCACTATTTCAGGGCTCCTGTGAGGAATATCTGACACCAGTTCTATTGCTCTGGACTGACGTGAAGGTGAGGGACAGACAATGACCTCAATGAGCTGCACAAACACCAACATTTATATACAATATAAAATACAGATTATAAAATACTAGACTATAAAATACAGATTATAAAATACTAGACTATAAAATACTAGACTATAAAATACTAGACTATAAAATATAGATTATAAAATACAGACTATAAAATATAGATTATAAAATACAGACTATAAAATACAGATTATAAAATACTAGACTATAAAATACAGACTATAAAATACAGACTATAAAATACAGACTATAAAATACTAGACTATAAAATACAGATTATAAAATACAGACTATAAAATACAGATTATAAAATACAGATTATAAAATACTAGACTATAAAATACAGATTATAAAATACAGACTATAAAATACAGACTATAAAATACAGACTATAAAATACTAGACTATAAAATACAGATTATAAAATACAGACTATAAAATACTAGACTATAAAATACAGATTATAAAATACTAGACTATAAAATACTAGACTATAAAATACAGACTATAAAATACAGATTATAAAATACTAGACTATAAAATACAGATTATAAAATACAGATTATAAAATACTAGACTATAAAATACAGATTATAAAATACAGACTATAAAATACTAGACTATAAAATACAGATTATAAAATACTAGACTATAAAATACTAGACTATAAAATACAGACTATAAAATACAGATTATAAAATACTAGACTATAAAATACAGATTATAAAATACAGATTATAAAATACTAGACTATAAAATACAGACTATAAAATACTAGACTATAAAATACTAGACTATAAAATAGAGACTATAAAATACAGACTATAAAATACAGATTATAAAATACTAGATTATAAATTACAGACTATAAAATACAGACTAATACAGGCAGTGTGAATGTGAAGTGGCTGCTGCTGTTACAGTGGGAGAGTGAGGAATAATACTGTGAGGGGCCCATGAAAGTGTTTTCTAGGCGTTTGTTTTCCTCAGCTCCGCCCACAACGCTGCCCAGCTGTAATATGTTCCTTTTATACCACTTCTCTACCCTCACATTCAGCCCCAGTGAATAGATATAGGGGCCCGTCACTCACACAGCCTCTGCCTTCACTGACCTGCTCCAACTTCACACAACTGCTGTGCCGCCTGTAGCTGGGAAGAAGGGGGCGTGGAACGCGTGCTCATTGGCTGAGAGAAGAGAGGGCGGGACAGAGAAATTGCGCTTTTCCCTCCCATTCAAACCCGATATTGTCACTGCGGCCTCTCCCGCGTCCTGTGAGGGTCGAGTGATGTGATTGGATGAATAGTCATAGGGGCGGGAAAAGGAATGAGGGTCTGGGGAAAATATTTTTGTACACGAAGACAATAGGAATTGGTCGCCTGCGGTTACTTAATAGGCCACTGAGATTTGCGGATGTCTGACCCAGAGACATGAAGTAAATCTATACATTGTGTGTGAGGGGAGCTGAGAGATATTTGTGCGGTACAGAGATATGTGAGGAATTGTCTCCCGTCCCTTACTGAGCCGCTCTCACTCCCACCTCCCAAGCACCCGGGACCATTGGTTTGTAGCCGGAGCAGGGAACTCTGGGAACTTCCACACAGGTAGGTACTGACCCCCCACCCCAATATACTGAGCCCATATGTGCTGCCTCCCTTATTCCTACCTTGTGTGGCACCCACCTCTGTCATATACCCCTCACTCTCCTCTACTATGGGCCGTGTGTCTCACACTGGGGTCACTCCTGCTGCTACTGCTACTGTGGGACTGGGGGTCGCTGCTGCTGTGGGACTGGGGGTCGCTGCTGCTGCTGCTGCTTTACTCCTGCTGCTACTGCTGTGCGACTGGGGGTCGCTGCTGCTGCTGCTACTGTGGGACTGGGGGTCGCTGCTGCTACTGCTGTGGGACTGGGGGTCGCTGCTGCTGTTGCTGTGGGACAGGGGTCGGTGCTGGGCCCCTGTAATTCTGTTGGGGGATATTGCTGGGAATAATCCTGTATAGAAATGTGTAAGTGCTTAATTCCAGGTCAGTCCCTCCCATGAGGAGCCAATGGGAATGTGGGAGGAAGCGAGTGACACAGGGATGAAGGGGAAGAAGAAGGATAAAAATGAGGAGGAGGAGGAGGAGGAGCGGGGGAAGAAGGAGAGAATGGTGAATCTGACACTGGAGATGATCTATCTGCTGACTGGAGAGGTGAGGGGCACTGTGACTGGCACACTGACAAGAGACTGTCTGTCTGTACAAAGGGGGTCTCTCTGCAGCTCAAACACCATTCTCTCTTCCTTTCAATATTTAGCACTACATCCCTAGGAAGAAGTCAGATGATGGGGGGGCCCTGCATGCCCCTGGCTCCGTCATACAGAAGGAAAATAACAAGAATGACAAGAAGATCCTGGAACTCATGTCCAACATCATCCAGCTGCTGACTGGAGAGGTGGGTACAGCGGCCCCTTATTGTTTAGTAACAGTGGATGATAATCCCTTTCTCTGGCTGAGGGATGACTGGAACATTGTGTGTGACAGGTTGCCATAAGGACTCATCATGTTTCCATCTATTTTTCCTTGGACGAGTGGGACTATATAAAAGGAAACAAGGACCTTTATGAGGAAGGAATGAAGGAGGAGCCACAGCAGCTCCGCCCACTGGGTGAGTAATGGGTGATTTCTATCATATGCAGATCATAGAATCTATGTAGTATATTTTGTCTTCTCATTGAGATCTAGAAGAATGTCAATTTGGCACCTCTTTACCAGTTATTCAATTCAGCATCCACTATGCACCAATGTTTGCTTGATGGTCTGCAAGGTTGAATACAATATATCACAATCACAAAACAACTGAAGTGTGAGTCAGGTTGTCCTGATAGCCAGACCACCTGTCCTACAACTCCCAGCAACCCAGTTCAGACCGCCATCAACAGTGCTAGTGATAGCTTAACACCAGTTCCCCATAGCTTAAAACATAACTTTTAATAACTTAATAGTTAAAAAACCCACACACCCTTAGTGTGCCAAGCTTCCCACGACCAAACAAAACCCACTGCGTTAACTACGTCAGTGCTGGACAGTGTCCTTAAAAAACATTAAATAAAAGTGCCCAGGTGGACGAGTGGATGGTCTCGTGCCAACTTGCAGCGTGACCAAATGCACCAAAGTGTTCCTAAAAGGAAAGTCTACCCCATTCAGGACAGTAACCCCCTCCCTTCCATTTTTCCAGGAGTACCTGCTTATCTACGTAGGGAGCGGTCAGAGCTACTCTCACCACCGTCCACCTATGCTGCCCTACGCGTTTCACCGACTCAGCGGCTTCTTCAGGGGCATAGGTGGCGCGTGGTCGTGGTCCACAGGTTTAACTAGCCGTAATTGGTACCGCGCGGCCGCGCGTTTCCGGTAATATGTCACTTCCTATTTTGCGGTGGATCCGGTTTTTTAAGGACACTGTCCAGAATACAGCCTGTCTCTGGATGGCAGAGCTCATGTGCACTAATAGTGATTTATAGGGAACGTGTGGTTTCTAAACTCAAATACTACTACTGGGCACAAGCAAGACGTCAAAAAGAAATAGAGTAAAGCGATCGCAATAAATCAAGACAATTTACGAGCTGTCTTGGGATCGAGGGGCCCAACAAAACCTTGTCAACTCACAGAGGTATTCCTTAATAAAGCGATCGTTTTACATGTATTATAAACAACAAAAAATATGCCTTAACCTTTAAACATTGTCATAACATACAAACAGTAAAACACAGACACAGACAACATGCAGTTGAATACAAGGCAGTGACGTTACAGCAGAAATCCGTTCCAGGAGTAACAATATATGAACCGGGATCCTAAAACTCGTGAAACCGGGAGTTTACCTAAAACTCCAGAAACCGGGAGTTTACCTAAAACTCCTTTGGAATCCCCCGTCAGGGATTTCCTTGTTTTTTTTCTTGAATCCCTCGTCAGGGATTTCTTTTGTCTCCCCTTTAAGCTTAAGAATATAGCATTAAGCATATACGGATGGTAAGAAAAATATTGTTTATAAGACAGATTCTTTCTTACCTTTCCGTGCCGCTTGCTATTTCCAGCTTCTGACACCAGACTGAAGGGGACAACGAACCGACTGCTACTGGAACCTTTGGATTTCGTCTGACCAACAATGCCTAGCATTCCGGATCCGGGGAACTTGCACAAAGAAACACCAACGAGTGGATCAGAATAACAAGTTCCGTTTATTGAAGGTCAAACATAGCCTTATATAGGTTATAAGTAAAGACGTCCCAATATAGTGACGTATAAGCATAGTTATTAGCATAGTATATGTCTGTAATAGGTATATCCTTCAGGATGGAGAAGAGAGACAAATATGTGCATTCGCGTTAGCTAAGATATTTTGTCTGAGGCAAGCTGATAATATTGTTTTTAGTACATGATGATACTTATGCAAGGTTGTCTAAGAAGAGACAGTACAGGGTCGTACAGAAAAACAAGTACAGAGGCCTACAAGGGTCGGCACGTAGGCATGTTAACCCTTCAACAGTTGAAGGGTTAACATGCCTACGTGCCGACCCTTGTAGGCCTCTGGTGTGCAAGTTCCCCGGATCCGGAATGAGAGGCATTGTTGGACAGCTAGAATCCAAAGTTCCAGTGGCAGTCGGTTCGTTGTCCCCTTCATCCAGCACTGACGTAGTTAACGCAGTGGGTTTTGTTTGGTCGTGGAAAGCTTGGCACACTAAGGGTGTGTGTGTTTTTTAACTATTAAGTTATTAAAAGTTATGTTTTAAGCTATGGGGAACTGGTGTTAAGCTATCACTAGCACTGTTGATGGCGGTCTGAACTGGGTTGCTGGGAGTTGTAGGACAGGTGGTCTGGCTATCAGGACACCTGACTCACACTTCAGTTGTTTTGTGATTGTGACCTCTTTACCAGTTACAAACACCCAGCTATAATACAGACTTTCTTTCCTGCATGTTGTGTTGGGAAATGCACAGTGCAGGGCTGGGCTGAAATCTGTGTTGTATTAAAATTATACAATGATACATTTGTTATGTTTGTCCCTGCTGAGCAGAAGCCCTGAGTTTCATTAGAAGCCGCTGTTAGAATTGATACAATAGTTGCTAATATTCCACATATGCTGCTATGAAATGGATCAATTAGAGAAACACTAGAGACACGAACATTCAGCTTTAAGCTTAAATTTTGTGAAAACCGTAAAAAGTTTTTTTATAGTGAAAATCCTGAAACTAACTGAACTGGAAAAAGTGTTCAGAAGGTGAACGACCCCTTTAAAGAGGCTGTTTTGTGGGGGTATACATGACCTTTAATTATCTTGATACCCAAACCATGTGATCTCTTCTTCTCATTGCCAGACGGTGAATATGAAGATAAGAGAGATATTACAGCTGATCTGGGAGGAACATTATGTTATAATAATGAGCCAAGCAAGATTGGGGCTGAAGGAGCAGAATTTTGTCACAATGGAAATCTCACAAACTCGGAAACTCCTCCAGTGGAACAGCCCCCACCAGCCAATCGCATTAAAGAGGAAGTGACTTCATGGGAAGGGGGAAACCAATCAGTTTGCAGCATTAATCCATTTACAGAACAGATAAAGGGAACAGATACTCCTATCATGGGATCCAGCCTTTCTCATTTAGGAATAATTAAAATTACACAGCCAATACTGGGAACATTATCTACTCCTATGTTGGGGTGCAGCCAAAGCATGAATTTACCTGCTAATTATGTATCAAATAAAGACTCGACTTCATGGGAAGGGGGCAACCTTTCAGAATACAGAATGATTTCAATACCAGGAGCAGCTACAGTTGCTAATGATTCCAAACAAACAGTACAGGGAAATCTCACAAACCCTCAAATGTCTCCAGTGGAACAGCCCCCACCAAACAATGGGGTTAAAGAGGAAGTGGCTTCATGGGAAAGGGAAAACCAATCAAATTGCAGCATTAATCCACTTACAGAACAGATACAGGGAACAGATACACCTACTCCTATTATGCAATACAACCCCTTAATAACACAGGATAATAAAGATGATCAAAGAACTCGAACACAACTTAAATATCATCACAGACCCCACACAGGAGAGAAACCATTTCCTTGTTCTGAATGTGGGAAATGTTTTGGCAGATCATCATCTCTTACTGTCCATCAACGAGCCCACACAGGAGAGAAACCTTATTGTTGCTCTGAATGTGGGAAATGTTTTTCAACTCATTCTATCCTTGCTCGTCATCAAATTACTCACACAGAAGAGAAACCATTTCCTTGTTCTGAATGTGGGAAATGTTTTGCCACTTCATCACAACTTACTGTCCATCGACAAATCAACAGAGAAGACAACCCTTATTCTTGTTATCAATGTGGGAAATGTTTTAGCAGATCATCATACCTTATTACACATCATCGAACCCACACAGGAGAGAAACCCTATTCTTGTTCTGAATGTGGGAAATGTTTTGCCACTTCATCACATCTTAATGTCCATAGACAAATCCACAGAGAAGACAAACCTTATTCTTGTTCTCAATGTGGGAAATGTTTTAGCAGATCATCATACCTTATTACACATCAACGAACCCACACCGGGGAGAGACCCTATTCTTGTTCTGAATGTGGGAAATGTTTTGCCAGATCATCTTCCCTTATTGAGCATAAACAAACCCACACGGGAGAGAGACCCTATTCTTGTTCTGAATGTGGGAAATGTTTTTTGAAACAAGGTCAGCTTAAAAATCACCACAGAACCCACACAGGGGAGAAACCTTTCTGTTGTTCTGAATGTGGGAAATGTTTTACACATAACCATAGTCTTAGATCATACAAATGCACATAGGAGGAGCAGATTTTTGTGCCAATGGAAATATCACAAACCTTTAAGGAGGGAACCAATCAGATTGCAGCTTACAGAAAAGATACAGGGAACAGATAAACCTACTCCTACTGTGCAATACAACCCCTTAATAATGCAGGATAATAATGATTATGATGTCAATATGTTCCCACATGAATCTCGCGTAACAGAACAGATTCTTCAAAAAAGAGACATTGATAGACACCAAAGAAATCAAACAACTAAAATATCATCATAGAACCCACACAAGAGAGAAACCATTTCCTTGTTCTGAATGTGGGAAATGTTTTACCAGATCATCAGACCTTACTGTCCATCAGCAAACCTACACGGGAGAGAAACCTTTCTCTTGTTCTGAATGTGGGAAATATTTTACATGTAACAGTAGTCTTAAAGGGGACCCATCACCCAAAAAAAATATTTCAAATCCTATTTTATCATGTTAGTCAGGCAAAATGAACTTTAATTACACTGTATAAATTATTTGAATCTTGTTTCCTTCAGTCTGGGAATTCATAATTATAACAAGCAGGCAGCAGCCATTTTGTGGACACTGTTATTAAGACAAGTCTTGTATCATCTCAGAATCTTGTTTGTGCACCAGAATGGGGGACCTGATGTCCATCCCCATGCACTGGCTACACAATTAAATGGTGAAGAGAACGGGGGAATGTGGGGAGAGCAGTGACATTTAGGAAGTGCCTAATGGAAAGTGAAAGTAATTGCTTGCCCCGCCTCTATGCCTAGGCATAGAGGAGGGGCAGGCAATATTTGATTGACAGCTGATATTTTTAAATGAGTTTACAACAGCTATGAATGTTTTAATAAAACAAAAAAAGAAATTGGATTTCATATTTAATTTGAAAAGGACTTTTATTATACAGATTTTTATGTCTGGGTGACGGGTCCACTTTAAAGCACACTTTCAACTGCACAATGAAGGAAAAACATAAGTTTGATCAGGCATATGTTTTACACTGATTATATATTATATGAATTGCTGGAAGTACAGTATTTCCTTTGCAGTGGACAGAAGGCTTTAATTGCCTTGGGGTAATGTTTCTAATGAATATGGTAAATACCCTGAGCTGAATCTGGATCCATTGGCACATTGCTTTATTAGTATAGGGGATACTCAGATGAAGCTTCCTCTATCTATATGGGACTGGGTTCATTTATTTAACATGATCAATCAGACTTATTTTTAATTAATTTTCCAGACAATGTCCCTTTCAGTTGGTTTAAAAAAATGGCAAGAACAAATGACTTAATTTGTGTGGGCAGAGTCTCAGCCAAGATGCTACCAGAACCTGATAGGGAACTGAAGCCTGTCTTTGCTTGGGTTACTGCAGGGCTGTGCCCCTGGTGGGCCTCTTTCATTTTTATTATGTGGGCTGAGAGCCAAAAGCTGATTGGAAGCCAAAATGAAGCCGCCGAATGAGAGCTGAAGACAAAGCTGACAAAAAGAGCTGAAGGTGTATTTACATCATACTTTCCCAGAGATACTGACATGTGAATAATACTTTCCTTGTGCCTAAATTCTCCCACCCCACACTTCACATTCAGGGCAGATGAGAATATAAATTCACAAAACAATTAACTTCTTGCTCTCTTTAGTGGAAAAAACCTTTCTTTTGTTTGTTTCCAGTTGAGAGGTGCTCAATGCAGGCCCTGCTGCAAAACAAAGACCTTTTTACCATAGACTCAGAAAAATAGATACAAAGGCACACTCCACACAATGTTTCTGCAAAAACCATACACTTCATACTCTTTTATTGAAGTGAGATCACAGCAAACGTTTCGGGGACAAGACCCTTCATCAAGTGCTAATTACAAACTGTGAATAATGGGGTTATTTAAGGGAGAACCCAAATGCAACTCCACTCTCGGCAATTAAAGGAGACATTTTGTGTAAAAAATAAAAACGTACCAGTGCATTATACTCATTTAGATATAGAAGAATTGTGCTTAAAAAAATTAGTGTTTCAGGCTGATTTATTGAATATTTCTGCAAAAACCCTAATAATCCCTCCCTTCTCTTCCACTTGCTGCTCCCTGAATTCCCAGGCTGTGCACTCAGCTCACTGCACTGTAGGACAGGAACCAATCAGCAGCTAGCAGGACCTGATAGGGAACTGAAGCCTGTCTGTGCTTGTGTGACTGCAGGGCTGTGATTGGCTGTCCCCCTCCTACTGTGCTTCTGGCAGGGACACACCCACCCCTCATGTGAAACCCAGACAGGGACCAGAGAACCAGAGATCTATAGGGAGCTCCAATAAAGGGGCTATTTTTAAAGATATTAATGTTTAGCACCATGTGAAAGCAACACCATATATTACTTATAATTGCCTACAAAATTAGTTTTTTTTCATTTATCCTATATGTCTCCTTTAAGAGCAGCTAACCTTTAGAGATAATTCATATAGGAAAAGGAATAAGCTTCAAGGCAGTAGTTTCAAACTGCAAGTGTTCTTTTTATTTAGCAGTATAAACACTACATGTTTTGGGTCAAGCCCTTTCTCAAGTGTGCAGGGTATTATGGGATTAAATACCCTCCACTAACCCAGGAACCTCCCCCATTCACCTCATTAAAGTGAAGTAAAGTAACATAGTTGCAAAGAACAACACAAAAATACAAAAACATACTGTATATCTGTTATCCATTCGTAGTCCAATCCTGTGTGTCCATGTGGTCATCCATTAATTGTGTATGGCGAGTCTTTTTAAGTCCATAACAGGGAAATTGGCATCTCTAAAAAGAACCACAGAAAAGAACTTTGACACTAGGTGGCGGTGTGACATTAAGACATACTACACTATTTTTTGTTTCTTTTTCTGTTGCCGTAGGCACTGATCTATATTTTGATTTTTTGGATACCTTTTTGTACAGTTGAGAGACTGTGGGAAGATCAGCAAGAAAACGTTTTTTAAAAGACTTTGTTTATTTTTCCTAAATATACCTTTGTGTTAAATTGCCATCTCTGCCTATTCCTGGTATCGTTACATAGATCATAAGTACTGCAAAAATAAGGCTACTTAAGGGTTATGAGAAGCATGTAGATACCAGTAATCATTACTATATACAGCACCAGCCCAATTAAATGTAGCTCCCAGTGGCGATCCTAGAGGGGGGCGGGCCCTGGTGCGTGATGCGCAGCCGGGCCCCGCCCCCTCCGTACGGCCGCATTTACCGGCATTTTCAGCGGCGAACGGACTGCTGGGGGGCCCTGAGGGGGTGCGGACCCTGGCCCGGTCGCACCCCCTGCTCCCCCGGTAGTTCCGCCACTGGTAGCTCCTGTATCGATATCAGTATCTTAGATACTGTCCTTTGAGTTTGGCTTTAATAGTTCTTGGGTTGTGAAAACTTTCAGTATGTGGCAGAATATTACTGTCCATTAGTTTATGGTATAAGTTCGTAACAATAAAAATAATGGAATTTGCAGCTTTACATACTTGGAACAAATGCCCTGGAACCAGAAACTTGTTTTACCTTCCACTAGATCAGTGCTGTCCAACTTCTGTGGTACCGAGGGCCAAAATTTTACTGGCCTATGTGGAGGAGGGCCGAAAATGGAAGTCAGTGTTGGCCACTCCCCCTTTTAAACCACACTCACTGGAAACCACACCCATGTTACCACAAGAACGTTTAAGATCATATCCACATTAACAGTGGTAACACACCAAAAAACCAAATGGTTGGTGCTCACTGAAGGGAAATCTCTCATTTACTCATATGTGAGACATTGAAGTTAAGTTGAAAACATACCCTTAATCCATATGCCCCATCCTCCCTTGTGGATAATACAGCAACCCACCATTACATGATTAAACACCTTAGGGGCCTTAACAACAATTTCCAAATGCTAACAAACCCCAAGAACAAACCCCTAACAGAGAATGGCAAACAAGCAGCACTGGGCAAGCAGAGAA
Organism: Xenopus laevis; assembly: GCF_017654675.1. Classification (NCBI taxonomy): domain Eukaryota; kingdom Metazoa; phylum Chordata; class Amphibia; order Anura; family Pipidae; genus Xenopus; species Xenopus laevis. Next base: position 114,586,714 of record NC_054388.1, on the reverse strand, counting down.
TGGCGCACACAAGCAGCACTGGGCAAGCAGAGAATGGCACACACAAGCAGCACTGGGCAAGCAGAGAATGACACACACAAGCAGCACTGGGCAAGCAGAGAATGGCACACACAAGCAGGACTGGGCAAGCAAAGAATGGCACACACAAGCAGCACTGGGCAAGCAGAGAATGGCACACACAAGCAGGACTGGGCAAGCAAAGAATGGCACACACAAGCAGCACTGGGCAATCAGGGAATGGCACACACAAGCAGCACTGGACAAGCAGAGAATGGCACACACAAGCAGCACTGGACAAGCAGAGAATGGCACACACAAGCAGCACTGGACAAGCAGAGAATGGCACACACAAGCAGCACTGGGCAAGCAGAGAATGGCACACACAAGCAGCACTGGGCAAGCAGAGAATGGCACACGCAAGCAGCACTGGGCAAGCAGAGAATGGCACACGCAAGCAGCACTGGGCAAGCAGAGAATGGCACACGCAAGCAGCACTGGGCAAGCAGAGAATGGCACACGCAAGCAGCACTGGGCAAGCAGAGAATGGCACACGCAAGCAGCACTGGGCAAGCAGAGAATGGAACACGCAAGCAGCACTAGGCAAGCAGAGAATGGCACACGCAAGCAGCACTGGGCAAGCAGAGAATGGCACACGCAAGCAGCACTGGGCAAGCAGAGAATGGCACACGCAAGCAGCACTGGGCAAGCAGAGAATGGCACACGCAAGCAGCACTGGGCAAGCAGAGAATGGCACACGCAAGCAGCACTGGGCAAGCAGAGAATGGCACACGCAAGCAGCACTGGGCAAGCAGAGAATGGCACACGCAAGCAGCACTGGGCAAGCAGAGAATGGCACAGGCAAGCAGCACTGGGCAAGCAGAGAATGGCACACGCAAGCAGCACTGGGCAAGCAGAGAATGGCACACGCAAGCAGCACTGGGCAAGCAGAGAATGGCACACGCAAGCAGCACTGGGCAAGCAGAGAATGGCACACGCAAGCAGCACTGGGCAAGCAGAGAATGGCACAGGCAAGCAGCACTGGGCAAGCAGAGAATGGCACACGCAAGCAGCACTGGGCAAGCAGAGAATGGCACACGCAAGCAGCACTGGGCAAGCAGAGAATGGCACACACAAGCAGCACTGGGCAAGCAGATAATGGCACACACAAGCAGCACTGGGCAAGCAGAGAATGGCAAAAACAAGCAGCACTGGGCAAGCAGAGAATGGCACACACAAGCAGCACTGGGCAAGCAGAGAATGGCACACACAAGCAGCACTGGGCAAGCAGAGAATGGCACACACAAGCAGCACTGGGCAAGCAGAGAATGGCACACACAAGCAGCACTGGGCAAGCAGAGAATGGCACACGCAAGCAGCACTGGGCAAGCAGAGAATGGCACACGCAAGCAGCACTGGGCAAGCAGAGAATGGCACACACAAGCAGCACTGGGCAGAGAATGGCACACGCAAGCAGCACTGGGCAAGCAGAGAATGGCACACGCAAGCAGCACTGGGCAAGCAGAGAATGGCACACGCAAGCAGCACTGGGCAAGCAGAGAATGGCACACGCAAGCAGCACTGGGCAAGCAGAGAATGGCACACGCAAGCAGCACTGGGCAAGCAGAGAATGGCACGCAAGCAGCACTGGGCAAGCAGAGAATGGCACACACAAGCAGCACTGGGCAAGCAGAGAATGGCACACGCAAGCAGCACTGGGCAAGAGGAGAATGGCACACACAAGCAGCACTGGGCAAGCACAGAATGGCACACGCAAGCAGCACTGGGCAAGCACAGAATGGCACACACAAGCAGCACTGGGCAAGCAGAGAATGGCACACGCAAGCAGCACTGGGCAAGCACAGAATGGCACACGCAAGCAGCACTGGGCAAGAGGAGAATGGCACACACAAGCAGCACTGGGCAAGCACAGAATGGCACACACAAGCAGGACTGGGCAAGCAAAGAATGGCACACACAAGCAGCACTGGGCAATCAGGGAATGGCACACACAAGCAGCACTGGGCAATCAGGGAATGGCAAAAACAAGCAGCACTGGGCAAGCAGAGAATGGCACACACAAGCAGCACTGGGCAAGCAGAGAATGGCACACACAAGCAGCACTGGGCAAGCAGAGAATGGCACACACAAGCAGCACTGGGCAAGCAGATAATGGCACACACAAGCAGCACTGGGCAAGCAGAGAATGGCAAAAACAAGCAGCACTGGGCAAGCAGAGAATGGCACACGCAAGCAGCACTGGGCAAGCAGAGAATGGCACACACAAGCAGCACTGGGCAAGCAGAGAATGGCACACACAAGCAGCACTGGGCAAGCAGAGAATGGCACACACAAGCAGCACTGGGCAAGCAGAGAATGGCACACACAAGCAGCACTGGGCAAGCAGAGAATGGCACACGCAAGCAGCACTGGGCAAGCAGAGAATGGCACACACAAGCAGCACTGGGCAAGCAGAGAATGGCACACGCAAGCAGCACTGGGCAAGCAGAGAATGGCACACGCAAGCAGCACTGGGCAAGCAGAGAATGGCACACGCAAGCAGCACTGGGCAAGCAGAGAATGGCACAGCAGACAATCCGCAAGCAGCACTGGGCAAGCAGAGAATGGCACACAAGCAGCACTGGGCAAGCAGAGAATGGCACACACAAGCAGCACTGGGCAAGCAGAGAATGGCACACGCAAGCAGCACTGGGCAAGAGGAGAATGGCACACACAAGCAGCACTGGGCAAGCACAGAATGGCACACGCAAGCAGCACTGGGCAAGCAGAGAATGGCACACGCAAGCAGCACTGGGCAAGCAGAGAATGGCACACGCAAGCAGCACTGGGCAAGCAGAGAATGGCACGCAAGCAGCACTGGGCAAGCAGAGAATGGCACACGCAAGCAGCACTGGGCAAGAGGAGAATGGCACACACAAGCAGCACTGGGCAAGCACAGAATGGCACACGCAAGCAGCACTGGGCAAGCACAGAATGGCACACACAAGCAGCACTGGGCAAGCAGAGAATGGCACACACAAGCAGCACTGGGCAAGCAGAGAATGGCACACGCAAGCAGCACTGGGCAAGCAGAGAATGGCACACGCAAGCAGCACTGGGCAAGCAGAGAATGGCACACGCAAGCAGCACTGGGCAAGCAGAGAATGGCACACGCAAGCAGCACTGGGCAAGCAGAGAATGGCACACACAAGCAGCACTGGGCAAGCAGAGAATGGCACACGCAAGCAGCACTGGGCAAGCAGAGAATGGCACACACAAGCAGCACTGGGCAAGCAGAGAATGGCACACACAAGCAGCACTGGGCAAGAGGAGAATGGCACACACAAGCAGCACTGGGCAAGCAGAGAATGGCACACGCAAGCAGCACTGGGCAAGCAGAGAATGGCACACGCAAGCAGCACTGGGCAAGAGGAGAATGGCACACGCAAGCAGCACTGGGCAAGCACAGAATGGCACACGCAAGCAGCACTGGGCAAGCACAGAATGGCACACGCAAGCAGCACTGGGCAAGCAGAGAATGACACACGCAAGCAGCACTGGGCAAGCAGAGAATGCCACACACAAGCAGCACTGGGCAAGCAGAGAATGGCACACACAAGCAGCACTGGGCAAGCAGAGAATGGCACACACAAGCAGCACTGGGCAAGCAGAGAATGGCACACAGGGAGGGAAGACAGAACAGAGCAGGAGACAGGGAAATCAGGAGCAGTCTAATATGTACTACATACAGTGACACAGTGCTGGTGTCCCATTAGCATTTTGTATAAAGTGTGAACAGGAGAACAATGTGGGCAGTTTCAGTCTGGGTCTCAGGTAGAACAGTACAGGGTTTTAGGGATGTGAACAATAGAGGTGTCACAGGTGTGAACAATGAAGGGGGATCACAGGTGTGTGCAATGCAGGGGATTAGAATCTGAATTTGAGGTTTAAACAATGCAGGGGCCAGTTAAATCTTACATATGGTAAGCAGACACAACATGTGGGGGGCCACAGAAGGGGGGGGTGCCAGTTAGACAGCCCTGCACTGGAGGAAGCGCCACTGGAGTCCCAGGGGATCTATTTATATAGTCTGTTCAGGTGCAACTAATCAAACACCACCCCCTCAAACTGAGGGAAAAGTAACTGCAAGGTAAAGCTGGTAGTGACAAACTTGTTGAAAGCAAACTAGCACACCAAACGTTGCTATTTAGAACAGAAAGACAGAAAGAAACTATAACAATGAAACGACAGTACTTAAATATATGAACCTTATTTTAAAATAATACTCGGCACCTTTTCTAAAAATATCAGCCTAAGCCCCACCCAAAGTCCCACCCCTGTCTCATCCAAAGTCCCACCCCTAGTTTTGCCCAAAGCCACACCCCCAAAAATTTGCCTAGGATTTTTTTTTTTTTTTGTGTACATACCAAAAGCTTTCTACCTTTTTATTTACATGCGTTGCATTCTCTTAAAAGCTTACAACCTACTACTCAATCTTAAAAACATAATAATAATAATACAATTCAGGCAGTACTAGCAGGCCAGACTGGCAATCTGTGGGTTCTGCCAAATGTCAGAGGGGCTGCTGTAAGGTGTCACTATTTAGTGGACTAGTGGGGGTCTGTTGGAATGGCAGGGCCTATTTAGACTCTCAGTCCAGACCCGACTACTATTCCTCTAAGCTGACCACTAGTATATAAGAATCTTGCTTAAGGTAACAAAGAAGAAGCAAGACTGTGAGTTTGCAGGTGGAGAGGCAGCACAGAGCAAACCCAGCAAACAATCAGGGGCTGAATATGCAGCAGCTGCTTTGCACCATGCGACTAGGGTTGCCACCTGGCCGGTATTTTACCGGCCTGCCCGGTTAAAATGATGGTTGATCCCAATGTTATAGGAAAGATGGATAAAAATAAAGAAGGCCGGTATTTTTTTCTAGAAAAGGTGGCAACCCTAGCCTAGGGTTGCCACCTTTTCTATAAAAAAATACAGGCCTTCCTATATATTTAGCTTTTTTTCCCTATTAATAACATTGGGATCAACCATCATTTTTACCGGCCAGGTGGCAACCCTACATGCGGCCAACATGCAGTCTCCAGTGGCTGATTATGGGGGAGGAATGGCTGCTTCTACGGCTTCCCCTGAGAGGCATCAATCACCCCATGGTCTGATAACAAAAACTGCCTCATCTGCAGGGGTGCGAGTGGTGTCTGGAGCTGGTGTGGAGTCAGGGAAAGCAGTGGGAGCAAACTCCAGCGGCCATACTGCTGCTCCCTCTGTAGAGATGTATAATAGTATCTCCCACCTACCACAATAAACTGGTTAAATTAATAAACGTGATGACCAGGAGTTGAAATGGAAAAAATTGAAAGTTGAGTTGCAAAAAGCATTTCATAACTAGGGATGGGCGAATTTGACCCATTTTTCTACGCCAGTGATCTTTTTTGGATGCGCGTCATTCTTTTATTTGAGGCACGTCATTTTTTTTACTCCCATTAGAGTCTATGGACGTAATTTCTGCATTGAAGCTCGGCAAAAGAATTCGCTCAACGTGTCACGTGACTTTTTGTCACAAAACAAGGAAGTAAAAAATGTTTTCCCCTTCCCATCCCTAATTTGCATATGCAAATTAGGGTTTAGATTCGGTTTGGTATTTGGCCGAATCTTTCGCAAAGGGTTTGGGGGTTCGGCCGAATCCAAAAAAGTGGATTTGGTGCATCCCTAATTTTAGATTTACTCCAATGTTATGAATGGGAAAAAAAGGGGCAGAGTAAGGACACTTACTGTAAGGCTGTATGTTTTCCATAAAGGGTGATAACAGCCCTGCTATTAACATGACAGCACCCATTTGCACATAAAATAGTAGTAATGTTGTACTTACACAATAAGTTTCCTTACTCTGCTCTCACAAGGGATAGTACTGTAATTTGGCAAACCTTTTAGGCAGTGGTCAAATAAACAGGCTGTCTGCCAGTCCAGTGAGCTACAGAATTTGTAAGGGAGGGAACTCAGGTGATAGTCTGTGCAACTGCAAAGTCAGCAAGCAGTTTACATGACTTACACCAAAGGCATTTGTCATCTAATCCAAGTAAATACACCTGCTGCCCAACAGTTCCTAACACAGCTGCAGACCTCAGTCCCGAATCGCTACTTACACCTTCCGCTTCCACACAAAGCTGTTTACTGCAAGCTCCTTGACTCCTGTCTTTCAGGAAATTGTGACGCCCGTCACACCACAAATCTCATCGTGCGAGACATTAAGAAAACACGTAAGCGCCGTGACATGTCCCAGGCATAGGCTGGGAATGATGAGCAGGGAGGGAGGAGGCAGCTGCTACAAAATGGCCATTCCTCCCCTCACAGAATTTTACTGACAGTGTAATTGATGGGTTTTTTTTTAAAACTGGCACTCACTGGCCTCGAGACCCATTTTTCTGGCTAGGCTAGTTAAATACCGGCTGGGTGGCAACCCTAATAACATTTAATAACACTTATCCTTCTCTGTTGATTTGTTTGCTTTTAGTTGCTTTTTCCAGTCAGCAGCCTGTTAGTAAGTTCGATGCACAGCACACTGTTCCCTTTAACACTGGCTGCACCTCCATGATGAACTCATTTACCTGCACAAGTGCTAAATGGCATTAGTACCGTTGTCAAGAGCAACCAATGAAGCTTTTACTTTTCTACTTTTAAGCAAACAAACTCCTGACTGGGAAGTTCCCTATTCTGCCTTAGTAACAAGCACTGAAGTTCTTCCATATATGTTATATAAATTCATATTTAGGAATCAGCTTATATAACAAGGGACTAACTAATTTACTTCTTGCAGCTCAGGCAACAGCTAATCACTGACTGCGTTCCAAGCCTCTTCTTCAGGTTTGTCCCAGTTACAGAGGATGCGTTCCAAGCCTCTTCTTCAGGTCACAGCTGATAATTCTCACTTTCCAAGTACTGCTCTTTCCCCTCCACACAGTTCCTTCTAAGCAAAACGTGTGTCACAAAGATGTTTACGTTTTGTATGGAGTCGGAGACTTTTCTCTAGCCCCTAACGCATTTGTTTCATAACAAGTTTCTCTCCACAGCTTTTAATCCCGCCCACTCAGCTCTTTGTCAGGAATCAGCCCCGCCCCTCTTGTAAAGATACCGGAAGCAGCAGAGCAGCGAGGGAGAGAGGTGAGTAAGGGACTGGGGCTGAGCATTTTGCTGCTGTTTCAGTCTATGTGTCCCTGTTATACATTACATTGCTCTGCTACTGACACTATTTCTATTATGTATCTCTGGCTCAGCTCTCTGACATTATTCTTATTGCCCCCCACACACCTGTTTTGTACTTGTACAGCCCCCGCCTGCAATTGTCTTTTATACCAACTCCCCTCCCCCCCAGTGCAGAGCTGCACCCCCCCCCTCTGTCCCCTCAAATGTGTCACACTGATCATTCTGAGGCACCAGGACCCCCCCCCACCCTGTTCTCTATTGTAAACATTCCACAATTATATGAAGGGAAGGGCCCTCTGCTGGGACACATCACTGTAGGGAGAACTAATGGGGTTCTAAGGTTATGGGCCCCTGTAATTCTATTGGGGGATATTGCTGGGAATAATCCTGTATAGAAATGTGTAAGTGCTTAATTCCAGGGTCACTTCCAGCTCAGTCCCTCCCACGAGGAGCCAATGGGAATGTGGGAGGAAGCGAGTGACACAGGGATGAAGGGGAAGAAGAAGAAGAAGGATAAAAATGAGGAGGAGGAGGAGGAGCGGGGGAAGAAGGAGAGAATGGTGAATCTGACACTGGAGATGATCTATCTGCTGACTGGAGAGGTGAGGGGCACTGTGACTGGCACACTGACAAGAGACTGTCTGTCTGTACAAAGGGGGTCTCTCTGCAGCTCAAACACCATTCTCTCTTCCTTTCAATATTTAGCACTACATCCCTAGGAAGAAGTCAGATGATGGGGGGGCCCTGCATGCCCCTGGCTCCGTCATACAGAAGGAAAATAACAAGAATGACAAGAAGATCCTGGAACTCATGTCCAACATCATCCAGCTGCTGACTGGAGAGGTGGGTACAGCGGCCCCTTATTGTTTAGTAACAGTGGGTGATAATCCCTTTCTCTGGCTGGGGGATGACTGGAACTTTCAATGTTGATAAATGCAGGTTATGCACTTTGGCAAAAATAATATAAATGCAAGTTATACACTAAATGGCAGTGTGTTGGGAGTTTCCTTAAATGGGGTTTTTGTAGATAACACGTTGTCTAATTCTGGGCAGTGTCATTCTGTGGCTACTAAAGCAAATAAAGTTCTTGTATAAAAAAGGGCATTAACTCAAGGGATGAAACATAATTGTGTCTCTTTATAGGTCCCTGGTGAGGCCTCATCTGGAGTATGGGGGCAGTTTTGGACTCCAGTCCTTAAGAGGGATATAAATGAGCTGGAGAGAGTGCAGAGACTAAGTGCAACTAAACTGGTTAGAGGGAGGGAAGAGTTAAATTATGAGGGGAGACTGACAAGGTTGGGGTTGTTTTCTCTGGAAAAAAGGGGCTTGTGAGGGGACATGATTAGACTTTACAAGTACATTAGAGGACATTATAGACAAATAGCAGGGGACCTTTTTACCCATAAAGAGAATCACGTACCAGAGGCCTCCCCTTCAGACTAGAGGAAAAGAAGTTTCATTTAAAGGAACAGAGTAGGGGGTTCATCACAGTGAGGACAGTGAGGTTGGGGAATGCACTGCCGGGTGATGATTCAGTTAATGACTATAAGAGGGACTTGGATGATTTTTTGGACAGACATAATACAAAGGCTATTGTGATACTAAACTCTATAGTTAGTATAGATATGGGTATATATCATTTATGTGACAGTAGGGAGGGGTGTGTGTATGGGGCTGGTATTTCATTTGGAGGGGTTGGACTTGATGGACTTTGTCTTTTTTCAACCCAATTTAACTATGTAACTGTGTGTGACAGGTTGCCATAAGGACTCATCATGTTTCCATCTATTTTTCCTTGGACGAGTGGGACTATATAAAAGGAAACAAGGACCTTTACAGGGAAGGGATAAAGGAGGAGCCACAGCAGCTCCGCCCACTGGGTGAGTAATGGGTGTTTTCTATCATATGTAGAGCATAGAATCTATGTAGTATATTTAGTCTTTTCATTGAGACCTAGAAGAATGTCAATTTGGCACCTCTCTGCCCAGTTACAAACACCCAGCTATAATACAGACTTATTTTCCTGCATGTTGTGTTCGGAAATACACAGTAAAGGGCTGGAATGAAATCTGTGTTGTATCCAAATCATACAATGATACATTTGTTATGTTTGTCCCTGCTGGGCAGAAGCCCTGAGTTTCATTAGAAGCAGCTGTTAGAATTGATACAATAGTTGCTAATATTCCACATATGCTGCTTAGAGATGGATCAACTAGACTGAAACACTGGAGACACTAACATTCAATTTAAACCTATATTTTGTAAAAACAGTAAAAAGTCGTTGTTTATAGTGAACGACCTGAAACTAACTGAATTGGAAAAAGTGTTTGTAAGGTGAAAAACCCATTTAAATAGGCTGTTTTTGTGGGGGTTTACATGTCCTTTAATTATCTTGATACCCAAACCCTGTGATCTCTTCTTCTCATTGCCAGACTGTGAATATGAAGATAAGAGAGATATTACAGCTGATCTGGGAGGAACATTATGTTATAATAATGAGCCAAGCAAGATTGGGGCTGAAGGAGCAGAATTTTGTCACAATGGAAATCTTACAAACCCGGAAACTCCTCCAGTGGAACAGCCGCCACCAGCCAATGGGATTAAATTGGAAGTGACTTCATGGAAAGAGAGAAACCAATCAGAAGTGGCTTCATGGGAAATGGAAAACCAATCAGATTGCAGCATTAATCCACTTACAGAACAGATACAGGGAACAGATAAACCTAATCATATTGTGCAATACAACCCCTTAATGACGCAGGATAATAAAGATGATGAAAATCCTGATACATCCCCACATGAATCTCGTGTCACAAAACAGATTCTTCAAAAAAGAGACATCAATAAACATCAAAGAAATCAAACACAACTTCAATATCATCACAGACCCCGCACAGGAGAGAAAACATTTCCTTGTTGTGAATGTGGGAAATGTTTTGCCAGATCATCAGACCTTACTGTCCATCAACGAACCCACACGGGAGAGAAACCTTATTCATGTTCTGAATGTTGGAAATGTTTCTCAACTCGTTTTAACCTTGCTCATCATCAAATAACTCACACAGGAGAGAAACCTTATTCTTATTCTGAATGTGGCAAATGTTTTACAAAAAAGAGTAGTCTCAAAACACATTCCAAAATGCACAAAGGGGGAGCAGATTTGTGTGCCAATGTAAATATCACAAACCTTAAAGGGGGGAACCAATCAGATTGCAGCATTAATTCGTTTACAGAACAGACAAAGGGAACTGATAAACCTACTCCTATTGTGCAATACAACCCCTTAATAATGCAGGATAATAAAGATGATGAAAATGCCAATACATCCCCAGAGGAATCTTGCATAACAAAACAGATTCTTCAAAAAAAAGACATCGATAGACACCAAAGAACTCAAACACAACTTAAATATCATCACAGAACTCACACAGGAGAGAAACCATTTCCTTGTTCTGAATGTGAGAAATGTTTCTCAACTCATCAGATCCTTGTTCGTCATCAAAAGATTCACACTGGGGAGAAACCATTTCCTTGTTCTGAATGTGGGAAACGTTTTGCCAGATCATCAGACCTTTCTGTCCATCAACGAACCCACACGGGAGAGAAACCATTTCCTTGTTCTGAATGTGGGAAACGTTTTGCCAGATCATCAGATCTTACTGTCCATCGACGAACCCACAGAGGAGACACACCCTATTCTTGTTCTAATTGTGGGAAAAGTTTTACAAGATCATCATACCTTACTGTCCATCAACGAATCCACACAGGAGAGAAACCTTATTCTTGCTCTAAATGTGGGAAATGTTTCTCAACTAAATTTAGCCTTGCTTGTCATGAAAGTACTCACACAGGGGAGAGACCATTTCCTTGTTCTGAATGTGGGAAACGTTTTGTCACTTCATCACAACTTACTGACCATCAACTAACCCATACGGGAGAGAAACCCTATTCTTGTTCTGAATGTGGGAAATGTTTTTTGAAACAAAGTCAACTTAAATGTCATTTCAGGACCCACACAGGGGAGAAACCTTTCTCTTGTTCAGAATGTGGGAAATGTTTTAGAAATTACTGTAGTCTTAAAGTACATTTCAAAACGCACAAAGGAAGAGCAGATTCTTGTGCCAATGGGAAGATCACAAACATTGAAGGGGGGGAACCAATCAGATTGCAGCATTAATCCACTTACAAAATAGATACAGGGAACAGATACACCTACTCCTATCATTGAAAACAACCACTTAACAAAACAGAGTCTTCAGAAAAGAAACATTGATGGACACCAAAGAACTCAAACTCAACTTAAATATCAGCACAGAACCCTCAAAGGGGAAAAACCTTTTTCTTGCTCTGAATGTGGGAAATGTTTCTCAACTCATAAAATCCTTGTTTGTCATCAAAGGACTCACACAGGAGAGAAACCATTTTTTTGTTCTGAATGTGGGAAACATTTTGCCTCTTCGTCACAACTTACTGTCCATCGACAAACCCACAGAGGAGACAACCCTTGTTCTTGCTCTCTTTGTGGGAAATGTTTTACCAGACCATCAGAGCTTACTGTTCATTTTAGGACCCACACGAGAGAGAAACCTTATTCTTGTTCGGAATGTGTAAAATGTTTTTCCCACAACAAATAAACCTTAAATATCACCACAGAACCCACACAGGAGAGAAACCTTTCTCTTGTTCTGAATGTGGGAAATGTTTTACATGTAACAGTAATTTTAAAGCACAGTTTTATCTGCACAAAGGAGGAAAAACATAAGTTTGCTCTGTGTGTGAAATGTTTTCACAAATCAGGCGTATGTTTTACACTGATTATATGTTAATTTGCATTTCAGTATGAGAAGAGATTGGTGAATTGGTGGAAGTACAGTATTTCCTTTGCAGTGGACATAAGGCTTTAATTACCTTGGGGCAGGGGTAGGCAACCCGCGGCTCTTCATCCTGCTTGCTGTGGCTCAGTCTTGTGGCTTTGCCTGTCACGTCGTCTATACAGCCCACACCTGCTGGCGGCTTCTTAAGTGCGCGACCGCAGTAAGCTAGCGGTTAGCTTACCGCGGTTGGACACTCAGGAAGCCGCCAGCAGGTGTGGGCTGTATAGACGTCCCAGGAGTGACAGGCAAGACTGAGCCGCAGCAAGATGATCCATCATGGTCCTTACCACGGTCACACGCTCAAGACAAGAGAGGGAAGATCAGCATGGAGCTTCAGAAATAGAAGTCACACTAAACAGATGAGAACACTAGCATTTAATAGGGATATTCAGTGTTTAATTTATTTCAAAGTAGGCCTAAGCATACACACTGCACTTCTGTTTGTTGTATTCTGTTGTTGTAACAGATAAAAATAAAAAAAGGTAAAAATAAAAGTTTATAAGCGGTGTTATGTTTTGTGGCTCCAGACTATTTTTCCGTAGTGGAAGAGGGGCAAAATGGCTCTTTTGATAGTAAAGGTTGCTGACCCCTGCCTTGGGGTGATGTTTCTAATGAATATAGTAAATACCCTGAGCTGAATCTGGATCCATTGGCACATTGCTTTATTAGTATAGGGGATACCCAGTTGAAGCTACCTCTATCTATATGGGACTGGGTTCATTTATTTAACATGATCGATCAGCTTTATTTTTAATGTTCCAGACAATAAAAAATGGAAAGGATAAATGACTTAATTTCTCTTCGCAGAGTCTCAGCCAAGATGCTTTTTCTCACTGAATAAATCTGGTCCATTTTGTGAAAAATTGTGCTGGTTTATTATATTCTTATGTATAGAAGGAATGTGCTTAAAAAAGTCATGTTTCAGGTTGATTTATTGAAAAATTCTGCAAATTTGTGTTCTTTTTTGTTACACTTCTTGTTACAACTCCTTTGCCAGGCTGAGCAGGGGAGCCGGTTGTACTCAGCACACTGCACTGTAAGATAAGAACCAATCAGAAGCTAGCACGACCTGATAGGGAACTGACGCCTGTCTTTGCTGGGGTGACTGCAGGGCTGTGCCCCTAGTGGGCTTCTCTAATTTTTGTTATTTTGGTTGAGGAAGCCAAGAGCTTATTGGAAGCCAAAATGAAGCCCCTGAATGAGAGATGAAGACAAAGCTGACCTTCCTATATATTTATCTTTATTCCCTATTAATAACATTGGGATCACTGACCTTCCTATATATTTATCTTTATTCCCTATTAATAACATTGGGATCACTGACCTTCCTATATATTTATCTTTATTCCCTATTAATAACATTGGGATCACTGACCTTCCTATATATCTTTATTCCCTATTAATAACATTGGGATCACTGACCTTCCTATATATTTATCTTTATTCCCTATTAATAACATTGGGATCACTGACCTTCCTATATATTTATCTTTATTCCCTATTAATAACATTGGGATCACTGACCTTCCTATATATTTATCTTTATTCCCTATTAATAACATTGGGATCAACCATCATTTTTAGCAGGTAGGCCAGTAAAATACCGGCCGGGTGGAACCCTAGGAGCGGGACAGGAGGAGGGGACACATCTGAGCTGCTGCGCCAGAATCACGGCTGGAAACATTCTCGGAAGACAAATCCTTTCCAACATTCTGTCCAACAGAGAGGAAATTGGCCACAATATTGAGTTGAGATTCAGTTGATAGAGGACAAGTGACAAATGGAGGTGAAGGTGGAACATTTGGAGATGAGAGATGTGTCTGTTCAGCTGCAGAGACCTCTGGCTCCTCTCATTCTGCTCTCAGACTCCTGCACTAAATTGTGCCTTTAAACAAGAGGACAGACATGAATAATAAGCTCAGTCTGAAAGGTCAGAAATGAAGGAAATTACAACATGTCCCAGAATTCCTTTCACCTTTCCTTCCTTGTTCCAGGAATTCCTCTGCAAGTCCAGTAAAATGTTTCAGACTTAGTGACTGGATGTGGTGATAAGAGACAATGGAGCCGAGGTTAAATACTGAATTCATCAAATCACCTGCAACAGCTTCAACTAGTCAGCTTTAATTGTAACATATTTGTCACTCTGCACACAGCCTGACTAACACATTGGGATTCCTAAGTACCTCACTTATATTTACACTTACACAGCAGTCTGTGAGTTTTCCCTCTGTCCCTAACTCTTTGTCCCTCCCTTGTGCTTCCTAATCCAATCATTCTTCTCTGCTGCTCTCTGTACCGCCCACATTCCACTCCCAGCCAATGAGCAAGTGTCCCAGCTCCTTCCCCCACTTCCTTCCTCACAGCTACAGGCAACAACAGAGCAGCGAGGGGAAAGGGGTGAGTAAGGGATGGGGCTGCACTAATGGTGTGAGTAAAGGAGCAGCGTTACCTTGTTGTTCCCAACACATGAGCTGATTATTCCCAGGGACACTTTGTACTGACTCAGTGCAGTTTATGTGGCAGCAGCAGCAGCAGCAGCAGCTCCAACCCAGCCACCATAAGTGAATTCCTGTGCCATTTGGTAGCAAGGACAGCCCTGCAGCCTGAGGGGATGATACAGACTGGAGCTGTAGGCTCATTAAAGGTAGGATTTAGGTAACAGAGGATTGTGGGATTGCTAGTTGAGCCCATGGCCAGACTAGTTATTCTATTCCCTGCTTGTATGTATGTCCCTTCACTGGCTCCCAATCTCTTCTAGAATCAAATTCAAATTACTTACACTCACATTCAAGGCCCTTAATAATGAAACCCCTCCCTATATTTCATCTCTAATCTCCAAATACTCTCCTTCACGAAACCTACGCTCTGCTTCTGATCTTCGCCTCACTTCTCCTCTGGTCACTTCTGCCCATTCTCGTCTACAAGACTTCTCTCGGGCTTCTGCTTTTCTCTGGAACTCTCTGCCACAAGCTGTCAGACTTTCTCCTTCCTTCCAAACTTTCAAGCGCTCCTTAAAGACCCATCTGTTTAAAGAGGCCTATTCGTTGTACCTTAATTAATCATTGCTGTATCAAAAATGACAATGTGTTTATATAATCCTAATGTCTCAATTGTACCCTAACCTTTTAGTTTGTAAACCCTATTGTACTCTGTAATCCTTGTCTGTTAGCCACCATTTATTCCCTGTTTGCTATAACTGCAGTAAAGCACTGCGTATCTTGACAGCGCTATATAAATAAATGATGATGATGATGATGATGATGATGATGCTTGGGTCCCTGCCTTTGTGCCACAACCTTCCAGACTGAAGTGTTTGTCAGCTGGACCCATGGGCTGGGGATCAGGGCACTGATATATAACGGCAGACTGGATTCTACATATTGGATGTGATTTCTGCCCCATTAAAGGAGAAGGAAAGGATAAAACTAAGTAACCCTTATCAGAAAGATCTGCTCTGAGTCCTCTGTCAAAAGAAACACAGTATTTCTTTCCTTCTATTGTGTACTCATGAGCTTCTATATCAGACTTCCTGTTTTCATCTTAAACCTCCAGGGCTAGGGCTTGAGCATGCTCAGTTTGCTCCTCTCTCCCTCTCTTCTGTAATCTGAGCCCAGAGCTATGAGTGAGCAGGAAGTGATGTCACACCAATCAAATATGGCAGCTTCTATCCTAAACCAACAGAGAGCTTCTAGACCTTTTTTACTGAGGAATGGTAAAACATTCTACAGAGTAAATATAGCATTCTAGCTTGCACTATTGCAGCTCATCTATTGGCAATAAAATGCCTCCGTAGCTTTCCTTCTCCTTTAAGTACATGAGGACAGGGGCCATTTTTTTATTCCCATGCACAAGCAGGCTAGTGGATAATTAAGCCAACCAGTCACTGGTGTGAATAAAATCTGCTTCACGTGAATAATCCTGTATAGAAATGTGTAAGTGCTTAATTCCAGGGTCACTTCCAGGTCAGTCCCTCCCATGAGGAGCCAATGGGAATGTGGGAGGAAGCGAGTGACACAGGGATGAAGGGGAAGAAGAAGAAGGATAAAAATGAGGAGGAGGAGCGGGGGAAGAAGGAGAGAATGGTGAATCTGACACTGGAGATGATCTATCTGCTGACTGGAGAGGTGAGGGGCACTGTGACTGGCACACTGACAAGAGACTGTCTGTCTGTACAAAGGGGGTCTCTCTGCAGCTCAAACACCATTCTCTCTTCCTTTCAATATTTAGCACTACATCCCTAGGAAGAAGTCAGATGATGGGGGGGCCCTGCATGCCCCTGGCTCCGTCATACAGAAGGAAAATAACAAGAATGACAAGAAGATCCTGGAACTCATGTCCAACATCATCCAGCTGCTGACTGGAGAGGTGGGTACAGCGACCCCTTATTGTTTAGTAACAGTGGATGATAATCCCTTTCTCTGGCTGGGGGATGACTGGAACATTGTGTGTGACAGGTTGCCATAAGGACTCATCATGTTTCCATCTATTTTTCCTTGGACGAGTGGGACTATATAAAAGGAAACAAGGACCTTTATGAGGAAGGGATAAAGGAGGAGCCACAGAAGCTCCACCCACTGGGTGAGTAATGGGTGATTTCTATCATATGCAGATCATAGAATCTATGTCGTATATTTAGTCTTCTCATTGAGATCTAGAAGAATGTCAATTTGGCACCTCTTTACCAGTTACAAACACCCAGCTATAATACAGACTTACTTTCCTGCATTTTGTGTTGGGAAATACACAGTGCAGGGCTGGAATGAAATCTGTGTTGTATCCAAATTATAAAATGATACATTTGTTATGTTTGTCCCTGCTGAGCAGAAGCCCTGAGTTTCATTAGGAACAACTGTTAGAATTGATACCATAGTTGCTAATATTCCACAGATGCTGCTGAGAGATGGATCTACTAATTGTAGCAACTAAAAGTAGCAAATTGTAACCGTTCAGATGCTTCTGGAGCACTGAGCTGTCAGACTGAAACACTACAGACACGAACCTTCAACTTTAAGATAAAATTTTAAAGTTTGTTTATTGTGAATAACTTGAAACCAACTGAACTGAAAAAAAGTGTTTGGAAGGTGAACGACCCCTTTACAGTGGCTGTTTTTGTGGGGGGTTACATGTCCTTTAATTATCTTGATACCCAAACCCTGTGATCTCTTCTTCTCATTGCCAGATGTAGATTATGAAGATAAAAGAGATATTCCAGCTGATCTGGGAGGAACATTATGTTGTAATAATGAGCCAAGCAAGATTGGGGCTGAAGGAGCAGAATTTTATCACGATGGAAATTTCACAAACCCTGAAACTCCTCCAGTGGAACAGCCCCCACCAGCCAATCGGATTAAAGAGGAAGTGAATTCATGGGAAGGGGGAAACCAATCAGACTGCAGCATTAATCCACTTACAGAACAGATACAGGGAACAGATACACCTACTCCTACCATGGGATGTAGTCCAATTAAAGTGACACATAAT
Organism: Xenopus laevis; assembly: GCF_017654675.1. Taxonomy (NCBI): domain Eukaryota; kingdom Metazoa; phylum Chordata; class Amphibia; order Anura; family Pipidae; genus Xenopus; species Xenopus laevis. The sequence goes on along the minus strand of NC_054388.1, from coordinate 114,569,153 downwards.
TATATGTCTGTGGTTATTAAAGAGGAACCAGACTCATCTGAAGAGGAACAGATGCAGCATGCAGATACATCCACGGTCATGATGTGCAGCCTAAATAACAAGAGCCCTGTTAAGGCAATGGCACAAGAAGAGGCTTTATGTAAAGAGGCAAACAAATCAGATTGCAGCATTAATCCAATTACAGAACAGATACAGGGAACAGATACACCTACTCCTATCATGGGATACAGCCTGAATAATCTCTCTGATTTAAGAATAATTACAATTAAACAGCCAATACTGGGAACATATATTTCTATTCCTATGTTGGGGTGCAGCCAAAGCATGAATTTACCTGCTAATTATGTATCAAATAAAGAGTCAATTTCATGGGAAGGGGGCAACCTTTCAGAATACAGAATGATTTCAATACCAGGAGCAGCTACAGTTGCTAATGATTCCAAACAAACAGTACAGGGAAATCTCACAAACCCTCAAATGTCTCCAGTGGAACAGCCCCCACCAAACAATGGGGTTAAAGAGGAAGTGGCTTCATGTGAAAAGGAAAACCAATCAAATTGCAGCATTAATCCAGTTACAGAACAGATACAGGGAACAGATAAACCTAATCATATTATGCAATACAACTCCTTAATGACGCAGGATAATAAAGATGATGAAGATGCCGATACCTCCCCACATGAATCTCGCGTAACAAAACAGATTCTTCAAAAAAAAGACATTGATAAACATCAAAGAAATCAAAAACAACTTAAATATCATCACAGAACTCGCACAGGAGAGAAACCATTTCCTTGTTCTGAATGCGGGAAATGTTTTACCAGATCATCATACCTTACTGTCCATGAACGAACCCACACGGGAGAGAAACCTTATTCATGTTCTGAATGTGGGAAATGTTTCTCAACTCGTTTTAACCTTGCTCATCATCAAACTACTCACACAGGAAATAAACCATTTCCTTGTTCTGAATGTGGGAAATGTTTTAACAGATCATCAGACCTTATTGCCCATGAACGGACCCACACGGGAGAGAGACCCTATTCTTGTTCTGAATGTGGGAAATATTTTTTTAAACTAGTCCACCTTAAATATCATCACAGAACCCACACAGGGGAGAAACCATTCTCTTGTTCTGAATGTGGGAAATGTTTTACATATAAGAGTAGTCTTAAAACACATTCCAAAATGCACAAAGGGGGAGCAGATTTTTGTATCAATGTAAATATCACAAACCTTGAAGGGAGGAACCAATCAGATTGCAGCATTAATTCACTTACAGAACAGACAGAGGGAACTGATAAACCTACTCCTATTGTGCACTACAACCCCTTAATAATGCAGGATAATAAAGATGATGAAAATGCCAATACATCCCCAGAGGAATCTTGCATAACAAAACAGATTCTTCAAAAAAGTGAAACCGGTAGACACCAAAGAACTCAAACACAACTTAAATATCATCACAGAACTCACACAGGAGAGAAACCATTTCCTTGTTCTGAATGTGGGAAATATTTCTCGACTCATCAGGTCCTTGTTCGTCATCAAAAGATTCACACTGGGGAGAAACCATTTCTTTGTTCTGAATGTGGGAAACGTTTTGCCAGATCATCAGACCTTTCTGTCCATCGACGAACCCACACAGGAGAGAAACCATTTCCTTGTTCTGAATGCGGGAAATGTTTTACCAGATCATCATACCTTACTGTCCATCAACGAACCCACACGGGAGAGAAACCTTATTCTTGTTCTGAATGTGGGAAATGTTTCTCAACTCGTTTTAACCTTGCTCATCATCAAATAACTCACACAGGAAATAAACCATTTCCTTGTTCTGAATGTGGCAAATGTTTTAACAGATCATCAGACCTTATTGCCCATCAACGGACCCACACGGGAGAGAAACCCTATTCTTGTTCTGAATGTGGGAAATGTTTTTTTAAACTAGCCCACCTTAATTATCATCACAGAACCCACAAAGGGGAGAAACCTTTCTCTTGTTCTGAATGTGGGAAATGTTTTACAAAAAAGAGTAGTCTCAAAACACATTCCAAAATGCACATAGGAGGAGCAGATTTTTGTATCAATGTAAATATCACAAATCTTGAAGGGGGGAACCAATCAGATTGCAGCATTAATTCTCTTACAGAACAGACACAGGGAACTGATAAACCTACTCCTATTGTGCACTACAACCCCTTAATAATGCAGGATAATAAAGATGATGAAAATGCCAATACATCCCCAGAGGAATCTTGCATAACAAAACAGATTCTTTAAAAAAGTGAAACCTGTAGACACCAAAGAACTCAAACACAACTTAAATATCATCACAGAACTCACACAGGAGAGAAACCATTGTTTTGTTCTGAGTGTGGGAAACGTTTTGCCTCTTCATCACAACTTACTGTCCATCGACAAACCCACAGAGGAGATAAACCTTATTCTTGTTCTCGTTGTGGGAAATGTTTTACCAGACCATCAGAGCTTACTGTTCATTGGAGAACCCACACAGGAGAGAAACCTTATTCTTGTTCTGAATGTGGAAAATGTTTTTAAAGAGAAACTCATAGTCTTGAAGCACACTGCACAAAGGAGGAAAAACATAAGTTTGTTTTGAGTGGGTGAAATGTTTTCACAAATCAGGCGTATGTTTTACACGGATTATATGTTAATTTTCATTTTAGTATGAGAAGAGGAGAATAGTGAATTGGTGGAAGTACAGTATTTCCTTTGCAGTGGACAGAAGGCTTTAATTACCTTGGGGTAATGTTTCTAATGAATATAGTAAATACCCTGAGCTGAATCTGGATCCATTGGCACATTGCTTTATTAGTATAGGGGATACCCAGTTGAAGCTACCGCTATCTATATGGGACTGGGTTCATTTATTTAACATGATCGATCAGATTTATTTTTAATGTTCCAGACAATAAAAAATGGGAAGGATAAATGACTTCATTTCTCTGGGCAGAGTCTCAGCTAAGATGCTTTTTCTCACTGAATGAATAAATCTGGTCCATTTTGTGAAGAATTGTGCTGGTTTAATATATACTTATGTATAGAAGGCATGTGCTTAAAAAAGTCATGTTTCAGGTTGATTTATTGAAAAATTCAGCTTTTTTGTTACACTTTTGTTACGCTTCTACCTCCTTTCCCAGGCTGAGCAGGGGAGCCGGTTGTACTCAGCACACTGCACTGTAAGATAAGAACCAATCAGCAGCTAGCAGGACCTGATAGGGAACTGAAGCCTGTCTTTGTTGGGGTTACTGCAGGGCTGTGCCCCTGGTGGGATTCTTTAATTTTTGTTATTTGGGTTGAGGAAGCCAGAAGCTTATTGGAAGTCAAAATGAAGCCGCTGAATGAGAGCTGAAGACAAAGCCGACAGAAAGGGCTGAAGGTGTATTTACATCATACTTTCTCAGAGATGCTGACATGTGAATGATACTTTCCTTGTGCTTAAATTCTCCCACCCCACACTTCACATTCAGGGCAGATGAGAATAGAAGTCAAATGTCTGACACATAACAGTGATACAGCATTTACACACGTAAGTGTACTTCTGCCACAGTATTCTACTTATTATAATGAAAACGTTTTATGTGTTAATAGAAAAAATACCATATACTTAACATATAGGCTATCTATTTATGTCAAATTGATATAGTTTGCAGCAGCAAATCAGTTAACTTTTAGTATGTTATAGAATGGCCAGTTCTAAGCAACTTTGAATTGGTCTTCATTATTTATTTAGTGTCGTTTCTTTTAATTATTTGCCTTTTCCCCTTTTAAATGGGGTCACTGACCCCATCTATAAAACACATGCTCTGTAACGCTACAAATGTATTGTTAATTTATATTACTCCGCTGTCTATTCAGACCCTCTCCAATTGATATTCCAGATATATCAGTGCATGGTTGCTAAGGTAATTTGGACCCTAGTGCTCAAATTGCAAACCGGAGAGCTGCTGAATTAAAAGCTAAATAACTCAAAATCCACAAACAATGAAAAATTAAAAACATTTGCAAATTGTCTAAGAATATCCCGCTCTGCATCATACTAACAGTTAATGCCAAGGTGAACAACCCCTTTTAATGATTAATATATAACCTTCAACTGAGTCATAATAAATCAGGAGACTGGTGTGTCTTAACAGACAATTTAGGATGGAACTGCTTTCTGGCAGGCTGTTGTTTCTACTACTCAATGTAACTGAATGTGTCTCAGTGGGACTTTTTTTTTTTGATAGTAACTTTTTATTGAATTTCCATTAATAAACAGCATAGAAGGAAGTATTGCAAGAAGAAGAAGAGAATTAGACATGGAGAAGATATAGCAGACTTTTCCTAGATAGATTTATTGGACAGTTGTTGCGGGGAAATCCAGACAAGGAGTCCATATTTTTTCGAATTTCTGTTCGCAGCCTCTGGCAATATGTTAGCTTGTAAAGTTCCAGCTGGGAATTTATGATTTTAATCCATTTTTTAAGTGTAGGAGGTGTTGGTCCTATCCAGTGTAGGGCCACCGTTTTCCTGGTGTAGGACAAAAGTGCTCTCATCAATAATCTAGAATGGGTTCTGGGTACCAGAGTATCAGTTACGCCTAATAGGCAGGTAGCTGGATTCAGTACCTGTGGTAGAGTAAATTTCTCTGCTAAAAATTGCATTACTTTTATTCATAATACCTGTATACCTGGACAATACCATATGAGGTGAATAAAGTCTGCATCTGGTGAATTGCAGCAGAGGCATCTGGAATGCTCTAGGTGACCTAAAAGTTGTAGTTTTTTTGGTGTCAAGTATGTTTGATGTACAATTTTAAATTGAATGAGCCTGTCTCTTGTGCAGATTAGAGGGAGATAGAGGCTGTCCTCTATCTCTTCCCAATCATCAGAACTCCACTACCTTCCCACTTAAGTTTGACCCTGGGTCTGGGGTCATATCTTTGAGATGCAATGTATGTGTATGTTTTAGATACTAGCTTGTGCTTCCCTGGTGAGTGAATTATAGTTTCTACTGTTGTTTGTTGTATTTGGGGTGGAGCAATATGAAACTGAGGGTGGTATAAATGTTTGTTTATGCATTTGTTTATAGCTAAACACTGACAGGTTTGACAGCTCCGGAGATTGTTGAAAGTGTTCTAGAGTCTCCAGGTTCCTCTCTTGCATTATATGTTGAAGTTGCTTGACTCCCGCTCTTGCCCAGAAGTCCCCCCCCCCTTCAAATATGTCAAATTTACTTAATAAAGCGTAATGCCACAAGGGCATGTCTGGTGAGAGGGAGTTATCCTTATTAGTAGATTTGTACTGAATGTCCCATGATTTTTTAGTGGCCTCCAGTAATGGAATTAAGCTTGGTAAGGATTTTTTGGGCCTGTATAGAGCATGATGTAGCGATTCAATGGAGCCAAAGTATAGGGCTTCCAACTGGGAAGCTGGGTTTTCGGTGTCAAATGTTTTCCAGTTGGAGGCGTGAATTGCTTGCGTTGCTAGGTAATATGATTCATTATTGGGCATTGCTAAGCCTAGTTGTGTTATAGGGGCATGCAGTGTCGTTCTAGCTGCTGTCTGCGTTTTGTGGGCCCACACAAATTCTGCTTGTGTCTATTATTTGCAAAATTGATTTTGGTATGTAACAGGGCAAGTTGGTAAAGAAGTATAAAAACTTAGGGAGGAATACCATATTACAAATATTTATCCTGCCAATTTGGGTTAAAGGTAGGGTGGACCATTTTGCTAATGTACTTTTCATAAGTTGTATAAGAGGTTGTATATTGAGAGGAATACATTTGGCTGGATCTTTATGTATTAAAATGTATTGAAATGTATCAACTGTTTTAAGGTTAATTGTAGGGTTTATTGTCTGTAGCACTTGTGCGGTTAGAGGAAATAATGGAGATTTATCCTAATTAAATTGTAGGCCAGAAAATTTCCCGAAAGTGGAGATTGTGTCTAGTGTAATTCTGAATGAGTCTGCTGGGTTTGCTAATTATAGAAGAGTGTCATCTGTGTACAAAGAGATTTTTTCTTCTCGTCCTTTGTATAGTAGGCCCTGAATCTGTGTATTTTGTCTAATTATAGTAGCCATGGGCTCTATTGCCAAAGCAAATAATAAGGGGGAAAGAGGGCAGCCCTGTCTGGTTCCTCTGGATAGGTTGAAGGGAGTGGATAGGACATCATTTACTTTAAGTCTGGCTGTAGGTTTACTGTACATTAGGCGAACCCATTTAATAAAACCTTGCCCAATTCCTAGTCTTGTTAGTACTTCCCATAGAAATGGCCATTCAATGCAATCGAACGCCTTGGCCGTGTCTAGGTATACCACTACCCCTGTGTCCCTGTTCTCATGTGGCGCTTGTAGGTTGAAATATAGCCTGCGTTTGTTAATTGCTGTTGATTTAGAGGGGATGAAACCAGATTGGTCTTCATGTACTAGTGAGGTGATTATTTTAATTAGTCTTCCTGCTAAGATTTTTGCTAATATTTTAATTTCTGAATTCAACAGTTATATTGGTCAAAGTGAATTTTCGCATACAAAAAGTTCGAATTTCAAAGTAATTTTTTGGGTACTTGGACCATCAAATAGGCCACTTCAACTTCGACTTCGTTTCAAAGTAAAAAAGTTTGACTTCGAAAATCTAAGTACAGTCTCTTTAAAAAAAGTTCGACTTCGCCACCTTAAACCTGCCGCATTGCTATGTTAGCCTATAGGGACCTTCTAGAACAATTTCCTAAGTTTTTAGAAGTCGAAGTAAAATTGTTTGATCAAACGATGAAATCGTTCGATTCGAAGGATTTCATCGTTCGATCGAACGGTTTTACTTCGACCGAAAACGGTCAAATTCAATTAAAAAAAACTTCGACTTCGATATTCGAAGTCGAAGTAATCCAATTCGATGGTCGAATTTCAAAGTATTTTCCACTTCGAAATTCGACCCCTGATAAATCTGCCCCTGAGTGTTTTGTATATTAATATATTGTGTTCCCACCCATAAAATCGATGCTTTTCATGTCATGAGTTTCATTGTTATTTGCAGTTTGCCAGTTAGTGAAAATCTGCAGTTTGCTTGTTTACACTGAATTCTGTTGTACAGACTTCCCAGTACTGACTGCTTGCATGGGCCTAATGGGGAGTTACAAATAGATTCACTTGATTTTAGGGATGCACCGAATCCAGGATTCGGATCGGGATTCAGCCTTTTTCAGCAGGATTCGGATTCGGCCGTATCCTTCTGCCAGGCCAAACCGAATCCGAACCCTAATTTGCATATGCAAATTAGGGGCGGGAAGGGAAATCACTGACTTTTTGTCAGAAAACAAGGAAGTAAAAAAATTTTCCCACCCACATCGGATTCAGTTCGGTATTTGTCCGAATCTTTCACGAAGGATTCGGGGATTCAGCCAAATCCAAAATAGTGGATTCGGTGCATCCCTACTTGATTTACTTATTTATTAAAATCCATATTGCTGTGCTTATCTGCTCATGTAATTGTAGTAAAGTGCAATCATCATTGCTTTGTTATATCTGTTTTTTTTAACAGAACAACTGGAAGTTTTGAAAACAGGTGGGAGAACTGCAAGGAGACCTATAGGGAGAATGATTGGAATTTCAGTGCTCCCCAATATCTTCTGAAGTTCCTACTCCTTCCCACCCTAAAACCCCTCAATCGTGCTGGAGAAGGAAACAATTCAGACTTTTCATTGGGTGAAGTCAAAGACATTCTTTCCATCTTGTGCAGCAAAATGTCTCCCATAGATTCCCCATAAAGGACTTGTGCATTTGAATATTCACCTGAGTTTAATATTTCACTGGCTGCCAACAGTAATGATAGTGTCTCAGGCTCAGAGACAATGTTCTCTTTTGCACTTTCTACATTTGGGGGGGGGGGGGGTTGCACTTAATCTTTGCACTAATGTCTGCACTTTACACAAGTGTTTGTATAATAAATGTTCAAGTATTTTTTAACCCAGTTTTCATCTCAACTCCTTTTTACCCTCCTTGCCTACATGTTTTTATAGTATAATGTTAATGAGTGTTTTTTTCCTTCAAACTGTTTTTTTATATAAAAAAATATAAAAATACAGTTTTAACATTAAAAATGAAACTCCTCTCATTCTGCTCTCAGACTCCTGCACTAAATTGTGCCTTTAAACAAGAGGACAGACATGAATAATAAGCTCAGTCTGAAAGGTCAGAAATGAAGGAAATTAGAACATGTCCCAGAATTCCTTTCACCTTTCCTTCCTTGTTCCAGGAATTCCTCTGCAAGTCCAGTAAAATGTTTCAGACTTAGTGACTGGATGTGGTGATAAGAGACAATGTAGCAGAGGTTAAATACTGAATTCATCAAATCACCTGCAACAGCTTCAACTAGTCAGCTTTAATTGTAACATATTTGTCACTCTGCACACAGCCTGACTAACACATTGGGATTCCTAAGAACCTCACTTATATTTACACTTACACAGCAGTCTGTGAGTTTTCCCTCTGTCCCTAACTCTTTGTCCCTCCCTTGTGCTTCCTAATCCAATCATTCTTCTCTGCTGCTCTCTGTACCGCCCTCATTCCACTCCCAGCCAATGAGCAAGTGTCTTAGCTCCTTCCCCCACTTCCTTCCTCACAGCTACAGGAAGCAACAGAGCAGCGAGGGGAAAGGGGTGAGTAAGGGATGGGGCTGCACTAATGGTGTGAGTAAAGGAGCAGCGTTACCTTGTTGTTCCCAACACATGAGCTGATTATTCCCAGGGACACTTTGTACTGACTCAGTGCAGTTTATGTGGCAGCAGCAGCAGCAGCAGCTCCAACCCAGCCACCATAAGTGAATTCCTGTGCCATTTGGTAGCAAGGACAGCCCTGCAGCCTGAGGGGATGATACAGACTGGAGCTGTAGGCTCATTAAAGGTAGGATTTAGGTAACAGAGGATTGTGGGATTGCTAGTTGAGCCCATGGCCAGACTAGTTATTCTATTCCCTGCTTGGGTCCCTGCCTTTGTGCCACAACCTTCCAGACTGAAGTGTTTGTCAGCTGGACCCATGGGCTGGGGATAATTACACTGATATATAACGGCAGACTGGATTCTACATATTGGATGTGATTTCTGACCCATTAAAGGAGAAGGAAAGGTTAAAACTAAGTAACCCTTATCAGAAAGATCCACCTAAATACATCAGTAAACCTCCAAAGTAAATCTGCTCTGAGTCCTCTGTCAAAAGAAACATCACATTTCTTTCCTTCTATTGTGTACTCATGGGCTTCTGTATCAGACTTCCTGTTTTCAGCTTAAACCTCCAGGTCTAAGGCTTAAGCATGCTCAGTTTGTTCTTCTCTCCCTCTCTGCTGTAATCTGAGCCCAGAGCTATGAGTGAGCAGGAAGTGATGTCACACCAATCAAATATGGCAGCTGCTATCCTAAACAAACAGAGAGCTTCTAGAGCTTTTTTACTCAGGAATGGTAAAACATTCTACAGAGTAAATATAGCATTCTAGCTTGCACTATTGCAGCTAATCTATTGGCAATAAAATGCCTCCGTAGCTTTCCTTCTCCTTTAAGTACATGAGGGCAGGGGCCATTTTTTTATTCCCATGCACAAGCCAATAGATAGACTAGTGGATAATTAAGCCAACCAGTCACTGGTGTGAATAAAATCGACTTCATGTGAATAATCCTGTATAGAAATGTGTAAGTGCTTAATTCCAGGTTCACTTCCAGGTCATTCCCTCCCACGAGGAGCCAATGGAAATGTGGGAGGAAGCGAGTGACACAGGGATGAGGGAAAAGGAGAATAAAAACAAGCGGAACAAGAGAATTGTGAATCTGACACTGGAGATGATCTATCTGCTGACTGGAGAGGTGAGGGGCACTGTGACTGGCACACTGACAAGAGACTGTCTGTCTGTACAAAGGGGGTCTCTCTGCAGCTCAAACACCATTCTCTCTTCCTTTCAATATTTAGCACTACATCCCTAGGAAGAAGTCAGATGATGGGGGGGCCCTGCATGCCCCTGGCTCCGTCATACAGAAGGAAAATAACAAGAATGACAAGAAGATCCTGGAACTCATGTCCAACATCATCCAGCTGCTGACTGGAGAGGTGGGTACAGCGGCCCCTTATTGTTTAGTAACAGTGGATGATAATCCCTTTCTCTGGCTGGGGGATGACTGGAACATTGTGTGTGACAGGTTGCCATAAGGACTGATGATGTTTCCATCTATTTTTCCTTGGACGAGTGGGACTATATAAAAGGAAACAAGGACCTTTATGAGAAAGGGATAAAAGAGGAGCCGCAGCAGCTCTGCCCACTGGGTGAGTAATGGGTGTTTTCTATCACATGCAGATCATAGAATCTATGTAGTATATTTTGTCTTCTCATTGAGACCTAGAAGAATGTCAATTTGGCACCTCTCTGCCCAGTTACAAACACCCAGCTATAATACAGACTTACTTTCCTGCATGTTGTGTTGGGAAATACACAGTGCAGGGCTGGGCTGAAATCTGTGTTGTATCCAAATAATACAATGATACATTTGTTATGTTTGTCCCTGCTGAGCAGAAGCCCTGAGTTTCATTAGGAGCAACTGTTAGAATCGATACAATAGTTGCTAATATTCCACAGATTCTGCTGAGAGATGGATCTACTAATTGTAGCAACGGATCACTGAGCTACCAGACTGAAATACTACAGACACGAACATTTAACTTTAAACTACAATTTTTAAAGTCTTTGTTTATAGTGAACCTGCAACCAACTTAACTGGAAAAGGTGTTTGGAAGGTGGACAACCCCTTTAAAGAGGCTGTTTTTGTGGGGGTTTACTTGTCCTTTAATTATCTTGATACCCAAACCCTGTGATCTCTTCTTCTCGTTGCCAGATGGAGATTATGAAGATAAGAGAGACATTAAAGCTGATCTGGGAGTGACATCATGTTATAATAATGAGCCAAGCAAGATTGGGGCTGAAGGAGCAGAATTTTGTCTTGATGGAAATCTCACAAACCTGGAAACTCCTCCAGAGGAACAGCCCCCACCAGCAAATGGGATTAAAGAGGAAGTGACTTCATGTGAAGGGGGAAACCAATCAGATTGCAGCATTAATCAACTTACAGAACAGATACAGGGAACAGATACACCTACTCCTATCATGGGATGTAGTCCAATTCAAGTGACACATAATTATATTTCTGTGGTTATTAAAGAGGAACCAGATTCATCTGAAGAGAAAAAGATGCAGCGTGCAGATACTTCCACGGTCATGAAGATAGATTGCAGCATTAATCCAATTACAGAACAAATACAGGGAATTGATACACCTACTCCTATCATGGGATACAGCCTGAATAATCTCTTTGATTTAGGAACAATTACAATTACACAGCCAACATACATTTCTATTCCTATGTTGGGGTGCAGCCAAAGCATGAATTTACCTGCTAATTATTTAGCAAATAATGAGTCAACTTCATGGGAAGGGGGCAACCTTTCAGAATACAGAATGATTTCAATACCAGGAGCAGCTACAGTTGCTAATGATTCCAAACAAACAGTACAGGGAAATCTCACAAACCCTCAAATGTCTCCAGTGGAACAACCCCCACCAGCCAATGGGGTTAAAGAGGAAGTTGCTTTATGGGAAAGGGAAAACCAATCAGATATCAGCATTAATACACTTACAGAACAGATACAGGGAACAGATACACCTACTCCTATCATGGGATGTAGCCTGAATAACAGCTCGGCATGTGATATAAAAGAGAAAGTGGATTCATGGGAAGAGGGAAACCAATCAGATTGCAGCATTACTCCACTTTCAGAACAGATACAGGGAACAGATATACCTACTCCTAGCATGGGCTGCACCCTGAATAACAGCTCAGCAGATACATCAAATGGTATTAAAGGGAAAGTGATTTTATGTGAAGGGGGAAACCAATCAGATTGCAGCATTAATCCACTTACAGAACAGATACAGGGAACAGATAAACCGACTCCTATTGTGCAATACAACCCCTTAATAACGCAGGATAATAAAGATGATGCAAATGCTGATACATCCCCACATGAATCTCATTTAACAAAACAGATTCTTCAAAAAAGAGACATCGATAAACATCAAAGAACTCAAACACAACTTAAATATCATCACAGAACTCACACAGGAGAGAAACCATTTCCTTGTTCTGAATGTGGGAAACATTTTGCCAGATCATCAGACCTTACTGTCCATCAACGAACCCATAGAGGAGACAAACCCTATTCTTGTTCTAATTGTGGGATATATTTTACCAGATCATCATCTCTTATTGTCCATCAACGAACCCACACAGGTGAGAAACCCTATTCTTGCTCTAAATGTGGGAAATGTTTCTCAACACATTCTAGCCTTGCTCGTCATCAAACTACTCACACAGGAGAGAAACCATTTCCTTGTTCTGAATGTGGGAAATGTTTTGCCAGATCATCAGATGTTATTGCCCATCAATGGACCCACATGGGAGAGAAACCCTATTCTTGTTCTGAATGTGGGAAATGTTTCTTGAAAAAAACTCACCTTAAATATCATCACAGAACCCACAAAGGGGAGAAACCTTTCTCTTGTTCAGAATGTGGGAAATGTTTTACATATAAGAGTAGTCTTAAATTACATTTCAAAATGCACATAGGAGGAGCAGATTTTTGTGCTAATGGAAATATCACAAAACTTGCAGGGGGGAACCAATCAGATTGCAGTATTAATTCACTTACAGAACAGGTACAAGAAGCAGATAAACCTACTCATATTGTGCAATACAACCCTTAATAACACAGCAAAATAAATATTATGAAAATGCTGATGCGTCTACACATGAATCTCGAGTAACAAAACAGATTCTTCAAAAAATAGATATCGATAGACACCAAAGAACTGAAACACAACTTGAATATCATCACAGACCCCACACAGGAGAGAAACCATTTCCTTGTTCTGAATGTGGGAAACGTTTTTCCAGATCATCAGACCTTACTGTCCATCAACGAACCCACACAGGAGAGAAACCTTATTGTTGCTCTGAATGTGGGAAATAATTTGCCAGATCATCAGATCTTAGTGTCCATCGATGAACCCACAGAGGAGGTCAACTCTATTCTTGTTCTAATTGTGGGAAATGTTTTACCAGATCATCATACCTTACTTTCCATCAAAGAACCCACACAGGAGTGAAACCTTATTCTTGCTCTAAATGTGGCAAATGTTTCTCAATTTATTCTAGCCTTGCTCGTCATCAAAGTACTCACACAGGAGAAAAAACATTTCCTTATTCTGAATGTGGCAAATGTTTTGCCAGATCATCAGACCTTACTGTCCATCGGCGGACCCACACAGGAGAGAAACCCTATTCTTGTTCAGAATGTTTTTTGAAACAAGCTCACCTTAAATATCATCACAGAACCCACACAGGGGAAAAACCTTTCTCTAGTTCTGAATGTGGGAAATGTTTTACATATAAGAGTAGTCTTAAATTACATTTCAAAATTCACATAGGAGGAGCAGAGTTTTGTGCCAACGAGAATATCACAAACCTTGAAGGGGGGATTCAATCAGATTGCAGCATTAATTCAATTACAGAACAGATAGAGGGAACAGACACACCTACTCCTATTGTGAAATACAACCCCTTAATAAATAATAAAGATGATGAAAATGCAGATACCTCCCCAAATGAATCTCACGTAACAAAACAGATTGTTCAAAAAAGAGACATCGATAGACACCAAAGAACTGAAACACAACTTAAATATTATCACAAAACCCACACAGGAGAGAAACCATTTCCTTGTTCTGAATGTGGAAAACATTTTACCAGATCATCAGACCTTACTGTCCATCAACGATCCCACACAGGAGAGAAACCTTATTGTTGCTCTGAATGTGGGAAATGTTTTTCAACTCAATCTGTCCTTGGTCGTCATCAAACTACTCACACAGAAAATAAACCATTTCCTTGTTCTGAATGTGGGAAACGTTTTGTGAGATCATCATCTGTTACTGTCCATCAACGAACCCACACAGGAGAGAAACCCTATTCTTGTTCTGAATGTGGGAAACGTTTTGTGAGATCATCAGAAGTTACTGTCCATCAACGAACCCACACGGGAGAGAAACCCTATTCTTGTTCTGAATGTGGGAAACGTTTTGTGAGATCATCAGAAGTTACTGTCCATCAACGAACCCACACGGGAGAGAAACCCTATTCTTGTTCTGAATGTGGGAAATGTTTTTTGAAACAAAGTCACCTTAAATGTCATTTTAGGACCCACACAGGGGAGAAACCTTTCTCTTGTTCGGAATGTGGGAAATGTTTTACAAATAACAGTAGTCTTAAATTACATTCCAAAATGCACATAGGAGGAGCAGAGTTTTGTGCCAACGGAAATATCACAAACCTTGAAGGGGGGAACCAATCAGATTGCAGCATTAATCCACTTACAAAATAGATACAGGGAACAGATACACCTACTCCTATCATGGAATACAACCACTTAACAAAACAGAGTCTTCAGAAAAGAAACATTGATGGACACCAAAGAACTCAAACTCAACTTAAATATCAGCACAGAACCCTCAAAGGGGAAAAAACTTTTTCTTGCTCTGAATGTGGGAAATGTTTCTCAACTCATAAAATTGATTTCTTTGTCATCAAAGGACTCACACAGGAGAGAAACCGTTTTTTTTGTTCTGAATGTGGGAAACATTTTGCCTCTTCATCACAACTTACTGTCCATCGACAAACCCACACAAGAGAGAAACCTTATTCTTGTTCTGAATGTGGGAAATGTTTTTCAAGAGAAACTCAATGTAAAGGAATTGTTCAGTGTAAAAATAAAAACTGGGTAAATAAATAGGCTGTGCAAAATAAAAAATAGTTTTAATATACCGTAGTTAGTTAGGCAAAAATGTATAAAGGTTGGACGTCTCACATAATAGCCAGAACACTACTTCCTGCTTTTCAGCTCTCTTGACTGGTTACCAGGCAGTAACCAATCAGAGACTTGAGGGGAGCCACATGGGACATATCTGTTGCTTTTGAATCTGAGCTGAATGCTGAGGATCAATTACAAACACGCTAAACAGTTATGTCCCATGTGGCCCCCCTTATAGTCACTGACTAACTCAGAGTTAGAGAGCTGAAAAGCAGGAAGTAGTGTTCTGGCTATTATGTTACACATCCAGTCAATCCAGTCTTTACATTTTTGACTTACTAACTATATTAGATACATTATTTATTTTGCAGATTAGTGAATTGGTGGAAGTACAGTATTTCCTTTGCAGTGGACATAATGCTTTAATTACCTTGGGGTGAGTTTTCTAATGAAAATGATAAATACCCTGAGCTGAATCTGGATCCATTGGCACATTGCTTTATTAGTATAGGGGATACCCAGTTGAAGCTTCCTCTATCTATATGGGACTGGGTTCATTTATTTAAGATGATCAATCAGCTTTATTTTTAATTAATCTTCCAGACAATGTCCCTTTCAGTTGGTTTAAAAAAAATGGTAAGGATACATTACTTCATTTGTCTGGGCAGAGCCTCAGCCAAGATGCTTTTTCTCACTGAATAAATCTGGTCCATTTTGTAAAAAATATTGCCGCTTCATTATACTCATAAGTATAGAAGGAATGTGCTTTAAAAAGTCATGTTTCAGGCTGATTTATTGAAAAATTCTGCAAATTTGTGTTCTTATTTGTTCCACTTGCTGCTGCCTCCTTTCCCAGGCTGTGCAGGGGAGATGGTGGTATTCGGCACACTGCACTGTAAGATAAGAACCAATCAGCAGCTAGCACAACCTGATAGGGAACTGAAGCTGAACCTGTCTTTGGTTGGGCGACTGTAGGGCTGTACCCCTGGTGGGCCTGTTTTTGTTATATGGGCTGAGGAAGCCAGGAGGCGATTGAAAGCCAAAGTGAAGTCATCGAATAAGAGCCAAAGCTGATGCCGCTGAATGAGAGCTGAAGACAAAGCCGACAGAAAGAGCTAAAGGTGTATTTACATCATACTTTCTCGGAGATGCTGACATGTGAATAATACTTTCCTTGTGCTTAAATTCTCCCACCCCACACTTCACATTCAGGGCAGATGAGAATAGAAGTCAAATGTCTGACACATAACTGATACAGCATTTACACACGTAAGTGTACTTCTGCCACAGTATTCTACTTATTATAATGAAAACGTTTTATGTGTTAATAGAAAAAATACCATATACTTAACATAGACTATAGGCTATCTATTTATGTCAAATTGATATAGTTTGCAGCAGCAAATCGGTTAAAGGGGCAGTTCACCTTTCAGTTAACTTTTAGTATGTTATAGAATGGCCAGTTCTAAGCAACTTTCAATTGGTCTTCATTATTTATTTTGTATAGTTTCTTTTAATTATTTGCCTTTTCCTTCTGAATCTTTCCAGCTTTCAAATGGGGGTCGCTGACCCCATCTAAAAAACACATGCTCTGTAAGGCTACAAATGTATTGTTATTGTTCATTTTTATTACTACGCTTTCTATTCAGACCCTCTCCTATTGATTCGTATTAATATCAGTGCATGGTTGCTAGGGGAATTTGGACCCTAGTGCTGAAATTGCAAACTGGGGAGCGGCTGAATAAAAAGCTAAATAACTCAAAATCCACAAACAATAAAAAATGAAAAACATTTGCAAATTGTCTCAGAATATCTTTTTCTACATCATACTAACAGTTAATGCCAAGGTGAACAACCCCTTTAAATGATTAATATATAACCTTCAACTGAGTTAAAATAAATCAGGAGACTGGTGTGTCTTAACAGACAAAATGGCCGCAGCATGCCAATCTCTTTCCCAAGCATTCGTAACAGTTTTCAAAATAGCGGAAACTCTTTCCATGTTTATCAAACCTGGGAATACGTTAGCACCCGTATTCCTAAAATGTTGCACCGGCGATTTGTGTTACCATGTTACAGTTACACGTAAGGGCATTTCATGGAACACCAAAAAATGTAAGTGTTGTAAAGTAATGAAAATATCATGTAGTGTTGCCCTGCACTAATAAAACTGATCTGTTTGCTTCAGAAACACTACTATAGTTTATATAAACAAGCTGCTGTGTAGCAATGGCGGAAATTGAAAAACGGCTATATGGCACAGGTTAAATAATGGATAACAGATAACATTATGTTCTACAGAGCTTATCTGCTATCTGATGTGTAACCTAAGCCTTTTCTCCTTTGAATGGCTGCCCCGATGGCTACACAGCAGATTATTTACATAAACTATAGTAGTACTTACCTGTTATCTACTGTGTATCCTGTGCTTGAATGGCTGCCCCCATTGCTACACAGCAGCTTGTTTATATAAACTATAGTAGTACTTATCTGTTATCTACTGTGTATCCTGTGCTTGAATGGCTGCCCCGATGGCTACACAGCAGATTATTTACATAAACTATAGTAGTACTTACCTGTTATCTACTGTGTATCCTGTGCTTGAATGGCTGCCCCCATGGCTACACAGCAGCTTATTTATATAAACTATAGTAGTACTTATCTGTTATCTACTATGTATCCTGTGCTTGAATGGCTGCCCCTATGGCTACACATCAGCTTGTTTATATAAACTATAGTAGTACTTATCTGTTATCTACTGTGTATCCTATGCTTGAATGGCTGCCCCTATGGCTACACAGCAGCTTGTTTATATAAACTATAGTAGTACTTATCTGTTATCTACTGTGTATCCTGTGCTTGAATGGCTGCCCCCATGGCTACACAGCAGCTTGTTTATATAAACTATAGTAGTACTTATCTGTTATCTACTGTGTATCCTGTGCTTGAATGGCTGCCCCAATGGCCACACGGCAGCTTGTTTATATAAACTATAGTAGTACTTATCTACTGTGTATCCTGTGCGTGAATGGCTGCCCCCATGACTACACAGCAGCTTGTTTATATAAACTATAGTAGTACTTATCTGTTATCTACTGTGTATCCTGTGCTTGAATGGCTGCCCCCATGGCTACACAGCAGCTTGTTTATATAAACTATAGTAGTACTTACCTGTTATCTACTGTGTATCCTGTGCTTGAATGGCTGCCCCCATGGCTACACAGCATCTTATTTATATAAACTATAGTAGTACTTATCTGTTATCTACTGTGTATCCTGTGCTTGAATGGCTGCCCCCATGGCTACACAGCAGCTTGTTTATATAAACTATAGTAGTGTTTCTTAAGCAAACACAGCAGTTTTACCAGAGCAGGGCAACACTGCATTATGTTTTCATTACTTTAAAACACTTTTATTTTTTGACGTTACTGTTCCTTTAAGATGAATGTTATTCTTTAGATAAGCATACCATACAAATAATATTTTGGGGCTAAACAGGCTTTAAAGGGATTTTGGTGTAGTTTTTATTTCTAAACGACACTGTTTACGCTGCAAATAATTCACTGTACAACATAAAATGTCATTCCTGAACCAGCAAGTGTATTTAGTTGTAATATTGGTGTGTAGGTGCATCTCAGGTCATGTGTCGTGGCAGGAACAAACACAGGGTGCAGATCTGGGCCAACAGATCAGGGCCCACTGGGTTTTTTTCCGAAGTCCCACTGGCCCAGTCTGACCCTGATGATATCAGTCCAACTGTAGTTGCAGTACAGCAGTAAAGAGTGACTGAAGTTTATCAGAGCACATGAATGGGGGCAGCTGGGAAACTGACAATATGTCTAGATTTCAAAAGTAAAGGAGACATTTTGTGTAATAAATAAGAATGTACCAGTGCATTGTACTCATTTAGTACGTTGTACAAAACTTTTAAATTGGTCTTCATTTTTTATAGTTTTTGAATTATTTTCCTTGTGACTCTGTCCAGCTTTTAGATGGGGTCACCCCATGTAAAAAATATATACTGGAGAGCTGCTGAATAAAAAGCTAAAAAAAACACTAATAATAAAAAATGAAACCCAATAGCAAATTGTCTGAGAATATCCCTCTGTGCGTCATAGTAAGAGTTAATTTAAAGGTGAACTCCCGTTTAAGTGAAGGAGTTGCAGCTCACGTGAGTAATTATAATAAGGGGGAGAGAACATGAGAGAATGAGACACAAATGACTGACACTACATGTAGTTACAAATATCTGCAATTCCCTCCATTCATTGTTTCTCTTCCTTCTCCCCCCAGTCCTACACCGGCCCCTGTTTCTTTCTCCGCCTCATTTCTCTCTATAGCAGCCTCATAGCACGAGAGCAGTCAGGGGCAGTCACTGCAGTGGGGATCAATGACTGTACTTTTAACCTCGATCCCTTGTTCTGCAGTGTCCCCGCCCTACTAGCTGACCATCCAGCCAATCACAGTGCAGTCCAACCGTCTGCTCCACCCCTTCAATCCCTCTGCTACATCTCTAGCTTGTTCAGTGTATCTCTGTGTACTTCCGCCATGCAGCCAATCACCGTGCGCTTCTAAATACATAGAGTTCCGCTCGACCAATCTTACTTGGTTATTGTCATACAGAAGCAAATGAAGCCGAATAGTGCAACAAGGACAGAAGTCTGCTGAGCAGCGATATATAGGTCAGTGTATGAGAGACATGTGTCTACTTTACCCCCACCCCAATATACTGAGCCCATATGTGCTGCCTCCCTTATTCCTACCTTGTGTGGCACCCACCTCTGTCATTTACCCCTCACTCTCCTCTACTATGGGCTGTGTGTCTCACACTGGGGTTACTGCTGGGGGACTGGGGGTCGGTGCTGCTGTGGGACTGGGGGTCGCTGCTGCTACTGCTGTGGGACTGGGGGTCGCTGCTGCTGTGGGACTGGGGGTCGGTGCTGCTGTGGGACTGGGGGTCGCTGCTGCTGCTGTGGGACTGGGGGTCGCTGCTGCTGCTGTGGGACTGGGGGTCAGTGCTGCTGCTGCTGTGGGACTGGGGGTCGCTGCTGCTACTGCTGTGGCACTGGGGGTCGCTGCTGCAGTGGGACTGGGGGTCGCTGCTGCTGCTGTCGGACCACCCCATGTAGAGACACAGACTGTAGGGAGATTTAATGGGGTTTTAAGGATCTGGGCCCCTGTAATACTATTGGGGGACATTGCTGAGAATAATCCTGTATAGAAATGTGTAAGTGCTTAATTCCAGGGTCACTTCCAGGTCAGTCCCTCCCACGAGGAGCCAATGGGAATGTGGGAGGAAGCGAGTGACACAGGGATGAAGGGGAAGAAGAAGAAGAAGGATAAAAATGAGGAGGAGGAGGAGCGGGGGAAGAAGGAGAGAATGGTGAATCTGACACTGGAGATGATCTATCTGCTGACTGGAGAGGTGAGGGGCACTGTGACTGGCACACTGACAAGAGACTGTCTGTCTGTACAAAGGGGGTCTCT
Organism: Xenopus laevis; assembly: GCF_017654675.1. NCBI lineage: Eukaryota > Metazoa > Chordata > Amphibia > Anura > Pipidae > Xenopus > Xenopus laevis. The sequence continues at coordinate 114,548,765 of NC_054388.1, read as the reverse complement.
CTGCAGCTCAAACACCATTCTCTCTTCCTTTCAATATTTAGCACTACATCCCTAGGAAGAAGTCAGATGATGGGGGGGCCCTGCATGCCCCTGGCTCCGTCATACAGAAGGAAAATAACAAGAATGACAAGAAGATCCTGGAACTCATGTCCAACATCATCCAGCTGCTGACTGGAGAGGTGGGTACAGCGGCCCCTTATTGTTTAGTAACAGTGGATGATAATCCCTTTCTCTGGCTGGGGGATGACTGGAACATTGTGTGTGACAGGTTGCCATAAGGACTCATCATGTTTCCATCTATTTTTCCTTGGACGAGTGGGACTATATAAAAGGAAACAAGGACCCTTTATGAGGAAGGGATGAAGGAGGAGCCCCAGCAGCTCAGCCAATTGGGTGAGTAATGGGTGCAGGGCTCAGATAATGCTAAACTGATGTGCTATTGACTGAATGAAAGAACAGAGTACAAGGGCTGTACAAATAATGATTCCATGTAAATACAATATAGGAATTGGTATAAATCAGGAGAAGGGAGTTGAGGTTATTGGTCTGCTTCTATCTGGATGTGATACACGGCCATTTCTCCAGATCTCTAATACCAATAAATAAATACATATAATACTAAACATTTGGCTGATTCAGTCTAAATACGTACAGGCTTACTGTTAAGTTACTGATATGAAATATCTAGTGTGACATTCGCTGCTCCCCACAAAATTTTGCCTCTCTAGAAATCCAGTGGGTAATTACCGTAACCATAACTGAGCACATCCTTATCATTATTGAGCCTCACAGAACATTATTCTGTTAATGATATAATACCAATTCATGTTTATTCCAGGCTGGGAATGTGATGTTACAAGTGATATTACAGCCAATGAGATTAAAGAGGAAGCAGCTTCACGTGAAGAGAGAAACCAATCAGATTGCAGCATTAATCCATTTACAGAACAGATACAAGGAACAGATAAAGCTACTCCTATCATGGGATGCAACAGCCCGGCAGAGGATTATATATCAGTTGTTGTTAAAGAGGAAGCGACTTCATGGGAAGAAGGGAAGCAACTTGCAGAACAAACACAAGCAACAGACACATCGACTCTCGTGGGGCAGAGCCTAAATAGTAGCTGGTTCTCTGACGATACATCAGATGATTCTAAAGATGAATTGGATTCATGTGAAACAGACCATAATTACTGCAACATAAATATAGAACAGACACTGGGAATAGAATACACAGACCAATTAGCTCCCATCATGGCCTGTAGCCTGAATAACAAGTCACCGGATCATTATGTATCTTTTGTTGTTAAAGAGGAAACAACTTCCTGGGAAGGGGAAAACCAATCATATTACAGAATTCAACCACTTACAGAACAGATACAGGGAACAGATACACCTACTCCTATCATGGGATGCAGAATGAATAACACTCCAGCAGATATTTCTATATTAAATGGTATTAATGAGCAATCAGCTTCATGGGGAGGAGAGAACCGATCAGATTACAGAATTATTACAATACCCAGACAAGTACCAGCTACAAATCCGACTACTCCAAGCGGCGGATACACTCTGTATAACAGCAACACAGATATCCGTAACGATGGGGAAAGGGAAACTGTTAATGACCCCCAACTAACAAAGGGAAAGTTACGTTGCGCTGTGTGCAATAAACTGTTTATAAGTAAGAGAACTCTGGAACGCCATCAGATCGTTCACACAGGAGAGAAACCTTATTCATGCTCTGACTGTGGGAAACGGTTTGCTCGCGTCTTCACCCTGACTATGCACCAGAGAACTCACACGGGAGAGAAACCGTTTCCCTGCACTGAATGTGGCAAATCCTTCTCAAGTCTAGCACATATGGTCTCGCACCGCAGGATTCACACAGGGGAGAAGCCATTCTCGTGTCCTGATTGTGGCAAATGTTTTGCACATCGCTCCACCCTAAGCAGCCATCAGAAAAGTCACATGGATCAGAAACCGCATGCGTGCCCAGAATGTGGGAAAGGTTTCTCACGTCTGTATCTGCTGAGCGTGCACCGCAAGACTCACACGACAGAGAAACAATACACTTGTACAGAATGTGGAGAAGGTTTTGCACAACTCCAACAGCTGCACGAGCATCATAAGATTCACACGGGGGAGAATCCATTCTGGTGCCCTGAGTGTGGGAAAGGCTTTGCACATCACTCGTGGCTGAATAATCATATTAGAACTCATACAGAAAAAAACAGTGTCCTTCCATCCTGATCGTGCTTTGTGGTTAAATCAGTAGAGAGAGGGAGAATCAATTGGTCCAAACCACATTCTATTTAAAAAGCCCAGAAATCCTAAATCCTTTGTGGAAGATTTTGACGAATACCAAACTAAACCCTAATTTGCATATGCAAATTTGGGTCAGAAAAGGAAAAAGTGGAAAAAATGTTTTTACTTCCTTGTTTTGTGATGAAAAGTAACGTGATTTATCGCCCTGCCCCCAATTTGCATATGCAAATAAGGATTCAGTTCAGCCAGGCACAAGGATTGCTGGATTTGGTTCATTCCTAAGAAAATCTAAGCACTGGTCCCCAACTTCTTCAACTTCTTGGATGTTGCTCCCAGTGGCCTCAAAGCAGGTGCCTATTTTTGAATTTCTGGCTTGGAGGCAAATTTTGTTGCATAAAAACCAGGTGTACTGCCAAACAGAGTCTCCTGAAGGCTACCAGTCTACTAAACAGCCAATCACAGCCCTTATTTGACATCCCCATGAATGTTTTCATGCTTGTGTTGCTCTCCAACTCCTTTCTACATTTAAATGTGGCTCAAAAAGGTTGGGGACCCCTGAACTAAGGGATAACTGCCTGATGTGAGGTTTGCTACGCAGTTCTGAATAACAGCAGATAAGGACAGCACTGTGCTGCAATTAAAGGGAAACTATTATGAAAATGTAATGTTGAAATAAATTCCTAAGCATAATCAAATAAAAACTCTGTACCATTGGTGAAATATTCAAGTTACTCTTCTCAGCATTCGTCATTCTGTCTTCATGCAGGAGTTGAATAAAGGCAGATGCTGGGAGAGAAATTGTTATGGGTAACTTGAATATTTCAGAAACACTACAGATTCTCCATTTGATTATATTAAGAAAAGATCTTGTTTCATTGTGATGAAGCTTATATTACATTTTCACAATAGTTCCCCTTTAAAGGAACAGTAACATCAAAATGTTTTACAAAAGAATTTGTTAGAATGCAACGAAATAAAAACACCAAGACAAATTAAAATTTCAAATAAAAAAGCCTTTATTAAGAAATAACTTATAGAAACTCCACTCCCTGTCCTCTTCAGAAAAGGCGACATGGTGACCATCCATCCTGCTGGGCTCGATTTCTCCTTCCTGGCTATTCCTTGGTGTTTTTATTAGATTGTATTCTAACAAATTCTTTTGTAAAAATGTTTGATGTTACTGTTCCTTTAAGTACAGAGCTGTGGGTGCTTTGAATCCCCTGATGCTTGTGCCTCGTGTATGATGAGGTGAGGCAGAGGGAAGGCTCAGGGGTTGGATCAGGAGAACTTGCAGCACATTATTTTACTAACTGCCGTGTTCATTTAAAGCAATAAAATCATTCTTTAAATAAATGGATTGCACACCTGGAAATAATCACATTTAAATGCCAATGCCAGTATATTCACTAGTGTTGGTGCCCATGGGTAGTACATATAACATGAAAAAAAGAACAGAGACAATATATGTATTTTTAAAAATTGCCATATAAAAAAGATCTTTCAATGTCCTAATGGACAAGTAAGTCAATATGCACTCGCAAAGTCCAAGTGCCTAGTGGGAAAGGTTCATGCCTGGAATATGGGGTTGCTAGTGCCAGCAGATTATGCAGAGCTTTAAAGGAACAGTAACACCAAAAAATAAAAATGTTTTAAAGTAATGAAAATATAATGTCCTGTTGTACTGCTCTGGTAAAACTGGTGTGTTTGGTCTTCTATAGTTTATATAACTGTGTAGTCGTGTTACTGTTCCTTTAAATTGATGTATAAAAAATAGGGGTCTTAAAACAAATAAGGGTTATAGAGTGAAAATGGCATCAGAGGGACCTGCTTACAAGATGTTACAATCTAAAGGATTAGGGAACATATGAAACATAAGAAAGATTTATGATTATGTTGGTGATTTATGATAATCTGATTAAGATGCAATGCTTCTCTATACAGGTGGGAGAGTCTGATAGGTTGGGCAGAGAGTTCCAGAGATGTCAGGAATGAGGAGAGGGGAGAAGAGAGATATAAGGAATGTGTTGTTACGTGCCCTGAATGTGACAATCATGTGATTGGGGAGGAGAGTGAGAGCAGGGGAGGGATGTGAATAGGGGCTGATGTGGAGCCATGAGACAAATGAGTCTGTAGAGTTGAGAAGAGATTGGAGTTGGGAAACAGGAGTAAGTGGTGAATGTGGGAAATGAGTGTTTACTTGTCTCTACCCTGAGCTAAGGTCTAGTCACACGCAGCACAAGTCTCTGGGAGTGAGATGTACAGAAAGATGAACTAGAACTCCCAGGCACCTGCAGTCCAACTATAACACTATCCACTGCTGTTGTGCCTGTGAGGAAGGGACATTGGACTCCCATGTACCGTTACTCCTTCATGTGGCACCGACACAAACAGCAAGAGACACAGACATGTCACTACACTCAGGCCCAGGTGTGGGGGTGCATCACCAGCAAACACGGAAGTGATGTATGTCTTCTTATAAACACGGAAGTGATGTATTTCTTCTCATAAACACGGAAGTGATGTATTTCTTCTAATAACACGGAAGTGATGTATGTCTTCTAATAAACACGGAAGTGATGTATTTCTCATAAACACGGAAGTGATGTATTTCTGCTTATAAACATGGTTTATAAACATGGAAGTGATGCATTTTTTTCTAATAAACACGGAAGTAATGTATTTTTTCTGATAAACACGGAAGTGATGTATGTCTTCTAATAAACACGGAAGTGATGTATGTCTTCTAATAAACGCGGAAGTGATGTATGTCTTCTGATAAACACGGAAGTGCAAACTCATAATCCCCCATTGCTGCCATAGGGAATGTGCTCACAGTCCAACTAGTGACATTTACATTATAGCTGCTGTCTGTCAGTGTTAGGCACTAGCGCCCCCTCGTCTTGTCTCACTTACTCGTCTTGTCTGTGGGAAGAGTAACCCATAGAAACCACACAGCCCTTCCCATGGAACAGTCTGGCACAATACTGAAAGTGAAAGGAAGTCTGTGGGTTACTGAGATAACTTCACAGTAAGAGAGCAGCCAGAGACACTGCAGAATTTAACCTCCATCCCTTGCTCAGCAATCTCTCCCTTCCTACCTGTTCGTCTAGCCAATTGCAGAGCAGCCCTGTGCGTGTGTGTATCTCTTCGCTCCCGCCCCATTGCCCATTTAGCCAATCACTCTATTTCTATCCGTCACGCCTCTTTCGCTATTTAGCCTATCGCTGTATACTTCCGCAATGCAGCCAATCGTTGTGCATTCCTATAATCATAGTGTCCCGCCCTTACAAACTTACCACTTTGCTATTGTGCGGCAACAAGAAGAAAGACTATGGAGCAGCACTAAACGAGTCAGTGTGTAAGAGACACGTGTGTATTGTTTCCCCTACCCCCACCCCAATATACTGAGCCCATATGTGCTGCCTCCCTTATTCCTACCTTGTGTGGCACCCACCTCTGTCATTTACCTCTGTCATTTACTCTCCTCTACTATGGGCTGTGTGTCTCACACTGGGGTCACTCCTGCTGCTACTGCTGCTGTAGGACTGGGGGTCGCTGCTGTGGGACTGGGGGTCGCTGCTGCTACTGCTGTGGGACTGGGGGTCGCTGCTGGGGAACTGGGGGTCGCTGCTGCTGCTGTGGGACAGGGTCGCTTCTGCTGTGGGACTGGGGTCGCTGCTGCTGAGGGACTGGGGTCGCTGCTGCGGGACTGGGGGTCAGTGCTGCTGTGGGACTGGGGGTCGTTGCTGCTGCTGTGGGAATGGGGGTCGTTGCTGCTGCTGTGGGACTGGGGGTCGGTGCTGCTGGGAGCGGGGGAGTGCAGGTAAGTACAGGTTTCACAGTTCATTGTTGAGTGTAACCTTAGCTCTATTCTTCAGGGATGAAGGGGGAGAAGAAGGATAAAAATGAGGAGGAGGAGCGGGGGAAGAAGGAGAGAATGGTGAATCTGACACTGGAGATGATCTATCTGCTGACTGGAGAGGTGAGGGGCACTGTGACTGGCACACTGACAAGAGACTGTCTGTCTGTACAAAGGGGGTCTCTCTGCAGCTCAAACACCATTCTCTCTTCCTTTCAATATTTAGCACTACATCCCTAGGAAGAAGTCAGATGATGGGGGGGCCCTGCATGCCCCTGGCTCCGTCATACAGAAGGAAAATAACAAGAATGACAAGAAGATCCTGGAACTCATGTCCAACATCATCCAGCTGCTGACTGGAGAGGTGGGTACAGCGGCCCCTTATTGTTTAGTAACAGTGGATGATAATCCCTTTCTCTGGCTGGGGGATGACTGGAACATTGTGTGTGACAGGTTGCCATAAGGACTCATCATGTTTCCATCTATTTTTCCTTGGACGAGTGGGACTATATAAAAGGAAACAAGGTCCTTTATGAGGAAGGGATAAAGGAGGATCTGCAGCAGCAACACTCACTGGGTGAGTAATGGGTGCATAACTGCTTTATTCTCACACTTAGGGCTTATAGCTGTCTCCCCATACTTGTGCCACTTCCCCATTAACTTTAGATGATGCTGGATTGTTGGTGAGAAAACATTTAGGGAAGAGTGAGGGTAACATATCAAAGAGTAGGGGTGCAGGATTAAGACAGATACTCCCAGAAAATAAAGGGTAACATGACAAGTTTGAGTATATGTGTGGCAGTGGAAGGTTACTGTAACTATGAGTCCTTTAACAGAACAGTACTGATTCCTTCTTAATCTCAGAGTACATTCCGTGGATAAAATTAAACCCTAATCATGTTTATTCCAGGCTGGGAATTTGATGTTACAAGTGATACTGCAGCTAATGATATTAAAGAGGAAGCAGCTTCATTTGAAGAGAGAGACCAATCAGATTGCAGCATTGATCCACTTACAGAACAGATACAGGGAACAGATACACCTACTCCTATCATGGGATGCAGCCTGAACAACACTCCAGCAGATGGTTATCTAGTTATTAAAAAGGAAGAGCCTTCATGGGAAGAAGAAAAGCAACTTGCAGAGCAAACACAAGGGACAGATGCATCAACTCTCATGGGGTGGAGGCGGAGCCTGAAATGTAGCTTGTTCCCAAAGGATACATCAGATGTTATTAAGGAAGAATTAGATTCATGTGAAACAGACCATAATTACTGCAGCATCAATACAGAACACACACTGGGAACAGACCAATCAGCTTCTATCATGGGCTGCAGCCTGAATACAAACTCATCACATTATGTATCAAATGGTATTAAAGAGGAATCCACTTCACGGGAAAGGGAAAGCCAATCAGATTACAGAGCTGTTAATATACCAGTACCAGGTACAGATCAGACTACAATGGGCAGTGGATACAGTCTGTATAACAAACACTTAGATATCAGTAACTATGGGAAAACTATTAATGATTCCAAACGTACACCTCGCCTAAGGAAGCCCCCCGTACAGGGAAAGTTACGCTGCTCCGTGTGCAATAAACTTTTTAGAACTAAGACGATTCTCACTCGGCATCAGAGGATTCACACAGGAGAGCGACCTTATGCTTGTTCTGGTTGTGGGAAGCGATTTGCACGTGTCTGCACCCTCACTGTGCACAAGAGAATTCACACCGGAGAGAAACCTTTTATTTGCACTGACTGTGGGAAGCGCTTTTCGAGTCTATCGCAGATCACTGAGCATCGCAGGATTCACACGGGGGAGAAGCCCTTCTCGTGTTCTGACTGTGGCAAATGTTTTGCACATCGCGCCACCCTTAAAAAACATAAATCGGTTCATGTTGGAGAGAAACTACACGCTTGTACTCAATGTGGCAAATGTTTTCCAAGCCTGCAACTGCTGAATGAGCATCTCAAGACTCAGCACAAGATAGAAGCCGTCCTGATGCTCTGATTGTGAGAAATGTTTCAAAAATCACTTGAGTTTCTGTTGGTCCAAACCATGATGTACTTCCACTTAAAGGTTAAGTAAATCTTTAAAATAAGTGAATGTAAAACTGATGAGGGGACTATTCTAAGCACTTTTGTCATTTACATTCATTATTTATTTTCTTTTTATTCCAAGATATTAAGGGATACATGTACTGTTACTATGAATGAATTTTGTAACAACAGCGCCACCTGCTGGTCAATTTCCCACCAGTCTGACCAGCAAGTAGTCAAGGAAGTTGTCAGGAGAAAGAAAGAGGCTGATGTTCTTCTGCTTAGGAAAGATGTGAGAGAGAATTCAAATTTTTTTCCTAAGCAGAAGAACATCAGAGCAGCCTCTTTCTTATCCTTTTCATGATTCCAGATTTTTGTGTGCTAGCAATCATGAAAAAAAATCGTTATGGGAATAAAAATGCAAACTTTTTTTTCTGCTTCTTCCTTGTGTCTCGTGTGATGGATTAAGACAGGGATCCCCAACCTTTTTTACCCATGAGCCACATTCAAATGTAGAAAGATGTTGGGCAGCAACATAACATGGAAAAAGTCCTGGGGGGCCAAGTAAGGGCTGTGATTGGCTATTTGGTAGTCCCTGTGTGGACTGGCAGCCTATAGGAGGCTTTACTTGGTTTTATATCTAGTTTTTATGCAACTAATACTTGCCAACAAGCCTGGAATTCAAAAATAAGCACCTGCTTTTAGGCCTCTGAGAGCAACAGTCAAGGGGTTCATTGCTTGCGAGCCACTGGTTGGGGATCACTGCATTAAGACATAGGAGGTGAATTTCCCCTAATTGAAGTTGTCTGTGGCTGGATCAGGACTTAATAACTCACTTGTTCATTGAAAGGAAAAAAAAAAAAGAATTTATATTTCTCTGTGTTCCTCATCTAACAATGAATGTGTTTGTATAACAGATCTGCATGGGATAAAGACGGGGCACGCATAGTCCTATAAGGTTCTGGTTAAATAAGACATATGTGCACCATATAGTCCAATAAGCACATTGCTGTCCTGTCTCAAGATCATGGTAACATAGTAAGTTAGGTTGAAAAAAGATACACGTCTATGAAATTCAACCTTAAAGGAGACATATAGGATAAATGAAAAAACCCTAATTTTGTAGGCAATTATAAGTAATATATGGTGTTGCTTTTACATGGTGCTAAAAATTAATAGAATCTTTAAAAATTGAGACTTTATTGGAGCTCCCTATAGATGTTCTCTGGTCCCTGTCTGTGTTTCAAATGAGGGGTGGGTGTGTCCCTGCCAGAAGCACAGTAGGAGGGGGACAGCCAATCACAGCCCTGCAGTCACACAAGCACAGACAGGCTTCAGTTCCCTATCAGGTCCTTCTAGCTGCTGATTGGTTCCTGTCCTACAGTGCAGTGAGTTGAGTGCACAGCCTGGGAATTCAGGGAGCAGCAAGTGGAAGAGAAGGGAGGGATTATAAGGTTTTTTGCAGAAATATTCAATAAATCAGCCTGAAACCCTCCTTTTTTTAAGCACAATTATTCTATATCTAAATGAGTATAATGCACTGGTACATTCTTATATTTTACACAAAATGTTTCCTTTAATTCTATATATATATAACCTGCCTAACTGCCAGTTGATCCAGAGGAAGGCGAAAAACCCCGTTTGAAGCCTCTCCAATTTGCCTCTGAGGCTTCCTGACTCCAAGATGCAATGGGACCAGTCCCTGGATCAACTTGTACTATGAGCTCTCTCCCATATCCCTGTATTCCCTCACTTGCTAAATACCATCCAACCCCCTATCTAATGTATCAGCCTGTACCCCTGATTCACTTCCCAGCTCTCCCTGTAACACCCCTTTCCCTCCTCTAATCTCATTGGCTCCCTCCTGTCTGCTGGGAGGAGCTACTGGTGAATAAAGCATCCGACCCTTCCTTATACCTATCTAATGTATCAGCCTGTACCACTGATTCACTTCCCAGCTCTCCCTGTAACACCCCTTTCCCTCCTCTAATCTCATTGGCTCCCTCCTGTCTGCTGGGAGGAGCTACTGGTGAATAAAGCATCCGACCCTTCCTTGTACCTATCTAATGTATCAGCCTGTACCACTGATTCAGGGAGACAATTCCACATCTTCACAGCTCTCCCTGTAACAAACCCCTTCCCAATATTTAGCTGGAACCTCTTTTCTTCTAATCGGAATGGGTGCCCTTGTGTCAGCTGGAAAGACCTACTGGTAAATAAATCAGAGAGATTATTATATGATCCCCTTATATATTTATACATAGTTATCATATCACCCCTTAAGCGCCTCTTCTCCAGAGTGAACATCTCCAATTTGGCCAGTCTTTCCTCATAGCTAAGATTTTCCATACCTTTTACCAGCTTAGTTGCCCTTCTCTGTACCCGCTCTGGCCTGTGCACATGAAAGTAAAAGTTTTGGCTTTTTTACGTTGGGTTCCAGTTTTCTCTACTGAGCATGTGCACAGCCCAGACCAGCCTCAAGGGATCCATGGGTAAAAAAACAACATGGCAGCTCAGTGCTTGAATACAACAGTTCACCCTGCTGGGATATTCAAGGACAAGTGAAGTTCCAGGGTCGGAAGTAATTGGCCCCAATTAAAAGTGACTGTGGCATCTTACAGCAGCCCCTCAGGCATGTGAGACAGGTGGGGGTGTATATCTCCCAAATTAATTAATTCTTTACCCCCCCCACACACAACATTCTATACAGACTCTCTGTTCCCTTCCCCAGCTCACTCCATGCATTTCTCTCTGTCTGTTAATTGGCTCATGGGACCTAACATGTTTGGTTGGTTTGTGTGCACCGTGAAGCCTACGATCCCAGGGGGCAGCTCTTCTTTTCTAAAATAACTATTTTCTATTTATGATTACCCAATGGCACATATTGCTAAAAAGTATATTATTATGAAAATGGTTCATTTACATGAAGCAGGGTTTTACATATGAGCTGTTTTATGCAATATATTTTATAGCGACCTACATTGTTACTATCTGATAGTCATAGTCTGTTGTACAGATCCCTTATATGCACCTTACATGCAAAAGCTGAAGGAAGTCCCATTATGTGTATGTCTGGGTATGTCATGTAATAAGCAGGATTTTGGGTGTATATAAGACGGCCAGTGTCAAACTGACCCACTGGGATACCAGGAAAACTCCACGGGGGTCCAGGTGTCAGTGGGGTCTTCTTCTCACCCAACTATTTTCCTTGTATGAGTAATAGGGATGTAGCGAACCGGCGAGTATGTGTTCGCGAACGCCGGCAAAAAATGCGAACAGTTCGCGAACTTCGAACATCCGAAAATCGTTCGATTCGAACGATCGAAGGATTTTAATCGTTCGTTCGATTTTAGCGCTCGAATGGTCGAACGATTTTGACGCGAACGCCTATTGGCGAACGTCGCGCGACGTTCGCGAACTTGCGGCGGACGCGAACAGTCGAAGTTCGCGCGAACTAGTTCGCCGGCGAACAGTTCGCTACATCCCTAATGAGTAAATAACAGCAATGGCCCCATTTCTATGTGAGAATACAGAGAAGAAATGGAGGGAAAGACTGACCATAAAATTTTAGGAGAAGTGATTAAAAGAAAGTAAATGACAAAAGAATGAAAAATAGCCTGTGGCCAAAGGATTTCTTGTTGGGCCCCAGGCATTCCAGTCGGACACTGAACACAGGTAGGATTATGTATATGAGTCTCTTGAATCTATCACTTCTTACAACCCCCCATCCCTTCTCCCAAGCTAATTCCCTTCCTCCCAGTTGTATCCAGCCCCGTTTCTTACCTCACTTCATGCATTTCTCATAGGTCTGTTACATCCATTAAACTGTCCCCAGCTCTCTCCTGGGTCGGTCTATTCATCTGCTGCCCCACTGTAACAAGCAGAGCACAACGACCAGGATGGGCAGAATAAGGTCACAGCAGAGAAAACATGAACTGCATCTCTCACACAGACCTGCCCAAGTGCACCATGGGAATAGTTTATTCTTGAAGTATAGGGAGTATATTCCCGGCATGGGATCTAATGCATCATTTCTGTTTGCTCAGCCCCTACAGATCTCTATTTACTGTAGTTATATTCTACCTATAGGGAAAGGGTTGTTAGAAGGAACTCTCATGTGCCACCCATCCTTTTTGTAGCCCCGACAGCCACAAACAGCGCCATGTAAAGAGACAGGCAGAAGTCTCAGCATTACACTCAGGGGAGCCCACAGTGTGGCACTGTCAGTACCAGGCTCAACTCTTGGGGTGCAGCTGTGAAAGCAAAGTTGTGAGCAACCTTAATAGGCATCAGAGAACCCACACAGGAGAGAAACCATTTACTTGTCAATAACTGTCAGTGAATATCTGACACCCAACTGCCGCATGAAGACAGAATGAAGAGAAACAGATGCTGAGAGAGGAATAGTGAAGATAAACTTGATTATTTCAGAAACAGTGCAGATGTTTTAATTGATTGTATTTAGAAAGCTTCTTATCTCAGTATGCTGAGCTTATATACAATTTTAATTTTTGCCATAGTTTCCCTTTAAGTCTCATTTTGATTTAATACCCAGCTCACCTTCACCCCCAGCAACACGCAGGAGCCTCACAATCAGGGGAGATCTTTGCGTCACTGTTATTGTGGAGCGGAATGTTCCTGGCCTTGGATTATCTGTCTCTGAAGCTGTTTTTCTGCACCTCAGCCTTTCTGCCCGTGTTGTTGACCTAAGGCCTCAGTAATAGCAGGTATTTTCTCAGTACAAAACAAAGGAATCAGTAAAACCCACAGTATCTCACAGACACAAAGCTTTCTTTTTGGATGGGATTTTACCTGACTGGTGATGATGATGGAGCTGTGCTGCTTAGCGGAAGCTGAGGAGTCAGAATATCAATAACAAACTGATCCTCCGTGTAACAAAGAAATCCTTTACAAAAGATGTGAATCTAATTTGTACATTGCAATTTTATTATTATTAGAGTGACAAATAAATGGGTTTATACAAAGACTTGCATTGCAACTGGTAACCCAAACAATGGTGAACAGAGCCCTGCTCAAAAAAAAGCTTACAATCTAAAACATTTTTGAAAATGAAATCAGATGGGACAAACAATTGTTAGTTGGCCAGAGAGGTCACGTGACTTTAAGGGTTCAGTTCAGGATTCAGCAGTATTTGAGCTACTCTCAAAGCAGATCCTGATTCAGCACATCCATGGTCAATATAGCAGGTATTCGGGCTGCTATTCAGTACAAACGTGTGGCACATTCGTCTGCACCACTTTCCCTTACCCTGGCGCAGATATGACCATGACCTGTTCTTTATGGATTGGCCTTGCAATTATTTGCACAAACCATATCTTATATCAAATAAAATAAACAGTACCCCATGCAGCCAGAACTTTTTTTTACTTTTTTGCCTCTAGTTTTAATCAGGAAATAACTTGAGAAAAACAGGAAGATTGAAGCGCCTCCATGTTTGGTTACTGCAAGGTTGATAATTCGATTTCTAGTGCTCAGATAATCCCCCAGTGTAACAGACTGTGCTCTGATGTTCAGCACAAGCCCCACTCGTTGCACAAGGAGTGCCTCTTTAAAGGAGATATATAGGGTAAACGAAAAACCCTAATTGTGTAGGCAATTATGAGTAATATATGGTGTTACTTTTACATGGAGCTAAAAATTAATATTATCTTTAAAAAAAGCCCCTTTATTGGAGCTCCCTATAGATGTTCTCTGGTCCCTGTCTGTGTTTCAAATGAGGGGTGGGCGTGTCCCTGTCAGAAGCACAGTAGGAGGGGGACAGCCAATCACAGCCCTGCAGTCACACAAGCACAGACAGACTTCAGTTCCCTATCAGGTCCTGCTAGCTGCTGATTGGTTCCTGTCCTACAGTGCAGTGAGCTGACTGCACAGCCTGGTAATTCAGAAAGCAGCAAGTGGAATAGAGGGATTATTATGGTTTTTGCAGAAATATTCAATAAATCAGCCTGAAACACTACTTTTTTAAGCACAATTCTTCTATATCTAAATGAGTATAATGCACTGGTACATTATTATTTTTTTACACAAAATGTCTCCTTTAAAGATATATTGATCAAATTACAAAGGAAGCCGCACTTGTGAAACTCCATCTACTCAGTTTGGTTGGTCGAATGAACTGCCATATAAATCTGGTGCCTGTTGTGCAGTGTGGTCATAGTGCCAGGTTATGGCTAAAAGATAAACTAGGAAGCCCTTACAAGTGCCATTACGGCATATGAAACAGGCAATAGAAGTTGGATCTCAGTACAAATGCAAGTAGCTAAACTGGGAATGCTGCTATGGCTACCTCTAGAGGATATGAAGAACTCTAGGCCCCAGAGCTGACAAGAGAGAGAGAGCGATGTGTTTGTTGATGTCAGATGTTCCCCGTTTGATCAGAATCAGATTCCTGGGGTGTTCAGATAACTCAATGCAGTGTGATGTTGTTGCCTCCCAATAAACAGCCAAAGACAATGTGGATATTATGAAGATATTCTGAAGCATATTGGTACCACTAAATGATACCAGGCCAGAGGCATATGTAAATACGTGATGCAGGAGCCGTGTGTTCTGCTGCTGAAAGGAATAGGGAGCCATGTATAAATATGATGCAGCTGCTCTGCCTAGTCCAAAGCAAGGCCACTTTGGGGGAATTCAGAAAAGTGATGATATTGAGACAAAATAGAAGTGGGGATAGAAGTGTCGGATTTCCCACCCTATTCACAAAACTCTATCTCCACTTCTGTAAGTTTGTCTTTTATACAGAACAGTTTCCAGATTTTGCCCACATTTCATGCTATTTTACCAACATATTTCTGGATTTGTCTTTAGTTCTTCCTAAACCTGTCAGTCTGACATCAGGTGCCTCTCATATTAATGATTGTGCCCTCCCACTGGAACAGGCCAATATGGCAGAACACGCACTTTATCTCATGTCCCATTATTTCTCTCACCTAAGAACATGTGCAGTCACACAAGATCCCAGTTCAGCTTCTAGTGTCAATGTGCTGCTCATTGATCAGCAAGATGGCTGCTGGGAACAGAAGGGCCACCGATCAATATGGGGCAGCTCAGTAGTTGTGGTCTGTGTACTGGTATGAAAGCTAATATTTGCCAGGGTGGCTCTACTTCACCTTAAAAATAAAGATCTATTTCCATGAATACTTGAGCCTCCACTTCCTATGCAGGTTTTAAAGGCATCTCCTTCGTTTTGTGCTTCCCAGGCGGAGCCCACTGTAAAAGCCACATTACATGGAGCACATGGCAGTTGTTTATGTTTATTATTATTATAGCTCTCTATATAACAAGAGTGTTTACTGGACAACAGAACATTAGTTCCAGTTTAATTTCCACCTTGAAGCACTATCCATAAGAACTGTAACATTGCAGTGCTTTCATGCACAGAATTCCCATTTACTTACCTACCTGCTTATTCCATACTATAGTATATGCCTTTCCCTATCTGTTGCCAATCATAAACTTTTAGCTACAGCCCAGAACAGGTATATAATATATCATAGGATTATCGGCTGAGGTGTCTAGTATAGCGCCTCTGCACTTCTGATCTTTCGCAAATTATTCAATTAAAATTCGGCAGATTAAAAAAAGAAAAACTAAAAGGTTGAACTTACTATGTTCCTATGAATGCAAGTTTCATCTGTTTTGCCCAATCAGCCATAAAGGATCACATAATGCATGGCCACCTTCACAGTGATTGGCAGAATTTGGCTGTGCACGTGTTATGGCAAAATATGAGAAGCACATTGGAAGGGAATGGTGGTTGAGTAACTAGTTAATGCAGTTGAAGGTTTTGGAGGGGAACAAAGTGGCAAGACATGGTACATCTGTGCTCCAATCATATTGGAGACGTGTTGCTGAAAGAAGGGACAGCACTGGGTGCAGCCTGTAAATAGAAATCACTACAGAACTCCCTATAAAAATGTATCTACTAGTTTCCGATGTGTTTAAACTTCCAGCATCAATGTCCAACCAGCCAGAGGAAAGTGCAGAAGAACACCAAGGGCATTAGTGTATTTCCAATTAGGAAGCTGCTGTTGCTCAGTAACACAGTTAATTATGTATAGGAGAACATTCTGTGGGGTACAGTACGGTGCAAGTATTGTTTCAGCACTTCTGCCATTAAAAGAACATTCCTTCATGTAGAACCCCAACTTTTTTTCAATTCAGAAGGTTATTAGAAAAACAAAGATATACAGACACAAGTGTTGCTCATCTGCTTTCTGAAGTGGTAGAAACATTTCCCACAAACAGAACAAAAAAAAGGTTCTTTCCTTTAGATTCTCAACCAGCCACGTTGCACATTCCATTTTGCCCTGGGAGCGGAACGTGAGAATTATTCTTTTTACAATACACATATTTTTCATTCTTATTTATGTCGAGCTGTTCTTCAGGAAAACTCCAGATGTATGAGGTTCTTCAGTTCCCTGTGTCTCTTGTCTATGTGTATTAATGCTGCGATCATAATGGTTTTCCTGTTCACATAAAGCCGCTTCCCCTTTGTGTGATATATAATCCTCTGCCGAGCTGTTATTCAGGCTGCATCCCATGATAGGAGTAGGTGTATCTGTTCCCTGTATTGGTTCTGTAAGTGGATTAATGCTGCAATCTGATTGGTTTCCCTCTTCACATGACACAAGCTCCTCCTTAATACTTGTAGTAGCATAGGTACTGCATCCCATAATAGTAGTGGGTGTATCTGTGCCAGGCCTCTGCCCTATAAATTGATTAATGCTGCAATCTGATTGGTTTTCTTCCTCCCATGAAGGTGGCTCTTCCTTAAATGTCTTAGTGGTGATGGAATTTTCGTTTTCTTCGTCCCATGAAGTCGGCTCCTCTTTAATAACCATAGTTGTTATGGGCTGTAGGGGTGCAAAAGTATTTGATGCTCTTTTACCCCCCTTCTTGCTTGTGGCAGGTTTACTGCACAGTGTTGCTTGGAGATTCCCGGAAATATCCCTCATGTCTTCATAGGGACAGTCTGGCCAAGATAAAAACATTGGCATTATGGGATGTTATTGGCAACTAAGGTAAAATGTTACGTTCTGCACGAGTTCCAGTAAGAGGAGGACAACACATTTCCTATGTGTTCTTCATGCAGAACGGCTGCATCAAATATCAGCCTCAGACATAAGAAATGTCCTTGATGGGGAGGAGCAGTTACAAACTGAGTGGTATGTAAAATCTGACCTCTGCATTACATACAATTCATACACAATACATGATAGACAACAGGAAAGGTACAGGTAAAACGAATATATGCCAAGTCTATTCAAAGAAGCAGATTTAATAAATGCATATAGCACACTCCTGTCTTTAATGAAAGGGGGACCTTGGGAAACCGTAGCAAAAAAGAAACTTGCACTTACCATTGCTTTTAAATTTGAACAGCTTCACTGCAATGTAATCAAAATGTGTCTGGAAGTTGCTGTTCCTCAAAATCCTGGGATCCCATGGAAAAAACAGTGTCCATAGCGATCACAAAGGGAGGGGAATACCTTAGTAGCTTTTACACAAAGTCTCTCAATGTCCTCAATTTTCTCTGTAAAACCATTTTTCATCTTAAAGGAACAGTAATATCAAAAAATGAAAGTGTTTTCAAGTAATAAAAATATAATGCAGTGTTGCCCTGCACTGGCAAAACTGCTGTGTTTGCTTTAGAAACTCTACTATCGTTTATATAAATAAGCTGTTGTGTATCAATGGGGGCAGCCATTCAAAGGAGAAAAGGCTCAGGTTACACAGCAGATAACAAATAAGCTCTACAGAACATAATGGTGTTATCCGTTATCCACGGTTTAACCCAGTGATCCCCAACCAGTGGCTTGTGACCAACATGTTGCTCTGCAACCCCTTGGATGTTGCTCCCCATAATTACTGGCTTGTAGGCAAGTTTTGGTTGCATAAAAATCAGGTGTACCACCAAAATGAGCCTCCTGTAGCTGCCAGTCCATATAGGGGCTACCAAAAGGCCAATCACAGCCCTTATTCAGCACCCCAGGAACATTTGTCATGCTTGCGTTGCTCCCAAATTCCTTTTAAATCTGAATGTTGCTCATGGGTAAACAAGGTTGGGGACCCCTGATTTAACCTGTGCTATATAGTCTTATTTCAGTTTCCCCCATGGCTACACAGCAGCTTGTTTATATGAACTATAGTAGAGTTTCTGAAGCAAACAGGTCAGTTTTACCAATGCAGGGGAATACTGCATTATATTTTTATGAAAACACTTTAATTTTTTGATGTTACTGTTCCTTTAAAGAACAAGATTTGTTTAACCTCTGATAGGGCAGTGGTACACAGGGCAAACTAAAGTTTTTGTGACTCCAATTTGTGTGTCATTGTCCATAGGTGGGGCCAATCAAGTGGAGCGCTCACCTCCCTAATACACACTTTTTGTAGTGCCAGGTGCTGTACTGATGAGACCCACCCCTGTCACTGGGTCAAATCGATATCCAAAAGAAAGCCAGCAGCACACTGAGTCAGGTTGCAGTTGTGTTCAAAAAGAATTATTTTATTAAGCCCATATACAAAAAGGCACAAAAGGCCCTTTCTCAAGTTCCATAGGTGGAACTCAGACAGCTGGGCATAAGTTGTAAGGTTATTACCCATACACAACAAATATTAGCAGTGCTACAATTAATTCTGCTTTCTGTGTCAGTATATTGGATCCCGTCATTACCACAAGCAGTCCTGCATTTTCTCTTACTAATGATGCGGATTATGCACGGTATCAGGTGAGCTGGCTCTAGTTCTTAATCTGGATAGGACATATATTACTATCCATTCAAGTGTAAAAGGTGAAACGCTGCTGACAATATGCGATTATCAACTTGCAGAACACTTTTATTGTGTGGATCACAACATGTTTGAAGGAACAGTAACGTCAAAAAATAAAAGTGGTTTAAAGTAATGAAAATATAATGCATTTTTGCCCTGCACTAGTAAAACTGATGTGTTTGCTTCAGAAACACTACTATTGTTTCTATAAATAAGCTGCTGTGTATCAATGGGGGCAGCCATTCAAAGGAGAAAAAGCTCAGGTTACACAACACCATTAGACAGACAGAGCTTATCTGCTATCTGCTATCTGTTATCCATGTGTTAACCTGTGCCATATAGCCGTTTTTCAATTTCTGCCATTGCTCCACAGCAGCTTGTTTATATGAACTATAGTAGTGTTTCTGAAGCAAACATATCAGATTTACCAGTGCAGGGCAACAGTACATGATATTTTCATTATTTTAAAACACTTAAATTTTTTGGTGTTACTGTTGCTTTAAGGATACCTCCCTTTATCAAGTGAGCAACAAACAAAATGGTGCTTGGCCTTAATGTATTGTCAGCAATTATAATATATAGTATATAATATGTTTTACTATCCAATTACCAAGTGTTAAATCTGGTTCCACAAAACCATTGTTTGTTATGCGTGTTTCAATTGCAGGATTGGAACATTTGTATTGGTCCCAAGCAGCTAGTTTACTGTTGATAAATTCAGACAGACACAAGGTTTGGATATTATGCGCCCAACACCCATTACTCACCCAGTGGGTGGAGCTGCTGGGGATCCTCCTCCATTCTTTTACTGTAAAAAGCCTTGTTTCCTTTTATATAGTCCCACTCCTGCAAGGAAAAATAGATGGAAACATGATGAGTCCTTATGGCAACCTGTCACACACAATGTTCCAGTCATCCCCCAGCCAGAGAAAGGGATTATCATCCACTGTTACTAAACAATAAGGGGCCGCTGTACCCACCTCTCCAGTCAGCAGCTGGATGATGTTGGACATGAGTTCCAGAACAACCTTGTCATTTGTCACAGAGTCTGATGAAAATGCCACAGTTGGGGTATGGCGTCTGCAGGGTCCTTCCAGCATACAATCAGTACAGTTCTGTGGGAAGCCATCAGAAGTCCTCTTCATTACCATAAAGTCCTACATTTTGAGAGGGAGAGACAAATATAAATGGAAATAACTATCCAAATGTATATATATATATATATATATATATATATATATATATATATATGTATATATATATATATATATATATATATATATATATATATATATATATATATATCTCATGTAACGGTCAGTTTTTCCTACAGGGCCAACCCACATATGTTGAGTAACCTTTTAAAACATTCACATATTGTACAAATTAGCTATTCATACTTGGTGGCAGTTATCACAGTGCTGCTCACCTCTCCAGTCAGCAGATAGATTATTTCTAGTGTGAGATTCAAGATTTTTTCATTGCGCTGATTTTTATCCTTGTTCCCCTTCATCCCGGTGTGAGCAAGTTCTTCTGACATTGCCATGAGATCCTTGTAGGAGGGACTGACATTGAAGAGTCTACTGTAATTAAGCAGAAATATTTATCTAGTGTATTATTTTCAATGATATTATGAAAGAAATGATGTGGGGCCAAGCTTGTCCTTGCAGAGAGGCCCTATCCTGCTGCAGTGGGCACACCAGTTCATAGAGATACCATGAAACTAAGCTGGCACAGGCAATGCCCTGTAGCAAACCCAATTCAGAGGAACATTTTCTTGTGCAGTAATACAGGGAACTTTACAAGTACAAGGGCACTTGTTTTGGGGTGTGCCCCCCTTCTTCAAGTGCCAGGATCTCACAATAATAACACATTGTACCTTTAAAGGAGACATTTTATATAAAACACAAAAAATGTAACAGTGCATTAAACTTTTTTGATATAGAAGGAATGTGCTTCAAAAAGTTGTTTGTGGATGCTTCATTGTAAACCTCTGCAAAAACCCTACTATTCCCGCCCATCTGTTCCACTTGCTGCTCCCTGAATTCCAAGGCTGTGCACTCAGCTCACTGCACTGTAGGACAGGAACCAATCAGCAGCTAGCAGGACCTGATAGGGAACTGAAGCCTGTCTGCGCATGTGTTTGACTGCAGGGCTGTGATTGGCTGTCCCCATCCTACTGTGCTTCTGGCAGGGACCATTAGGACACGCCCACCCCTCATTTGAAACACAGACAGGGACAAGAGAACATCTATAGGGAACTCCAATAAAGGGGCTATTTTTAAAGATAATATTAATTGTTAGCACCATGTAAAAGCAACACCATATATTACTTATAATTCCCTACAAAATGAGGGTTTTTTCATTTATCCTATATGTCGCCTTTCATAATTGCCTACAAAATTAGTGTTTTTCTGTTTGTCCTCTATGTCTCCTTTAAGTAAATGTGTCTTGTGGGGAGCGCTGTAGTGGAATTTCTTTGCGCAATTTACAAGTACTACTGTGTCGCTTGGAATGACCTTTGGCTGAATGTCTTGTACCCTGTACCGTTTGGCTGCTGCACACCCACTGTGCTCTAAACTTTGCACCCAAGTAAACATTGATGTAAGGACTAGGAGAGACTTGTATTGTGCACTTGATAGAATTCCAATGATGGGGGGGGGGGGAAAGAAAAAGATCATCTAAAGTCACACTGACATGTTCTTCTAAAAATGATAGGAACGTGTCTATATCAAGGAGGTGCTGCATGCTTAATATTTTCCACTAAACGCCCCCCAAAGCTGCCCCCAGCCCAGCAAACCTTTGTGAAGCTGCTAGGACACTGCTAACAGATCTTCTGTGGTTGTTTCAGTGATGCTGGGCTGGGGGAGGCTCGATCCTTCCATAGGCTGAAGTCCTGTTTTCATTTGTAATCCACCCGTGGAAGGATCGCTTTAATAATTTTCTCACTCCAAATGAACCCCTATATATCATGAACTTTCAGCAGAGAACACAGCTCTGTCAGGAAGCGATTTATTGTACAAAGCTGGCAGGAATATCTGGGTCAGCCAGAGACCTGATACAAAAGCACAGCGGGGTCATAACCCAGATGATTTTCATTTCAACTGACCCACTTAGGGCAATCACACCAGAATTAGAACATTCAAAATAATCTTAAGAGGCTTCATGCACAGTAATTCATACTGTTTGGCCAGAAATTCATTGTGCTGTTGGAAAAACCTGTAAGTGGCAGCAATGAATCACTCATGCACCCAGGTCTTGTTCCTGCAATAATAAATACTTGCTGGGAGTTACCAGGCACCTCACTTCACCTTTGGTAGAATGAGGCCGGTAAGGTACATCACACTAATAGCTACTTATGTTGGGACTGTGCTGCTTGGTAATAGGGATGCGCAGAATCCAGGATTCGGTTCAATACAGCCCGAATTTGGCCTTTTTCAGCAGGATTTGGCCAAATCCTTATGACTGGCCAAAATCCAAATTTACATTTGTAACTTAGGGGTGGGAAGGGAAATCACATGACTTTTTGTCACAAAACAAGGAGGTAAAATAAATGTTTCCACTTTTTCCTTTCCCATTCCTAATTTGCATATGCAAATTAGGATTCGGTCAAATCTTTCACAAAGGGTTCGGCTGAATCCCAAATAGTGGATTTGGTGCATCCCTAGTTGGTATTAATGGTAATTTGTAGCAGAGTCCCTCTAAATGAATGTAGTTGTGGTTATATACAAGCGACGCAACACAATGAACAGCACAATCACTTCCTTACATGCCCCATTGCTGGACACCACATTCTAGACACAATCGAGTACTGACCTTTGGCTTCTGTAGAAATCATACTCAGGGCACTGTGAGTATTTATCTGCTGTATTCAGCCTGGGAGTGATGATCTTGAGTTTCTTTCCCCAGGTGCTCATCTGAGGCTCAGACGTTTGTAGCCGTGGGTCCGTCAGTGTTGCCACATCTCTTGTAAAGCTCTTGGCTTCCGTGGAGATCTTTTTATTTTTAACTCCATAGTAACGATCAAACTGGGTGCCCCGATCTCTGCCGAAGTTGTATATGTCCGTGCGGGTGCTGACGTCAACACACGCTGGCTTTTCCTTCCAGCCGATATGTGATGGATCCATGCAGAACTTCTTGGCAGGCGGGGGGTCGCAGGAGCTGAAAATACTCGGGACGGCATCTCTGGATAAATAGATTTTTCCGCTCATATAGATGTAACACTCCGGAGTAAAATGGTGGGAGCAGACGCGATGGGGTTTGGTCTTCTTGGCATCTAAAATCTGCTGAGCAAAGGAATCTAAGTCACCAAACTTCTGGGGAATGGCCTGGAGCCACTGCTTGATCCTGTGCAGCTGAGTGGGAAACGGATGCAGTTTCACTCCTTTCTCAGCCGCCTTGTAGCTGGAGTTGCCGCAGTTCTCCACTATACAGCTTGGCATCTTGCTGGCAGTCTGTGGAGTGTAGGGTTTTCTTAGGGACTTTTGGCTGACCGGATTCAGAAGCACCTGTGCAAAACAAAATATAACAATTGTGGGCCTCATCTAACGCCTTTTGTGCGGTCCTTGAATAAAACCAGTGTATTAGAGATGATACCGTCCCTCCAAACAAAATGATCAAAGACACAATTACATTTATATATATATATCCCTTACAGTAACTATAGGCCACAGTGAACGGATATCTGCCCATTAGGTCCATGAAATACTTCTGTGCAGTTGGTCTGTTTTAGGTGATACAAGGGACAAACATGTCGACTGTCAGACTTACAACTAGCGGGGGTCCAACTTCTTGGTAATTAGAAAAAAAAAATGTTTTCCTGTGACTTTATTTCCACCCCACGTGCCCATGATACAGCCAGTGTATCCCTCCCCTTGTTTATATGAATGCAGCCCAGCCTGGTGTAAGGAGAAGGGCAGAAGCTGCTGGAATATATAAGAGTCTGGAGCATGAGAGACAATGGCACATACAAACCTCAGTGACACAGGCAAATAGGAAAAAGCAAACGCCCACAAACCCCAATGTTCCGGAAACAAAACTCCTTTCTCAGGGGGTTTAAACAGCACTGAAGTATTTCAGCACCTCAAACAATCCCAGCAGTGCCCACGCCTCTCACAGTGATGTCACTTCCTCCCATTTCCCTTCCCCTGACATCACACCAGCAGTGAATGAATAACGGATCCGCCGTGGCGCTATTATAACGTTGCTGTGCAGTCACTGATTAAAGGACACCAATACAATGGCTTGCAGGCTGCTGCTGGGCGGCCAAGAGTTAATATTATTTTTTGGAGCTTGATTGACAGCACCCTTAGCCAACCGCTGGTCAGGACTGCTCGTGTGATGTCAAGAGAAGTGACATGGGAGGAAGTGACATCACTGTGAGAGGCGTGGGCACTGCTGGGATTGTTTGAGGTGCTGAAATACTTCAGTGCTGTTTAAATCCTCTGAGAAAGGAGTTTTTTCCCCGGAACATTGGGGTTTGTGGGCGTTTGCTTTTTCCTATTTGCCTGTGACACTGAGGTATGTGCCATTGTCTCTCATGCTCCAGACTCTTATATATTCCCCTTCTCCCCTTCTCCTTACACCAGGCTGGGCTGCAGTCACTGAGCCAAGTGCGGGATAGTCTGTTCTATTCCTTATTAATCTTAACTGACCAAACAACAACCTTTGCACCCATAATATCATCTGTATATCTGTAATATAGAGAGAATGGAGTCATTTTATCTATAAACATCTCCTCCTTTTATCTCTATATGGGTCTCACCTGGGTACCCCTGGAACTATAGCAGGGTGACACCCCAATGTTTCTATATATCTGTAACCTTGTTATGAGCTAAGGGGGCCCAGTCTGAAGGTCAGTTAGGGGGAGATTTGGGGTGAGTGCTTATTTGTACCCTGGGTACCCCTGGAACTATAGCAGGGTGACACCCCAATGTTTCTATATATCTGTAACCTTGTTATGAGCTAAGGGGGCCCAGTCTGAAGGCCAGTTAGGGGGAGATTTGGGGTGAGTGCTTATTTGTGCCCTGGGTACCCCTGGAACTATAGCAGGGTGACACCCCAATGTTTCTATATATCTGTAACCTTGTTATGAGCTAATGGGCCCAGTCTGAAGGCCAGTTAGGGGGAGATTTGGGGTGAGTGCTTATTTGTACCCTGGGTACCCCTGGAACTATAGCAGGGTCACTGTTACCCCAATGTTTCTATATATCTGTAACCTTGTTATGAGCTAAGGGGGCCCAGTCTGAAGGTCAGTTAGGGGGAGATTTGGGGTGAGTGCTTATTTGTACCCTGGGTACCCCTGGAACTATAGCAGGGTGACACCCCAATGTTTCTATATATCTGTAACCTTGTTATGAGCTAAGGGGGCCCAGTCTGAAGGTCAGTTAGGGGGAGATTTGGGGTGAGTGCTTATTTGTACCCTGGGTACCCCTGGAACTATAGCAGGGTGACACCCCAATGTTTCTATATATCTGTAACCTTGTTATGAGCTAAGGGGGCCCAGTCTGAATGTCAGTTAGGGGGAGATTTGGGGTGAGTGTTTATTTGTACCCTGGGTACCCCTGGACCTATAGCAGGGTGACACCCCAATGTTTCTATATATCTGTAACCTTGTTATGAGCTAAGGGGGCCCAGTCTGAAGGCCAGTTAGGGGGAGATTTGGGGTGAGTGCTTATTTGTGCCCTGGGTACCCCTGGAACTATAGCAGGGTGACACCCCAATGTTTCTATATATCTGTAACCTTGTTATGAGCTAATGGGCCCAGTCTGAAGGCCAGTTAGGGGGAGATTTGGGGTGAGTGCTTATTTGTACCCTGGGTACCCCTGGAACTATAGCAGGGTCACTGTTACCCCAATGTTTCTATATATCTGTAACCTTGTTATGAGCTAAGGGGGCCCAGTCTGAAGGTCAGTTAGGGGGAGATTTGGGGTGAGTGTTTATTTGTACCCTGGGTACCCCTGGAACTATAGCAGGGTGACACCCCAATGTTTCTATATATCTGTAACCTTGTTATTTGCTAAGGGGGCCCAGTCTGAAGGTCAGTTAGGGGGAGATTTGGGGTGAGTGCTTATTTGTACCCTGGATACCCCTGGAACTATAGCAGGGTGACACCCCAATGTTTCTATATATCTGTAACCTTGTTATGAGCTAAGGGGGCCCAGTCTGAATGTCAGTTAGGGGGAGATTTGGGGTGAGTGTTTATTTGTACCCTGGGTACCCCTGGAACTATAGCAGGGTGACACCCCAATGTTTCTATATATCTGTAACCTTGTTATGAGCTAAGGGGGCCCAGTCTGAAGGCCAGTTAGGGGGAGATTTGGGGTGAGTGCTTATTTGTGCCCTGGGTACCCCTGGAACTATAGCAGGGTGACTGTTACCCCAATGTTTCTATATATCTGTAACCTTGTTATGAGCTAAGGGGGCCCAGTCTGAAGGCCAGTTAGGGGGAGATTTGGGGTGAGTGCTTATTTGTACCCTGGGTACCCCTGGAACTATAGCAGGGTCACTGTTACCCCAATGTTTCTATATATCTGTAACCTTGTTATGAGCTAAGGGGGCCCAGTCTGAAGGTCAGTTAGGGGGAGATTTGGGGTGAGTGTTTATTTGTACCCTGGGTACCCTGGAACTATAGCAGGGTGACACCCCAATGTTTCTATATATCTGTAACCTTGTTATTTGCTAAGGGGGCCCAGTCTGAAGGTCAGTTAGGGGGAGATTTGGGGTGAGTGTTTATTTGTACCCTGGGTACCCCTGGAACTATAGCAGGGTGACTGTTACCCCAATGTTTCTATATATCTGTAACCTTGTTATGAGCTAAGGGGGCCCAGTCTGAATGTCAGTTAGGGGGAGATTTGGGGTGAATGCTTATTTGTACCCTGGGTACCCCTGGAACTATAGCAGGGTGACACCCCAATGTTTCTATATATCTGTAACCTTGTTATTTGCTAAGGGGGCCCAGTCTGAAGGTCAGTTAGGGGGAGATTTGGGGTGAGTGTTTATTTGTACCCTGGGTACCCCTGGAACTATAGCAGGGTGACTGTTACCCCAATGTTTCTATATATCTGTAACCTTGTTATGAGCTAAGGGGGCCCAGTCTGAATGTCAGTTAGGGGGAGATTTGGGGTGAATGCTTATTTGTACCCTGGGTACCCCTGGAACTATAGCAGGGTGACACCCCAATGTTTCTATATATCTGTAACCTTGTTATGAGCTAAGGGGGCCCAGTCTGAAGGCCAGTTAGGGGGAGATTTGGGGTGAGTGCTTATTTGTACCCTGGGTACCCCTGGAACTATAGCAGGGTGACACCCCAATGTTTCTATATATCTGTAACCTTGTTATGAGCTAAGGGGGCCCAGTCTGAAGGTTAGTTAGGAGGAGATTTGGGGTGAGTGTTTATTTGTGCCCTGGGTACCCCTGGAACTATAGCAGGGTGACACCCCAATGTTTCTATATATCTGTAACCTTGTTATGAGCTAAGGGGGCCCAGTCTGAAGGCCAGTTAGGGGGAGATTTGGGGTGAGTGCTTATTTGTACCCTGGGTACCCCTGGAACTATAGCAGGGTGACACCCCAATGTTTCTATATATCTGTAACCTTGTTATGAGCTAAGGGGGCCCAGTCTGAAGGTCAGTTAGGGGGAGATTTGGGGTGAGTGCTTATTTGTACCCTGGGTACCCCTGGAACTATAGCTGGGTGACCCCAATGTTTCTATATATCTGTAACCTTGTTATGAGCTAAGGGGGCCCAGTCTGAAGGTCAGTTAGGGGGAGATTTGGGGTGAGTGCTTATTTGTACCCTGGGTACCCCTGGAACTATAGTAGGATGACTTACCCCAATATTTTCAATATTAATGGTGTTATATATTTGTATCTTTTCCCAAGGTGTTTCTATAGGTGGGTTTTAGAGAAGGAGATCTGCAGGGGATCAGTCCATCAGCCCAGCACCCCCCAGAGATCTCTGGTACATAGACTTTTCCCTGAGAATCTATACCAGTAAGTAATGTGCATAATGTATATGGGCTATTTTTTATGGAACTGTAAGAAATACTTCAAGCTACAAAAAGTTACTAATTGCTGTTTACTGTAAGCTATACTTAACAGGGTTTATGTGGGATTTTATTTAAAGACATATAGGATATAACGAAATATATAAAGACATATAGGATAAATGTAAAAACCCTAATTTTGTAGGCAATTATAAGTAATAATGGAGTGCTCTCACAATTTTTCCCTTTTTGTAAATTATAAGTAATATATGGTGTTGCTTTAACATGGGGCTAAATATTAATATGATCTTTAAAAATAGCCCCTTTATTAGATCTCCCTATAGATGTTCTCTGGTCCCTGTCTGTGTTTCAAATGAGGGGTGGGTGTGTCCCTGCCAGAAGCACAGTAAGAGGGGGACAGCCAATCACAGCCCTGCAGTCACACAAGCACAGACAGGCTTCAGTTCCCTATCAGGTCCTGCTAGCTGCTGATTGGTTCCTGTCCTACAGTGCAGTGAGCTGAGTGCACAGCCTGGGAATTCAGGGAGCAGCAAGTGGAAGAGAAGGGAGGGATTATTAGGATTTTTAATGAAATATTCAATAAAACAGCCTAAAACACTACTTTTTTAAGCACAATACTTCTATATCTAAATGAGTATAATGCACTGGTACAGTCTCATGTTTAACACAATATGTCTCCTTTAATAGGTTCTTGTATATTGTCATTGAACTGCCACCAAGATGCCAAATTGCATAGTTGAGAACTGTGGCAACTCAAGCTACAAGGCGTCTGAGAAAGGAGTTAAATTGCACACGTTTCCCACAAAATTGGAGAGGGTCAAACTGTGGCTTAAGGCCATTCCCCAGAAATACGAGGACCTGGAATCTTTTGCACAGCAAATTTTAGAGGCAAAGAAGACCAACCCATACCGAGTGTGCTCCGACCACTTCCCCAGGGAATGTTACAGTGGGGCAAATGGAAAGTGTATCTTATCCAAAAATGCCGTCCCTAGTGTTTTTTCTTGCCTGCCCCCACCTGCCAAGCGATTCTGTATGGATCCGGCACATTCTGGTTGGAAAGAAAAACCCAAGGGGGTCGACGTCAGCACCCGGACGGACATATACAACTTCGGCAGGGATCGGGGCACTCAGTTTGATCGTTACTATGGAGTGAAAAGTAGAAAGGTTGCCACGGATCCCAAGAGCTTTACAAGGGATGTGGCAACACTCACGAACCCACGGATACAAACGTCTGAGCCTCAAATCAGCAGCTGGGGAAAGAAGTTCAAGATCATCACTCCAAGGCTGTCTGTGAATACAGCAGATAAATACTCACAGTGTAATGAGTATGATTTCTACACAAACCAAAGGTCCGTTTTGTTTGTTGCTCTGGGGCAGTGTTGCAAATGGGTTGCAGAAAGTGTAGGGTGTATAGTGGAACAAGGAGCTGTTAAGTCAAATCATGTAGCCAGAGAAAGGACGTGACTGTGTTGATGCAATTGTGTATAGTGTCAAATACACCGGCGCAAGCTTTGTTGTGGAACACAATTGAGTCTCACAGGATGGTCTAAGTGACATCTCATGCTGGTCCCACCTGCATTCATTTTTCAGCAGCACCAGCTTCATTAAAGGAGAACTAAAGCCTAACCTAAAGAAGTAGCTAGAAATGTTGTACATGATGTTTTGTGCTTCTGTACCAGCCCAAGGCAACCACAGCCCTTTTGCAGTAAAGATCTGTGTCTCCAAAGATGCCCCAGTAGCTCCCCATCTTCTTTTCTGCTGATTCACTGCACATGCTCTGTGCTGCTGTCACTTACTGAGCTTAGGGAGCACTCACAATATACAGTACACATAGAATAGAAATGTCACAATATAAGGCTGATTAGTAATTAATACACATAATTACTACATGGCAGCACAGAAACCAGTGCAATTAGCATCAGAATTTAATAATCTGCAAACCTGTAGCATCAGTTTATATTACAGCCAGGGAAGCTCATTTTCTGCTGGATAATTAGTGACGAGCCCTAAGCTTAGTTTCTCAACAGCCAATCAGAGCCCACTGAGCATGTGAGTGTCACAGACACTTTCCAAGATGGTGACCCCCTGTGACAAGTTTGAAGTCCTGGATCATTGCTGCTATTGACAAGCTCAAACTTTAGCCTCGTGCAATAAGTTCACTATAGAAAATAGGACAGTTTTAGCCAGTAATTCTTAGGGTTTAGTTCTCCTTTGACTCAATTAAGGGAGTGACACACTGGTAACCAGTTTGCAGCTGCTATAATCCTAAATATTTTTTATATAGGGCTCATTATATAGAAATAAACTCCTGCAAGATCTTAGTTTACCTGTAGCAAACTGGCTGAATTCATGGAAAAATGTCATTCCCTCTCAAATCAGTAACTTCATTAGATCATCAAGAGAATAGGACAGCAATAATCTGATTGTACATTGTCCTAACTCCACTGGAGCATTAGCTAGGGATTTACCTTCAGTTATGTACTAATTAACAGTGCTCCTGAGCTGATTCCATCTCTTTCTCTTTAATTAAAGAGGATTCTTCAAGGCAAGTCGATCCCAGAGGGACCAAGTGGAGATCTCGGAGGAACAAACTGACGCAGTGATGGGAAATATGAATAATAATCAGCGGAATGAGAAAATTCTTAATCTCACGCTGGAGATTATCTATCTGCTCTCGGGAGAGGTGAGCCCCTCATGCCTATCTTCTCTATTGTTCTAAATTCACACGTATTACATTGCTCCCCATGTAAGGGTTGTATGTGGGACCTGCAAGGCCTTGTTGGTGGAAAAGGGGTTGTCTTCACAATTCTCTTGCCCTCTGAATCTGTAGGACTTCACTGTAATGAAAAAGTCTGACAATGGCGTCCCGCAGAGATGCAATGATTGTATGTTGGAAGGATTGTGCAGGCGCCATACTCCAACTGTGACTCAAATGTCCAACTCCGTCATACAGAAGGAGAATGATAAGATTGCGCTGGAGCTCCTGTCCAACATCATCCAGCTGCTGACTGGAGAGGTGGGTAAAGCGGCCCCTTATTGTTTAGTAACAGTGGATGATAATCCCTTTCTCTGGCTGGGGGATGACTGGGTCTGGGCCATACACTGTCCAACTGGAGCAGACAGAGACCATACAAATTTCCATACATGTGTATAACTTCTATTGTTTTGAACAGCAGGAAGTGAACAACATTGTGTGCATGTATAACCGGATCAGATAGCAGTGTGTGTACCAAGTTGTTTATACATTTTTGTCTTTTTTTAGGAGTGGGAGTATTTAAATGGAAATAAGGCCCTTTACAGTGCAGAGATAATGGACAATAACCAGCAGCTTTGCTCAAGGGGTGAGTAGTGATGAGGTTTCTGATAGGATCCTATTAAAGGGGTGGTTTACCTTTTTTTACCTTGTAGTATGTTATAGAATGGCTAATCCTAAGCAATTTTTCGATTGGTCTTCATTGTTTATGAATTATTTGCCTTTTTTCATCTCGTGTTTTCCAGCGTTGAAATAGGGGGGCACTGACCCCATCTAAAAACAAATAGCCTGTAAGGCTACAAATGTATATTATTGCTGCTCTTTATTCCTCCTCTTTCTATCCAGGCCTCTCCTATTCATATTCCAGTCTCTTATTTAAATCAATGCATGGTTGCTAGGGTAAGTTGGATCCTAACAACCAGATGGCAAACATTGCAAACTGGAGAGCTGCTGAATAAAAAGCTAAATAACGCAGAAACCACAAATAATAAAAAATGAAAACCACTTGCAATTTATCTCAGAATATCCCACTGTACATCATACTAAAAGTTAACTCAAAGGTGAACAACCCCTTTAACTAACATAATCTTCTAGTACCGGTATATTCCATTTCTGATATTGACCTTGATGTGTCCCGTGCCTATTGTAATCCATTGTCCCATGTGCATTGTCAACAAACATTTTAAAGGAGACATTTTGTGTAAAAAATAAGAATGTACCAGTACATTATACTAATTTAGATATAGAGGAATTGTATAGAAGTATTGTGCTTAAAAAAGTAGTGTTTCAGGCTGATTTAGTGAATATTTCTTCAAAAACCCTAATAATCCCTCCCTTCTCTTCCACTTGCTGCTCCCTGAATTCCCAGGCTGTGCACTCAGCTCACTGCACTGTAGGACAGGAACCAATCAGCAGCTAGCAGGACCTGATAGGGAACTGAAGCCTGTCTGTGCTTGTGTGACTGCAGGGCTGTGATTGGCTGTCCCCTCCTACTGTGCTTCTGGCAGGGACACGCCCACCCTTCATGTGAAACAGACAGGGACCAGAGAACATCTATAGGGAGCTCCAATAAAGGGGCTATTTTTAAAGGAGACATATAGGATAAACGAAAAAACCCCTAATTGTGTAGGTAATTATAATTAATATATAGGGTAGCTTTTACATGGTGCTAAAAATGTATATTATCTTTAAAAATAGCCCCTTTATTGGAGCTGTATATTTGTATTTATACATATGGGAGGAGGGAGTTGCCATTCCAACCAAGAGAAAGGGGTGTGTTCTGTAAAACAGGCGTGCCTTTGGGGGGCATGGCCACAGAGTGGGCATGCCTTTGGGGGGTGTCACCACGCTATGCGCGTCAAATGTTTTTGTCCCTCTTTCTTGTTCTTAAATGTTGGGAAGTATGGTATAATGGACTGGGACATTCTTGTTTTTTTACACAAAATGTCTCCTTTAAAGATAATATTAATGTTTAGCACCATGTAAAAGCAACACCATATATTACTTATAATTGCCGACAACAACAAGGGGTTTTTCACTTATCCTATATGTCTCCTTTAATATTGAAAACAGACATGTCGTTTA
Source organism: Xenopus laevis (assembly GCF_017654675.1). NCBI lineage: Eukaryota > Metazoa > Chordata > Amphibia > Anura > Pipidae > Xenopus > Xenopus laevis. Next base: position 114,515,956 of record NC_054388.1, on the reverse strand, counting down.
CAATCTGATGCCTATTGCTTAGTCCATGTTTATCCACATATTAATACCACACACGTATTTTGCTCATATTCATCCTTGACATTGGATACAAGTGAGTGATCCTTATATGTAGATTCTTGCTCTGGCATAAACCCACACAATGTATTGGCTCACAGATCAGTAGATAATATAATGATTTCCGTGCTTCTGTCTTTGCCAGATTGTGACTATGGAGAGATGAGAGAGATTGCAGCTCACCCGCAAGCAGCATTGTGCAGTAAAGCTGTCTCAGGCAAGACTGCGGGTACAAATGCAGTTGGCAGAGATGGCTGTCTGACAAACCCTTCTACACCCAAATACCATGCACTAGAAATTACTATTAAAGAGGAACCTCCTTCATGGGAAGAAGAAAATGATTCAATCCATACCCCATCAAAACAGGTGCAGGGAACAGATACATCTCGTACCCCAGGAGGCACCTCAGCTAATGTTATATCAACGTCTATTAAAGAGGAGCCAATTTCATATGAAGGAGGAAACCATGCAGATCCACTGAGAAAACAGACCCAGGGAACAGAAACAACTACTCCTATTATGGGATGCAGCAGCAGCAATGACAGCTTGTCCTCTACTACTATAAGCGAGGAGCCACGTTTATGTAAAAGAGGAAACCAATCAGATGCCCCGCCTCCAAATATGAGAAGCAGCCCAAACGCTGGCGCTAATTCCATATCAGATGCTAAAAAAGAGAAGCTTGCTTCAAAGTGCAGCATTGATCCACTTACAGGACAGACACAGGGGACAGATACACCCACTCCTATTATGGGATGCAGAATGAATAACAGGTAGTCTGAATGAATTCATAGAGAGACAGGAGACTCAACTCTTCCAACCATTCCAGTTCCATTAGACAAACCACATATTTGCCTTGTAGGGGGGATTGTAGGAAGAGATTCAGTATTGCTGGTATGTTGGAAAACATGCCCAGCTGGGAACATTTTCTTGTTCTACAGGTGGAAACATTCTCTTGTTCTACAGGTGGGAAATGTTTTACTCCTGTAAAGAACCCCATGAGCTTCCTGAGGCTTTAGTGTGTAGTAAACTGGACACAGGCTGTTGTACAATTCTTACTCGTTGCCTGACAAAGCAGAAGGGTCAGGAGAGCAGCCCCCTAATTCTCAATGCCAGTATTGAAATGATACACCTTGCTGTAGCGCACGATTCCTGGAAATTAGCGATGCCCTGAATCCAGGATTTGGCTCGCGATTAGGCCAGGATTCAGCCTTTTTCAGCATTTGGATTCAGATTTGGATTCTGCCGAATCCTTGTGCCTGGTCGAACTCAATCTGAATCCAAATTTGCATATGTAAATTAGGGGCAGAAAGGGAAGTCGCATGACTTTTCGTCACAAAGAAAGGAAGTAAAATTAATCTTTCATGAAGTATTCGGGTATTTGGCTGAATCCAAATTAGTGTATTCAGTGCATCCCTACTGTAAATATTCTCAATTTGTATCCGTTCACTGTGATTTTAGAATTTGTGTTTTCTTTTATCCTCTAACAAACATTCAGTTCTGCCATTGCTTTATCATGTTCTGCTGCTGTAATTAAACGTGTGTCATAATGTAGTAAATATAGTTTATATACTGATGTATTGTATTGATATGTGTCCTCCCAGAGCAATACAGCCATTACTTTAGCTTGGAAAAAACACATGCTCACACTTTCTATAGCAGCTAGCAGGACCTGATAGGGAACTGAAGCCTGTCTGTGCTTGTGTGACTGCAGGGCTGTGATTGGCTGTCCCCCTCCTACTGTACTTCTGGCAGGGACACACCCACCCCTCATTTGAAACACAGACAGGGACCAGAGAACATCTATAGGGAGCTCCAATAAAGGGGCTATTTTTAAAGATATTAATTTTTAGCACCATGTAAAAGCAACACTATATATTACTTATAATTGCCTACAAAATTAGGGTTTATTCACTTTTCCTATATGTCTCCTTTTAAAGGAGACATACCTGTATAGGATAAATGAAAAATCTCTAATTTTGTAGGCAATTATGAGTCATATATATGGTCCAACACTGAGAATCTCGACGTACATGTGATAAAGTCCAACTGATGCAAAAATTGCTGTAATAAAACAAGATGAAATGAGATCAAGTAAAACAGTACAGGGATGAGCAGATTTCACTTCCTGTTTTACACCTTAAATTCTTGTTTCCATTGTATTATGTACACTGGACAAAACAAGTTGTGTGAGTAATAAACACTTTTTTGAGCAGTTAATCTGCCTCACAGGCCTTTGCTTGTTACATATAATTGGTTCAGCCTGCTGAGTTCTGCCGACTCCCCTGCACAGCCTGGGAAAGGAGGCAGCAGCAAGTGGAACAGATCGTAGGGTTTGGGTTTTTTTTTATTTTTAAATAAATTAGATCAATACACATAGTTTCTTATTTTTGCTCAATATATCTCCTTTAAAGGAGAACTAAACCCTAAAAATGTATATGGGTAAAAATGTCCTATTTTATATAGTGAACTTATTGCACGAGGCTAAAGTTTGAGCTTGTCAATAGCAGCAATGATCCAGGACTTCAAACTTGTCACAGGGGGTCACCATCTTGGAAAGTGTCTGTGACACTCACATGCTCAGTGGGTAGGCTTGCCACCTTTTTTCCTCAGCAAAAACAGACAGGAGGCAGGCTGGTGACATAGGGGCGCAAGAGGCAGTTACCCTACAAGAGGAGATCAGTTTATTGGTTTGGGGGATATTTCTCACCCATTACTCACCCAGTGGATCATTCTCAGCAATATCAGAATCCCATATTTAGCAAGAGGATGTTTAGAGACAATGATTCCTCTAAACTCTGAATTGTACAACTATAGGAACATTATTGTATAATATTGTGTAATAGTGGAGATATTTCTATATCATTCCTGCTGCCCAACAGTTGTTAAATGACAAACATGATTAGGCCCTGGTTCTCCCTGCTATAATGACAGGTAGGTAGTTATCTAAAAGTTCATCTCAATACATTTTTAGTAGGTTATAACCGGACCCATTTCTAAACAGTTTTCACTTGTATGGGTTTAAAGGAGACCTACTAATTGACTAAGTTAAGCCCAGTCTCAAAATGTTGGGCCAAGTTCAAATGAATTATTGCTGAAAAGGCAGAATGTGGACTTTACACATTTACAGAAGCCACATGTTAAGTGCAGGGGAGAGTGGGGATATTGTGTTGCTGATGAAAACTAACTGTTTCCTATTGGCCGTGAGATGAACGTGGGTTGGTAACAAATGGTCAGCACAGAGCCAGGTGAGTAATTCTGGCACCAAATACTACTTGCCCTAGTGCCCCCAGTCTGACTGCTCTCCATGTGCCCCAGCACCCTTCAATAGCAACCAGGCCTGGGATGAGACACTGACACAGGAGACACATGTACAAGTCTGATGGGGATATTAGTACATATTATAGTGTCTCCTATTAGTACATATTATAGTGTCTCCTATTAGTACATATTATAGTGTCTCCTATTAGTACATATCATAGTGTCTCCTATTAGTACATATTACAGTGTCTCCTATTAGTACATATTATAGTGTCTCCTATTAGTACATATCATAGTGTCTCCTATTAGTACATATCATAGTGTCTCCTATTAGTACATATCATAGTGTCTCCTATTAGTACATATTACAGTGTCTCCTATTAGTACATATTATAGTGTCTCCTATTAGTACATATTACAGTGTCTCCTATTAGTACATATTACAGTGTCTCCTATTAGTACATATTATAGTGTCTCCTATTAGTACATATTACAGTGTCTCCTATTAGTACATATTATAGTGTCTCCTATTAGTACATATCATAGTGTCTCCTATTAGTACATATCATAGTGTCTCCTATTAGTACATATCATAGTGTCTCCTATTAGTACATATTATAGTGTCTCCTATTAGTACATATTATAGTGTCTCCTATTAGTACATATTATAGTGTCTCCTATTAGTACATATTACAGTGTCTCCTATTAGTACATATTACAGTGTCTCCTATTAGTACATATTATAGTGTCTCCTATTAGTACATATTATAGTGTCTCCTATTAGTACATATTACAGTGTCTCCTATTAGTACATATTACAGTGTCTCCTATTAGTACATATTACAGTGTCTCCTATTAGTACATATTATAGTGTCTCCTATTAGTACATATTATAGTGTCTCCTATTAGTACATATTATAGTGTCTCCCCTAAGCAGAGACACAGTGTTGGACTGGCCCAGTGTTGGATGCCAGCAGCCCTCCTGCTCTATCAGGTCTATTTCATGGGAAACAGTAGATTCCTGTTCTCTTCCTAGAACAGAAGACAAATGTTTTACATTCATACTGGACTTTCTCAAACATGAAAGAGTCTCTGAATAAAGAATGAGGGTTTGTGTAAGTTGTAATGAGACTGGGTTTATTGGGCTTTGTGTCCCTTCTGACCAGCCACATCCTAATTCCCTGCCCCTTCTCCCTGAGCCCATGATGGGGGAACAACACGTGATGATCAGTCTCTAGAATGGAACCAATAACTGAACCCAATCCACTCACTGACCCCTCCCTGAGTGCTGCAGCCAAACTCCCCCAGCAAAGTCTCCCCTGTACTGTGTTACTCGCCTGGGTCTGCGACCCCCACACTCCCTCCCCTCTCTCACTCACCTGCCCATATTATACCCGGGGGCTCCCTTATTTCTGGGGGAACAGCGGGAAATTGATCCCCAACAAATGTCAGGGAGAGAAATGAAGCGGAGCCTTTCCGGGGAGCTGCTCTGGGCAATATATGCAGCAGCCAATAGAACGAGAATCAGCCGCACAGACACGCCCACTTACTGGGACCCCCGATCCCATACAAACTGGGGCCCATTTCTACTCAGAGCCAATAGAAATATGATCCCAATATTCAGCCTCGGGAAACAGGCACCTCTGCGCTACAGGTTAGAGACTAGGGACAGAGTGAAGGGGCGGGGAAATAAGAATCAGCCAATAGAAAGGAAGTAATACACAGAGAAGTGACCAATCGGGCACAGGAGATATGAATATAAGGAGAACGTCGCAGAACAAAGCTGAATATATTGTTTCAATTGTGTATCGGTGCCAGTTAGATTTTAGAATGACCGAGGCCGCTCCTAAGAAGTGATGTGGCCCCGGGGCCCCGCACATTGCACCTAAGGCTCTTTTCAGAACCAGCACCTCCTCCAGCTAAAGAGCCGATACCTGTGACAACTGATCAGTTCCACGTTCTATCGCCCCATGACAATCACTTCCCGACTCTAGTCCCATAAAATCTCCTCTGTCATTTACACCCGCCCCTAGAAACTCACAGTAGCGAGGCTTCGGCTTCCGCGGTTATTGTCTCCCTAAAAGAAGGGAAATTGCTGGATCCGCACGAGCGCAGTAACTTCAATCTGCTCGGTTTCATCACCCTGTCAATTCCCGAAACCACCACTAGGTGTCGCCCTATCACATTGTATCCACTCACACCGCGATACAACATTTCTATTTCCCGCGTGCGTCAATGCGAAGTGTTACTGGATCGGATTAGGCAGAGCACGTGAGCATATTCGCCTGTAGGAACCCGCCAACTGATACATTTCCCCCACTGGAGCATATCTAGCCATTACCGGCATTTCTCTCTCAATAGTGTGTAACGTGTATTTAGATTAGCCAATGGGAGAAAAGTATTTACACGGTATTCAGTAAAGTCTGGTGGATTTGCTGTGGGAAAGCAAGGGGCGTGTTTATAGTCAGCCAATCAATGTGAGCTCGTTGTTATAAAAACCAGGGTTGCCGGCTAACTTGCATTCTTCTTCGCCGTGTGTTATTTGTCTGTTGCTGAAGTGGTTGCTCCTCGCAATGGCTCGTACCAAGCAGACCGCCCGTAAATCCACCGGAGGGAAGGCTCCCCGCAAGCAGCTGGCCACCAAGGCAGCCAGGAAGAGCGCTCCGGCCACAGGCGGAGTCAAGAAACCTCACCGTTACCGGCCCGGCACAGTCGCTCTCCGCGAGATCCGCCGCTACCAGAAATCCACCGAGCTGCTCATCCGCAAACTGCCTTTCCAGCGCCTGGTCCGGGAGATCGCTCAGGACTTCAAGACCGACCTGCGCTTCCAGAGCTCGGCCGTCATGGCTCTGCAGGAGGCCAGCGAGGCTTATCTGGTCGGTTTGTTTGAGGACACCAACCTGTGCGCCATCCACGCCAAGAGGGTCACCATCATGCCCAAGGACATCCAGCTGGCCCGCAGGATCCGGGGCGAGAGGGCTTAGTCCCAGCAGCACAACACAAAGGCTCTTTTCAGAGCCACCAAATCCCCACTCAAAGAAGCTGAATATCTTCTCCACGTGGCGCTTTGTCATGGACAGGTTTTTTTCTTCTAATACTTTTACTGGTGTCCCGCCACATTTCCAATTTTACTTTCCTGCTGAAGGGAAACTCCCCAGGGCGCAAAACCAAGCGTTCTATAGATTTTATCCTAAATCCTCCAGTTTATTTTTGCTGCTCAGTCTTTTCATTTAATCACAAATATGGAAATTTTACTGTTCCCCTGGTATAATAATAATGCACCGGGAATGGATTGGAAATAACACTTCAGAAAGCAGGTTACATGTGTCGTTCCTCACTGTCCTTGGGACAATCCCCACGTGCCCCGAGACAACGGTGACTGACTCCGCCCCTGTGTGGCTGCAGGGTCACCAAGCCGGTGTCATTCACTTGAAAAACGAACCCCTGCATTTCTTTTTTTTTTCATTCCGTTATTTTGGCGGACCAACGGAAAACTGTTACCCTAGATTAAATCAGCCAATGACTGACAAGTATTTCCAGGACTGAAACTGATTGGATTAGTTCAAGTGACGTATGTCCATAGTGAACCAATGACAAAGGAGAACAGGCTGAAATCAAGGGCAGGCAGTTATAACGGTGTAAAATCGCCTATGGTCAACAGTAAAATAACTATAGAAAGTGAGCCGGGCATCACTTAATGTGCTATTGATGGGCAATATTTCGTATTACATGGCGGGAGGGCAGCAGAATGGGCCAGACACAGAATTTTTCGTTGGCTGTTGTAAAGCGGGAACCTCCAAAAAGCGTCGCGACCAACTCCTTTTAAATTTAGCGCATTTACGTGTCACGGGACTGAGCCGCTGCTGATATTGTGCGTAGGGAGAGGCCCCTTTAGAGGAGACATTTTGTGTATGAAATAAAAACGTAGCGGTGCCTTATGTACTCATTTAGATATAGAAGAATGGTGCTTGGCGGAGACTTCTAGGATCCACGAAAAATAGCCTAATGTTGTAGGCAATTGTGAGTTATACATGGTGCGGCTTTTACACGGTGCTAAACATGAATATTCTCTTTCAAAATAGCCCCTCCATCGGAGCTCCCGAGAGGTGTTGTTTGTTCCAGGTCTGCGTGTCAAATGAGGGGTGGGCGTGTCCTAACGGTCCAGCCAGAAGCCCAGTAGGGGGGGGGGACAGCCAATCACAGCCCTGCAGTCAAACACAAGCACAGACAGGCTTCAGGTCCTGCTAGCTGCTGATTGGTTCTTGTCCTACAGTGCAGTGAGCCGAGAGTAGCGCCTGGGATTTCAGGGAGAAGGAAGTGGGAGAGAAATGAAGTTTTAGGGTTTTTACAGAAATTGATCCGTTGACGCATTAAAGGAAGTGTCAGTAACGTTCCTTATCCCCTTCACCTGCTTCAGTCTACAGTAAATATATCAGTGTACATACATATTAAACTGGAGAGAATGGCTACGATGCAGATAAAGCAGTAACAGCTCTGAGTGAGTGGGTGGGTGGCTCTGAAAAAAGAAGAATTCCTACCATACTTACCGTAATTCTCTTTTCCTGGCCACTCTCCATATTAGCATTACTTACGGGGGATTCCCCGTCCCCGCCCCCTGACCAGATAGTCCCTCCCTCCTAAGCCTTTAAAAGGTACCCCTGGAGCACACTCACCTTGTCTAATAAAAAGCATCTGTACTCACAAAAAGGGGTGGGAAATGCTAATATGGAGAGTGGCCAGGAAAAGAGAATTACGGTAAGTATGGTAGGAATTCTTCTTTTTCCTGGCCACTCCATATTAGCATTACATACGGATGTATATAGCCATGTCCCTTAAGCAAGGGGTGGGTAAAAAAAAATGAGAAGTAAAATTTCCACTAATATGCAAGGGTTTTATTGAGTCGTAAAGGCCAAGTGAGCTCCAGTAGCAAAGGAATGATTGCTCGAGGAGGACATATCCAGCCTGTAATGTTTCACAAAGGTTCGTGCCGAAGCCCAGGAGGCCACCTCACAGATGTGTGGGGTAGGAACATCTGCCAATGCTGCCCAGGATGTTGACACAGCCTTAGTAGAGTGGGCTCTTAAACCCTCCGGAGCTAGCTTGCCCTGTATTTCATAGGCCTTGGAAATACACAAGGAAATCCATCTACTGATGGTAGAAGAGGCAGCGGCCTGCCCCCTTCTACTCCCAGCTGGAATAACAAAAAGAGTATCTGACTTTCTGAAGGCAGCCGAAACTTCCAGATAACGTCTTAGGCAGATGACTGGGTCTATCTTCCTTAATTCCTCTGAGTTTTCCAAGTTCTCCGGAAAAATGGGAAGAGTCACCTCTTTTCTCAGATGAAATGTGGAGACTACCTTCGGCAAGAAGGATCTTGTAGGTTTTAAAGAAACCCTGTCATGAAAAAAGGAGATATGTCCTTGGGCACAAGAGAGGGCTTGCAACTCTCCTATTCTGCAAGCTGAGGCGATGGCCAGCAGGAATAGAGTCTTAAGAGTGAGTAGCCATGTAGATATTGATTCCAAGAGATCAAACGGTGTTGTTGATAGAGATTTTAGGACTAAAGGAAGACTCCATGCCGGAGGAGATTTGGTGACAGGAGGTCGTATCTTTAAGACTGCCTTGAAAAATCTTTGTACTGTCGGGTCTGCAGACCAAGTGGATCCAGATAGAGCTGACAGAGCTGAGGCATGCACCCTAAGGGTCCTATATTGTAGGCCCTTGTCCAGACCTGACTGTAGGAATCCTAAGACTTGAGGAAGGGAGATGTTATCCGAGATATATTCACTGTGTGAGCGCCAGAGCATAAATCTTTCCCATATCCTGTAGTATGTGCGAGATGTTGAAGACTTCCTTGCTTTGAGTAAGGTGTCTACCACCTCCCTGGGGAGGCCTAGTGTGGCCAATCTCTTGCGCTCAACCTCCAAGCCTGTAGGGATAGGGCTGCTGGGTTCGGATGCAGAATAGGGCCCTGGCTGAGCAAGTCCTTCCTCATTGGTAGTGGCCAAGGAGGAGTTGTTGACAACTTTAGGAGCAGGGGATACCAAGGCCTGCGTGGCCAGTTTGGTGCAATCAGAATCAGATCTCCTCTCTCCTGAATGAGCTTTTGAAGAACTCTCAGTATTAGAGGGAATGGAGGAAATGCATACGCCAGCTTGAAGGACCATGTCTGCAGTAGAGCATCTGATCCTACTGCTGTCTGGCAATATCTCCCATTGAGGTGAGAGGCTAGGAGGTCGCACTCTGGTAGACCCCAATTTCCCACTATGCTCTGAAAAACCTCTCTGTTCAATGCCCATTCGTGGCTTGAGATGCTGTTTCGGCTCAGGAAGTCTGCCTCCTGATTCCTTACCCCTGGGAGGTGTTCCGCCGTCAGAGCAGACAAGTTGCTCTCTGCCCACTGGATTATAGGCTGAACCTCCTGAAAAAGAGATTTGCTCCTTGTTCCTCCCTGCTTCTTGATATAGGCCACCGCACTTGTATTGTCCGTGAGGATCTTCACTGATGATCCCTTTAGGACTCTGGCGAAAGAGAATAGAGCTAGTTTTGCCGCTCGTATCTCTAAGATATTCGAGGGGACATTGGTTTGAAGAGACGGCCAAAGCCCCTGTGCCCATTCTGGTCCCAACCGGGCTCCCCAACCCCGGGACGATGCGTCCGTAGTCAGAATCTTCCATTGAGGTTGTGACAGTTGAAACCCTCTCGCTAGGTTTCTTTCCGAAGTCCACCAGTGTAGGGAATTCTTGAATGATTGGGAGAGGTAAATCCATTGCTCCCAGTCCTTCTGTTCCCTGTTCCATTGCTCTAGAAATAAGGCCTGGGCTGGACGCATGTGCCACCTTGCCCATCTTGTGACTGGTATGGTAGAAGTCATGGATCCCAACAAAGACATTAGATCCCTGGCCGACAACCTGTCCTTCGAAAGAGTCTCTGAGGCTAAGTTGACCAGACTCGAGATCTTTTGGGGAGGAAGTGAGACTAAATCCTCCAATGTGTTGAACCAGGCTCCTAGATAGACCAGGGACTGGGATGGGACTAGTTGGCTCTTCTCCCAATTTATAATCCATCCGTGGGATCTCAGATAGGAAAGGACTCGATCTCTGTCCTTGATCAGAGTTTTCTCCTCTTTGGCTGATATTAGGATATCGTCCAGGTAGTGCCAGATCGATATTCCCTCCAATCTTAGTTGGGCAATGAGGGTGACCAGAATCTTGGAAAAAACTCTCGGGGCCGTGGACAGGCCGAACGGAAGGCATCTGAACTGGAAATGTCTTCCCCCAATGGCAAAGCGAAGGAAGCACTGATGGGAACTTGCAATGGGAATATGCAGGTAGGCATCTCTCAGATCGATGGAGAGGAGCCAGTCTCCTGGAAGGACCGCTGAAATGATGGAAAAGATGGATTCCATCTTGAACTTCTGGATCCTCAAGTATCTGTTTACTACCTTGAGGTCTAGAATAGGCCTCCATCCTCCAGATATCTTCCTTACTAGGAACAGTGTTGAATAATATCCCTTGTTCCTTTGTTCCTGTGGGACTGGTAATATGGCATGCTCCCTTAAAAGCCACTGCAGATAGTGGTCTATGGCTCTTCTTTTTTCCCCCTCTTTTGGAAATGTTGAAGTTACAAACTGATTCCCCGTAGGAACCCTGAGGAATTCGAGACGGTATCCTCTCGACAGGATATCCAACACCCATTGGTCTGTGATGGAAGATCGCCATTGTTCTTGAAAAAGCTGTAGTCTGGCCCCTACTCCAATGGTATCCGACGGATAGTCAGGAGGATTTCTTGCTAGGTTGTGCCTGTCTGGATCTATCGTTTCCCTGAAAAGAGGACTGTCCTCTTTTCCACTGAAAAGGTCTGAACCCCTCTGCAGAAGACCTGTTTTGCTGGTGTCCGCCCCTGAATCTTCCTGAGCCGCGAAAAAAGGGAGATTTGAAGTGCACGGGTTTTTTATCTTTCTTTTCCTGAGGCAAGAATTGGCTTTTTCCCCCCGAGGCCTTGGTTATGACATCATCTAGCCTGGGGCCAAAGAGTCGTCCCCCTTCAAAGGGTAAGGTGCAAAGACTCATCTTTGAAGAGACGTCAGCTGACCAGGTTCTGAGCCAGAGGGCTCTTCGTGCTGCAACCGCAAGGGACATAGATCGGGCTGCAAGTCTAGTCAGGTCTATTGCCCCCTCAGAGATGTATCCGGTCGCCAACTTGAGTTCTGCAAGGCTAGAAGAAATTTCTTGTTTGTCGGCGCCCTCCGAAAGGGCTTTGTCAATGCCTTCTATCCAAAAGGACATAGCTTTGGCCACCGAAATGAGGGCCACTGCTGGCTTACATGCCGCTCCGGCCACCTGAAAGCTCTTCCTGAGGTCTGATTCTGCCTTTCGATCCATAGGATCCCTCAATGCTGAACTGTCATCTATTGGTAGGGTAGTCCTCTTTGCCAAATGGATAACCGCCGGGTCTACGGCAGGGGCAGCGATCCAATCCTTGACATCTGATTCCTTAAAAGGATAAAGTTTTGAAAATCTCGTACCCTGAGATAGAAATGACACTTTTTTGGCTGACTTTTTCCACTCCGTCTTTATGAGGTCCGAGACCTCTTGGAAGAGAGGAAAAGTCTGACGGCTCTTAGAGGGGTTTGGAAGCACCTTGAGAGATACTGTACCCTCTGGATCCTCTTCTGCTCCCAGGGTCAATTTAACTGCCTTTATGAGAGGAGAAACCAAGGATAAGTCAAAGGAGCCGCTGGACCCCTCAGAGTCCTCATCTGAATCGATGTAAGAATTTGAAAATCTCTCTTGTTGCGATTCCTCGGAGGAGGAGGCTTCCGCTGTGTCCCAGACTGCATCCCTGGACGGAGAGTTCTCCTGGCTATCTTCCCAAACCTCCGTAACTCTGGTTGAAGGAGGAAAGGCTGAACTGCAGAAATCCTTCCAGCAGGTGCTGCAGAATTTTTTGCCCGGAATAGGAGGGTTGAAACATCCCATGCATTCTGGATGGTGAGAGGAGACAGCAGCGGCTTTGCGTTTTCTAGAAGTCCCTTCTTCAGGCAAGCTGAGGAAGAGAGAGAGAGGACAGCTAATTAGAAAAGGAGAGAGAGACAAGAAAGATAGAAACAACCCAATTGAGGGACCTACCTAGCTTGGGGGGCAGAGGCATTGGAGGCTGAGGAGTCCATGAAGCAAGAAAGACAAAGCCTAGCAGGAGAAGAGAGCATGAAAAAATGCACATGCTTAAGGGCTAAGGATGCCACCATAAAAGAATCTTACCTGTAAGGCTGAGGGGAGAAAAGAAGCACGAACCTTTCCTTGGAAGGCAGAGGGTGGAAGTGAGCAGCACGAGCGCTGCCTTGTCAGGGCCTTTTATACTGCCGGCCCTCTAAAATCCGCCCCTCCAAAAAAAGCATGGCCGCCTGGAGAGTGCGCCAAGCACAAAATGGCCGCCGCCAGCGCGAGGATGCGCACAGGGAGAGCGCGCTAGGCGCTAATGAGGAGGCGATGCAATCGTAGCGACCGCATTGGCCTCTGAAACCCCCTGTGTACCGGAGCGGTCGTCTCCTCCCCATACGAAAGAAAAGGTCCGCAGCATGCCAACCACAAGATGGCCGCTGGACAGGAAGTTGACTGAGACAGGAAATAGCACGCGTCTCAGTAGTAAGAGAAAAGGAAAAGGAACAGGAACTCCTCGTGACACAGGCAACTTTGAAGAGTTACCTCCATGTCACACCTCTCTCAGCAGGAAAAGCAGAGTCGTGCTGTGGTAAGGATGTCCCTCCTGCTTAGGCCTTACACACAGACGTTTAAAACGAATGGGGGGAAGGCATAGCACTCTGCCCAAATTCACCTGTAAAGCTCGAGGGCTTAGGGAATGAACCCAACCAGGAGAAAACCCTCAGGTCAGAAGAAGAGTGAGGACAGAAAGAAAAAAGACAAGGTGAGTGTGCTCCAGGGGTACCTTTTAAAGGCTTAGGAGGGAGGGACTATCTGGTCAGGGGGCGGGGACGGGGAATCCCCCGTATGTAATGCTAATATGGAGTGGCCAGGAAAGAGCCTTTGGGTATAAGATTAGTTGGAAGAAAGATTTATCCGCCAAAGCCGTAGAGAGTGCGGCCCTGGCGCTTGAGAGCGTACACCACATCCATGGCGGTAACGGTCTTCCTCTTGGCGTGCTCAGTGTAGGTGACGGCATCCCGGATTACATTCTCCAGGAAAACCTTGAGAACCCCACGAGTCTCCTCATAGATGAGACCAGAGATGCGCTTGACTCCCCCTCTCCGTGCCAGGCGGCGGATGGCGGGCTTGGTGATGCCCTGGATGTTGTCCCGGAGCACCTTTCTATGCCGCTTGGCGCCTCCTTTCCCAAGTCCCTTTCCTCCTTTGCCGCGTCCAGACATTTTATGTCAGTGCTTGAATCACAATTTATCTACTCGTCGTCTTCTACTTCTTTATATGCAGCTGGAGAGGACCTGAGAGAGAACTCAAAGATTATGGGCGGAGTCTATCAGAGGCGTGTGATCCACGCAATGTCTTCCTGATTGGCTGAACCGCCAGGACTTATTTCTTATATAAAAAAGAAGAGTAGCGGAGAGGGGCCGGGCTTTTAGCAGTTCTTTTTGTCATTTGATTGGCCACAGAAACCCATACAGTTAATTCCTATTGGCGACGTCATTGTGCGCGTATATTTCCGGCCAATGCGAGAGCCTTCATGTTATGGGATGTAGAAATGTAAATACACGGAGGGGAATAATGGCAAAATGTGCTGCTAGCGACTTTAGGAGCTGCCAGGGCCGCACAGAGCGGAAGTGACGCGCTGACAGCTTCTTGCTTCTGCCACACGGCGGCGCTGCTGCGATACAATTCCTCTTCTTTATTCTCGTGCCCCTGCGAGACCCGGTCAGTTCGGGTAGGATTTGTGGCGGAGTATTTACATGTACAGAAGAAGCCTGTTATTAACTCTCCAGTGGCCGCACCAGCAAGACTCTCAGGTACCAGTTCGTAGCCACGCCCTCTCCCTTCCCTATTGGCTGAGTATTTGAATTCCCTCTCGCTACAATGTTCTAGTGTCCCGAGCAGAGGGAAGTGTATCCACTAGATGGCAGCAGTGAGCTGGGAAAGGAAAGGCTCAGCACTACTTTAAGCTGCTTCTTGTAAATTCCACTTTTCTTCCCTTTTTTTCAGGCTAGTTGCAGTTTTACACTGATCTGCTGCTGTCATTAGATTATATGAGGATTGTGTTTAGAGTATTCTACAAACTGTATATTTCACCCAGCGACTAGGCCCCCCGCTTAATATTATGCTGTTAGCTGATATTAGTGTTAGTGCAAGTCCCATCATTCTCCAATACAGAATCAAGAGTCAAGGCAATGTGGGAGTTGCAGTTGTACAACATATGGGTACGGTACCTGGGATAGGCCCTTTCTGGGCAGTTTCTCAGGTTTATACAGTGGCCCAGTGTGGACTGTTTGTGGTTTATGCCCCTGCGGTTTCTCCAAAGGAATCTGTGCTTAGATTAGATCTTTTTAACCATATTTTTTCTTTTGTATTTATAATGCTTTACCTGGAATAAAGGATTTGCAGAGATTCTGCAGGAGTTCTCCTTTATATCTATATATATATATATATATATATATATATATATATATATATATATATATATATATATATATATATATAAATACACACGCGCTTTCTGTACAGTCACATCAGTTACACAGTGTCACATACAAGTCACCGACTGACCCCGAGAAACACACAAATGTGAGACAGAGGGAAAGGAAAAGCTTTTGGAGTAAAGTAACACGAGAGAGGGATTAAATAGGAACATGTGTAACATGGGATGACTTCCCAAAAGAGATCCTCTCTCATTATATGCAGAGCTATAATGAGCTATTTTCATTCTCATCACATAACTAAAATTCGCAGAATGGCCTCGAAAATTCGCTGGCAAGAATTTGCAGGCATCCATTTTTTTTGCCAGAAAAAAACGGACGCCAGCTTCAAAAAACTAGACGCCCGCACCATTTCGGCAAATTTTTCGCCGTTTCACAAAATTCACAAATTCACCCATTACTATGTAAAACCCACCCTAATAGATAGTATTCATGGGCAATCAATGAGAATGTTACAGATTGATTTTATTAAGTCTACATTTCATCTCTATCTATCTGTAACATTCTCATTGATTGCCCATGAATACTGTCACTGATCTAACAGAATATATGCGGTGCCTTTGTAACTTTCATTTGTATTT
This sequence comes from Xenopus laevis, assembly GCF_017654675.1. NCBI lineage: Eukaryota > Metazoa > Chordata > Amphibia > Anura > Pipidae > Xenopus > Xenopus laevis. The sequence continues at coordinate 114,500,401 of NC_054388.1, read as the reverse complement.
TGTCTGACAAAGGGGCCTTGGTGCTAAGAAAGTTTGCAATGTATGTTTATTGTTAGCCAATATAGGTATCACTTCTACAATTCTTTTTGTATTTGTTTTGTTTTTTTATGTGTTGTTAATTTTCAGGCAATCCCTAACTTTGCAGCTCTTCTCCCCGCCTCTCTGCCTGTAAACCAATCACTTTCCTTTTGCACCTAGTCTGCTGTTTTCCTCCAGGAGACAAACACCAGCTTCCGGGATCCCTTTCCAAGTGGAGGTCGTTGAGGTGTAAGTTGTGGCAGGAATGATGTGAGTTTGTATATTCTGGTTTAGCTACAGAGAGGATGAAGCATTTCATGGAAAGGGAGGTAAGGAAGTGGGTGGCTTAGGCGGGGCTATGGGGTTTAAAGGGGAACAATATAAACACAGAAATGTAATATAAGCTTCATCTCACAGATATAAGTATAAATGGAATTGGACTGACAATTAGGTCTAAAATACTGTCAGCCCCTGAATTTATGTATCTGGATTTTTATCTGGAGCCAGATTGAAAGGGACAAGCTGTGTTGGAGGAGGAGGGGAGAGGACACAAGACTGTGAGAAGCAATTGGATTGTGCAAACTGTGCCGGAGAAGGAAGGGAAAGACAAAAGTCTGTGAGGAGCCAAGGGAAAGGAAGAGCTGAGTTGGAAAAAGTGGGGGGAGGACACAACTGTGAGTAAAGATCAGAAAGGACGAGCTAAGTTAGAGATGGAGGAGGGAGGACACAACTGTCAGTAAAGATCAGAAAGGACGCAAAATGTCATAGGTGCCGGGCTAAAGGGGCCACCTTTTTACACATGGCTTGGTCGTGTCCACCAGTCTCCATGTTTTGGACCGAAGTTATGGATATCTTAGCGGGTAAATTAGATTTCCCTAGGCTGCTGACTCCACAGGTGTGCATATTAGGAGTCATAGATGACATCATATACGCTAATCATGCCAGAGTTAGATACCGTACACTGTTGTACTATGCTAAGAAAGTAATTGCTATGGCATGGATGGGTCCCCAACCGCCCACGGTACAAAACTGGATAACGTTGGTGAATCAGAATCTGCCTCTCATTAAACTCACCTTACTAGCCAGAGGCTCACTGCAAAAATTTGAGAAAATATGGAGTCCGTGGTGGGAAGCGGGACTTGGGGGTCAGGGCTCCCGCACATGAAAAGTAGCGTTTATTTCTACTGTAAAAGGCAGGAATCCTTAATTCCATCTAGTCACTGTCCAATATGTTGTTGATAGGAATCTTGGAGGCAACATTCACATCTCACTGTAAGGCTGTTTGAACTGTGTTTTAGTTCTTGAGTGTATCAATCACATTACTAAACAAATTGATGAGTACACGTTTTATTTCAAGCTCTGTAATGGTAACTCAACTGCATTTACGGCATATACTTTGTTTTATGTTTTATGTGTTATAAAACAATAAAATTTCACCTTTAAAAAAAAAAAAAAAAAAAAGATCAGAAAGGACAAGCTAAGTTAGAGATGGAGGACACAACTGAGAGTAAAGATCAGAAAGGACGATCTGAGTTAGAGAAGGAGAAGGGAGGGAGGACACAACTGTGAGTAAAGATCAGAAAGGACGAGCTAAGTTAGAGATGGAGGAGGGAGGACACAACTGTCAGTAAAGATCAGAAAGGACGAGCTAAGTTAGAGATGGAGGAGGGAGGACACAACTGTCAGTAAAGATCAGAAAGGACGAGCTAAGTTAGAGATGGAGGAGGGAGGACACAACTGTCAGTAAAGATCAGAAAGGACAAGCTAAGTTAGAGATGGAGGATGGAGGACACAACTGTAAGTAAAGATCAGAAAGGACAAGCTAAGTTAGAGATGGAGGATGGAGGACACAACTGTAAGTAAAGATCAGAAAGGACAAGCTAAGTTAGAGATGGAGGAGGGAGGACACAACTTTCAGTAACGATCAGAAAGGACGAGCTAAGTTAGAGATGGAGGAGGGAGGACACAACTGTCAGTAAAGATCAGAAAGGACGAGCTAAGTTAGAGATGGAGGAGGGAGGACACAACTGTCAGTAAAGATCAGAAAGGACGAGCTGAGTTAAGGTGGCCATACATGGGCCGATAAACGCTGCCGATAGACCGAGTCGGCAGCTTATTGGCCCGTGTATGGGGCCCCCCGACGGACTTCCCCGGTCAAGATCTGGCTGAAAGTCGGCCACTTCTCGATCGGATGGGACAAAAAATCCCGTCGGATCGCGGCCGCATCTGTTCGTTGATGCGTTCGCGATCCAACCGCCTGTTCCCATTCGTTAGGATCCGATCGTTGGACCCTAGGGCCCTCGATCGGATCAGCCCGATATTGTCCACCCGGATCTCTCCGTGTATTGCCACCTTTAGAGAAAGAGGAGGGAGGACACAACTGTGAGTAAAGATCAGAAAGGACAAGCTAAGTTAGAAAAGGAGGAGGGAGGACACAACTGTGAGTAGTGATTGGAAAGGAAGAGCTGAGTAGGAAAAGGAGGGGGAGAACACAGGATTGTAAGAAGCAACTGTAAGGCACAAGCTATGAAACATTTCCATTATTTTACATATTCCCAGATTTTACATAACTATAATTTCAGGTTTTTACTGTATCCGGTAAAGGAGCTTTGCCTAGATGAGCTCACTTTCCAAACTGACTGAAATACACTCTACATTTAGGATTCATGCCAGAGTATGTTTTTTGTTAGAATTTGTTTATACTGGAGCTGTTATTTCAGTTAGCTCAATAATACTATCCATAATGCTTGAGACCTGTCAATTTCCAGATAAGGGATCTTTCCGTAATATAGATTGCTATACCTTAAGTCTTCTTATTTCCCTTCAATAAGGATTCATTATATTTTAGTTTGGGTCAAGTACAAGAGAGTCTATCGGAGATTGGCCCTCCCATAATTCGGAGCTTTGTGGATAACGGATCCTATACTGATGATTAATGCAATATTCTGCTTTGCAGCAGCTTTATAGCAGGACACTGACTGCAGATAGACCCCCTTTCTATTTGCTTCTGTAGAACCGTGACACATTTAAAAAAAAAATTCTGTATTTTTTTTTCAGGAAAAAATACTGGAAAAATTGGAGAGCATTTTTTTGCTGAGACTACAATTTTTGAAAACAAAATAGTGTCTCAGATGTTGCTATATTTGTCTTATGGTGCAGATTTATGATCCAATGATGTTCGTGTTTGTTGAAAACAAAGGGAAGTGATGCGAGACATTTCCCCATATACACTTGCATTTAAATGAAACCAATTGCTTTCATGTTTTTCTGACCTCTGAACTTTATTTTCCAACAAGCACCTTTTTGCAAAAAACACATGAAATCTGTCAGGTTCTTAAACAATTTTTCATCATTTCTTTTACCAACGATTTTATATTTTTTTGAGAGATTCCATGTTTATTGTATAAAAATAGGCATTTTGTCTGCAAACATTTGTATCGAACATGCAAACCTTATTGATACTTTCTCTACATCACTTTTACTATAAATCCTCTATAGAAATATCTGACCGCTTCATTCCAGGTCAGTCCCTCCCACGAGGAGCCAATGGGAATGTGGGAGGAAGCAAGTGACACAGGGATGAAGGGGAAGAAGAAGAAGAAGGATAAAAATGAGGAGGAGGAGGAGCGGGGGAAGAAGGAGAGAATGGTGAATCTGACACTGGAGATGATCTATCTGCTGACTGGAGAGGTGAGGGGCACTGTGACTGGCACACTGACAAGAGACTGTCTGTCTGTACAAAGGGGGTCTCTCTGCAGCTCAAACACCATTCTCTCTTCCTTTCAATATTTAGCACTACATCCCTAGGAAGAAGTCAGATGATGGGGGGGCCCTGCATGCCCCTGGCTCCGTCATACAGAAGGAAAATAACAAGAATGACAAGAAGATCCTGGAACTCATGTCCAACATCATCCAGCTGCTGACTGGAGAGGTGGGTACAGCGGCCCCTTATTGTTTAGTAACAGTGGATGATAATCCCTTTCTCTGGCTGGGGGATGACTGGAACATTGTGTGTGACAGGTTGCCATAAGGACTCATCATGTTTCCATCTATTTTTCCTTGGACGAGTGGGACTATATAAAAGGAAACAAGGACCTTTATGAGGAAGGGATAAAGGAGGAGCCACAGCAGCTCCACCCACTGGGTAAGTAATGGGTAAATATCAGAAGCTATGGGGACAGGATTCTAAGCAGCAGTTTGTGTATAAGGAAAGCTCCTGCCAAAATTCTTATTCAATCTCTCATCATATCACGTCTAGACTACTGTAACTCTCTATTAATTGGCCTTCCCCTCCAGAGACTGTCACCTCTCCAGTCCATAATGAACACTGCTGCGAGGCTCATACACCTCAGCAACCGCTCCTCCTCTGCCTCACCATTCTGTCAATCCCTGCACTGGTTCCACTACCTCTCAGAATTAAATTTAAATTAATGACCCTGACATTCAAAGCACTTCATAACTACATCTCTGAACTCATCTCTATATACTCACCCAACCACTTACTACGCTCCTCTACTAACCTGCTACTCAACTCTTCTCTCATTACCTCCTCACATGCTCACATTCAAGACTTTGCAAGGGCTGCACCCCTCCTCTGGAACTCTCTCCCATGGTCTCTCTGACTTTCTCCCAACCTTTCTGCTTTCAAGAAATCTCTTCTTTTTCGAGAAGCCTCCCCTCACTCTGCTTAACTACCAAACGCAACAGCACATACAGTACCACATTTCTCACCCACTTAATTCCATCTTGCCCACTCCCACACCTTGTGTATTACTCCCTTCCCTTTAGAGTGTAAGCTCTTTCTGCATAGGGCCTTCCTCACCTTTTGTACCGGTATTGATTGTAATGTATGTAACTCCATATGTTCTATGTATATAATTCATGTGATGTAGTTGTATAATCACATTTACTTTACAGTGCTACGCAATATGCTGAAGCTATATAAATACATGTTAATAATAAATAGTGATGAGCAAAAATTTTTTGTCAAGTTTTGGCAGAGAAATGATACCCACAGATTCAAATGAGTGAAAAAAATTGCTGCGTGTCAAAACATTTTTCTAACCTATAGACTTCAATGCATTTTTGGGGGGAGGGGTTGGGGAAAATGTCCTAAGTGGATAGAGATGGACAACACTCACTGATCTCCTAAACATTGTAGCCATTGGAGAGATTTGGGCTGCAGCAATTTCTGTGTCTTCTATGCCTGCAGTTCCTGAAACAATGAATCCATACATTTATGTATAAATTATTTCTGTTTGTATCTTTCCCAGACTGTGAATATGAAGATAAGAGAGATATTCCATCTGATCTGGGAGGAACATTATGTTATAATAATGAGACAAGCAAGATCGGGGCTGAAGGAACAGATTTTTGTGCCAAAGGAAATCTCACAATTTCTCCAGTGGAACAGCCCCCACCAGCCAATGGGATTAAAGAGGAAAGAGCTTCATGTGCAGAGGGAAACCAATCAGATTGCAGCATTAATCCTCTTACAGAACAGATACAGGGAACTGATAAACCTACTCCTATCATGGGATACAGCCTGAATAACAGCTCAGCGAATTATATAAAAGAGGAGGTTGTGCAATGTCATGAAGGAAACCATTCTGATATGAGAATTATTACTGCTCCAGAATCAATACTGGAAACCAATACATCTGCTGCAATGATACGATGCAACCTAAATACCAGTTTGTCAGCTTCATGCGAAGGGGGAAACCAATCAGATTGCAGAATTAATGAACTTACAGAACAGATACAGGGAACAGATACACCTACTGGCAATATAGTTCTGTACATCTGTTCCGAGTGCCAGAAACATTTTAGTACTAAGGCCGGTCTTGCCAGGCATCAGAAAACTCATTCAGTTTTTGTGGGTGAGGAAAATGCATATGGGAGAATTCACACAGAAGAGAAACCATTCCCTTGTTCTGAATGTGGGAAACGTTTTGCCCGTCGTCTCCATCTTACTGACCATCAGAGCAGTCACACAGGGGAGAAACCATATGCTTGCTCTCAGTGTGAGAAATATTTCACTCATCGTTCCAATCTTAACAGACACCTGAAGCTTCACAAAGGAGAAAAACCATTTCCTTGTTCTCAGTGTGGGAAACGTTTCCCTTGTGTCTCGGACCTTAATATACATCGCAGGGTTCACACAGGAGAGAGACCGTACTCTTGTTCTGAGTGTGGCAAATGCTTTAAACATCACTCAAACCTAACTAACCATCAAAGAACCCACACAGGAGAGAAACCATTTTCCTGCACTGAATGTGGGAAAGGCTTTAAAGATCGCTCAAGTCTTACTGTACATCACAGAACCCACACAGGGGAGAAACCATTTTCCTGCACTGAATGTGGGAAATGTTTTATCAATCAGGCATGCCTTAGGGTTCATAAACGAATTCACACAGGAGAGAAACCATTCCCTTGTACTGAATGTGAGAAAAGTTTCAGCGATCGGGCTTGTCTTAGAGGCCACAAAAGAACTCACACGGGAGAGAAACCATACAGCTGTAGTGAATGTGGCAAATGTTTCCGTGATGGTGCAGGTCTTAGAGTCCATAAAAGAATTCACACGGGGGAGAAACCTTACACCTGTAGTGACTGTGGCAAATGTTTCAGTGATCGTTCATGCTTTAGAACCCATAGAAAAATTCACACAGGAGGGAAACCATTTTCCTGTTCTGAATGTGGCAAGTGTTTTATTCATCTCCATGACCTTACCGTTCATCTCAGGATTCACACAGGAGAGAAACCATTCACTTGTACTGAATGTGGCAAATGTTTTAAACATAATTCCCAACTAACTACACATTCCCAGATACACAAATACACTTTAAGATAACGACTGTACATATACAGAGTGAGCAAAATACAATCACGATGCTACTAAAGTATAATTCCTTTTGGTTATTGTACAATATTTTTATCTCTATCTGAAGCCTCTGAGCTAAACTACATGGCAGATTTTGGATGGATGGACAGATTCTATACTACAGGTCATGTCAAACAATAATGGATCCGGTATAAACATTTACAGGCCCATTTAGCAAAGGTCAAATTCATGTGAATTTTTTTTCTACTCTAATAAATTAGAATATACTCACAATTCAACTGGGAGGTTATTTAAGAAGACGTCTAAAACTCAAATATTCCCGACCCGAAACGAATTCAACTGAAAAAACCTTGAATGTCAGGAAGGCTATTAAAGGAGACATAGGATAAATGAAAAAAAAAAAAAAATTTGTAGGTAATTATAATTAATATATGGTGTTGCTTTTACATGGTGCTAAAATTTAATATTATCTTTAAAAATAGCCCCTTTATTGGAGCTCCCTGTAGTCTCTGGTAACTTAACCCCTTGCCAGAAGGACAAAACAGCAAGGGGTGACCCTATTTCAAATTCACATTCTTCATGTAAAACTGAAAATATCATGAAAATGAAAAAAACAATTTAAATGGCAGTTTTTAATTCATTACAGGTTGTTTAGTTTCCTTCTAGAAACCTGAGTAATGATCCAGTACCAGTTGTAGGCCATACTTATGTAGTTGGATTGCGCTGATATCACTATGTGGCCTTCATGTCATTATCCACAGTAATCATTATGTGCTTACTCCCTGGATGATCCCACCAATTTCAAGTGCTCCAGCAAGGGCCACATGCACTGACTGCTCATTAATAAAGAAACCACATTGCTGATCTTATTTGCATTCAGGTTATTCTTGCCCCAGCCCATACTCTGCTATTTCCGAGGATTTGTTTTTTCACATGCTTTTCAATGCAGGGGTTGGCAGTAAATTTGATTCTGGTGAGTGAAAGGTTAAGGGGCAAATCAGAGAAGGTGAGGTGGCTCCATTTCTGCCCTGAAAGTGCCCTTTTCTCCCTACTATACCTGCTATCCCACAGTCACACTCCCTTCCCAGAGACTATTATCCACTGTTACTATAGACACCATCTCTCCCTACTATACCTGCTATCCCACAGTCACACTCCCTTCCCAGAGACTATTATCCACTGTTACTATAGACACCATCTCTCCCTACTATACCTGCTATCCCACAGTCACACTCCCTTCCCAGAGACTATTATCCACTGTTACTATAGGCACCATCTCTCCCTACTATACCTGCTATCCCACAGTCACACTCCCTTCCCAGAGACTATTATCCACTGTTACTATAGACACATCTCTCCCTACTATACCTGCTATCCCACAGTCACACTCCCTTCCCAGAGACTATTATCCACTGTTACTATAGACACATCTCTCCCTACTATACCTGCTATCCCACAGTCACACTCCCTTCCCAGAGACTATTATCCACTGTTACTATAGGCACCATCTCTCCCTACTATACCTGCTATCCCACAGTCACACTCCCTTCCCAGAGACTATTATCCACTGTTACTATAGACACATCTCTCCCTACTATACCTGCTATACCAGTCACACTCCCTTCCCAGAGACTATTATCCACTGTTACTTTAGGCACCATCTCTCCCTACTATACCTGCTATCCCACAGTCACACTCCCTTCCCAGGGACTATTATCCACTGTTACTATAGACACCATCTCTCCCTACTATACCTGCTATCCCACAGTCACACTCCCTTCCCAGAGACTATTATCCACTGTTACTATAGACACCATCTCTCCCTACTATACTTGCTATCCCACAGTCACACTCCCTTCCCAGAGACTATTATCCACTGTTACTATAGACACCATCTCTCCCTACTATACCTGCTATCCCACAGTCACACTCCCTTCCCAGAGACTATTATCCACTGTTACTATAGACACCATCTCTCCCTACTATACCTGCTATCCCACAGTCACACTCCCTTCCCAGAGACTATTATCCACTGTTACTATAGGCACCATCTCTCCCTACTATACCTGCTATCCCACAGTCACACTCCCTTCCCAGAGACTATTATCCACTGTTACTATAGACACATCTCTCCCTACTATACCTGCTATCCCACAGTCACACTCCCTTCCCAGAGACTATTATCCACTGTTACTATAGACACATCTCTCCCTACTATACCTGCTATCCCACAGTCACACTCCCTTCCCAGAGACTATTATCCACTGTTACTATAGGCACCATCTCTCCCTACTATACCTGCTATCCCACAGTCACACTCCCTTCCCAGAGACTATTATCCACTGTTACTATAGACACATCTCTCCCTACTATACCTGCTATACCAGTCACACTCCCTTCCCAGAGACTATTATCCACTGTTACTTTAGGCACCATCTCTCCCTACTATACCTGCTATCCCACAGTCACACTCCCTTCCCAGGGACTATTATCCACTGTTACTATAGACACCATCTCTCCCTACTATACCTGCTATCCCACAGTCACACTCCCTTCCCAGAGACTATTATCCACTGTTACTATAGACACCATCTCTCCCTACTATACCTGCTATCCCACAGTCACACTCCCTTCCCAGAGACTATTATCCACTGTTACTATAGGCACCATCTCTCCCTACTATACCTGCTATCCCACAGTCACACTCCCTTCCCAGAGACTATTATCCACTGTTACTATAGACACATCTCTCCCTACTATACCTGCTATCCCACAGTCACACTCCCTTCCCAGAGACTATTATCCACTGTTACTATAGGCACCATCTCTCCCTACTATACCTGCTATCCCACAGTCACACTCCCTTCCCAGAGACTATTATCCACTGTTACTATAGACACATCTCTCCCTACTATACCTGCTATACCAGTCACACTCCCTTCCCAGAGACTATTATCCACTGTTACTTTAGGCACCATCTCTCCCTACTATACCTGCTATCCCACAGTCACACTCCCTTCCCAGGGACTATTATCCACTGTTACTATAGACACCATCTCTCCCTACTATACCTGCTATCCCACAGTCACACTCCCTTCCCAGAGACTATTATCCACTGTTACTATAGACACCATCTCTCCCTACTATACCTGCTATCCCACAGTCACACTCCCTTCCCAGAGACTATTATCCACTGTTACTATAGACACCATCTCTCCCTACTATACCTGCTATCCCACAGTCACACTCCCTTCCCAGAGACTATTATCCACTGTTACTATAGACACCATCTCTCCCTACTATACCTGCTATCCCACAGTCACACTCCCTTCCCAGAGACTATTATCCACTGTTACTATAGACACCATCTCTCCCTACTATACCTGCTATCCCACAGTCACACTCCCTTCCCAGAGACTATTATCCACTGTTACTATAGACACCATCTCTCCCTACTATACCTGCTATCCCACAGTCACACTCCCTTCCCAGAGACTATTATCCACTGTTACTATAGGCACCATCTCTCCCTACTATACCTGCTATCCCACAGTCACACTCCCTTCCCAGAGACTATTATCCACTGTTACTATAGACACATCTCTCCCTACTATACCTGCTATCCCACAGTCACACTCCCTTCCCAGAGACTATTATCCACTGTTACTATAGACACATCTCTCCCTACTATACCTGCTATCCACAGTCACACTCCCTTCCCAGAGACTATTATCCACTGTTACTATAGGCACCATCTCTCCCTACTATACCTGCTATCCCACAGTCACACTCCCTTCCCAGAGACTATTATCCACTGTTACTATAGACACATCTCTCCCTACTATACCTGCTATACCAGTCACACTCCCTTCCCAGAGACTATTATCCACTGTTACTTTAGGCACCATCTCTCCCTACTATACCTGCTATACCATAGTCACACTCCCTTCCCAGAGACTATTATCCACTGTTACTATAGACACATCTCTCCCTACTATACCTGCTATACCATAGTCACACTCCCTTCCCAGAGACTATTATCCACTGTTACTATAGACACCATCTCTCCCTACTATACCTGCTATCCCACAGTCACTCTCCCTTCCCAGAGACTATTATCCACTGTTACTATACACACCATCTCTCCCTACTATACCTGTTATCCCACAGTCACACTCCCTTCCCAGAGACTATTATCCACTGTTACTTTAGACACCATCTCTCCCTACTATACCTGCTATCCCACAGTCACACTCCCTTCCCAGAGACTATTATCCACTGTTACTATAGGCACCATCTCTCCCTACTATACCTGCTATCCCACAGTCACACTCCCTTCCCAGGGACTATTATCCACTGTTACTATAGACACCATCTCTCCCTACTATACCTGCTATCCCACAGTCACACTCCCTTCCAGAGACTATTATCCACTGTTACTATAGACACCATCTCTCCCTACTATACCTGCTATCCCACAGTCACACTCCCTTCCCAGAGACTATTATCCACTGTTACTATAGACACCATCTCTCCCTACTATACCTGCTATCCCACAGTCACACTCCCTTCCCAGAGACTATTATACACTGTTACTATAGACACATCTCTCCCTACTATACCTGCTATCCCACAGTCACACTCCCTTCCCAGAGACTATTATCCACTGTTACTATAGACACATCTCTCCCTACTATACCTGCTATCCCACAGTCACACTCCCTTCCCAGAGACTATTATCCACTGTTACTTTAGGCACCATCTCTCCCTACTATACCTGCTATACCATAGTCACACTCCCTTCCCAGAGACTATTATCCACTGTTACTATAGGGACCATCTCTCCCTACTATACCTGCTATCCCACAGTCACACTCCCTTCCCAGAGACTATTATCCACTGTTACTATAGACACATCTCTCCCTACTATACCTGCTATACCAGTCACACTCCCTTCCCAGAGACTATTATCCACTGTTACTTTAGGCACCATCTCTCCCTACTATTACCTGCTATACCATAGTCACACTCCCTTCCAGAGACTATTATCCACTGTTACTATAGACCACATCTCTCCCTACTATACCTGCTATACCATAGTCACACTCCCTTCCCAGAGACTATTATCCACTGTTACTATAGACAACCATCTCTCCCTACTATACCTGCTATCCAAAGTCACTCTCCCTTCCCAGAGACTATTATCCACTGTTACTATAGACACCATCTCTCCCTACTATACCTGTTATCCCACAGTCACACTCCCTTCCCAGAGACTATTATCCACTGTTACTATAGACCACCATCTCTCCCTACTATACCTGCTATCCCATAGTCACACTCCCTTCCCAGAGACTATTATCCACTGTTACTATAGCACCATCTCTCCCTACTATACCTGCTATCCCACAGTCACACTCCCTTCCCAGGGACTATTATCCACTGTTACTATAGACACCATCTCTCCCCTACTATACCTGCTATCCCACAGTCACACTCCCTTCCCAGAGACTATTATCCACTGTTACTATAGACACCATCTCTCCCTACTATACCTGCTATCCCACAGTCCACACTCCCTTCCCAGATGACTATTATCCACTGTTACTATAGGCACCATCTCTCCCTACTATACCTGCTATCCCACAGTCACACTCCCTTCCCAGAGACTATTATCCACTGTTACTATAGACACATCTCTCCCTACTATACCTGCTATCCCACAGTCACACTCCCTTCCAGAGACTATTATCCACTGTTACTATAGACACATCTCTCCCTACTATACCTGCTATCCCACAGTCACACTCCCTTCCCAGACACTATTATCCACTGTTACTTTAGGCACCATCTCTCCCTACTATACCTGCTATACCATAGTCACACTCCCTTCCCAGAGACTATTATCCACTGTTACTTTAGGCACCATCTCTCCCTACTATACCTGCTATACCATAGTCACACTCCCTTCCCAGAGACTATTATCCACTGTTACTATAGGGACCATCTCTCCCTACTATACCTGCTATCCCACAGTCACACTCCCTTCCCAGAGACTATTATCCACTGTTACTATAGACACATCTTCTCCCCTACTATACTGCTATACCAGTCACACTCCCTTCCCAGAGACTATTATCCACTGTTACTTTAGGCCACCATCTCTCCCTACTATACCTGCTATACCATAGTCACACTCCCTTCCCAGAGACTATTATCCACTGTTACTATAAACACATCTCTCCCTACTATACCTGCTATACCATAGTCACACTCCCTCCCAGAGACTATTATCCACTGTTTACTATAGACACCATCTCTCCCTACTATAACCTGCTATCCCACAGTCACACTCCCTTTCCAGAGACTATTATCCACTGTTACTATAGACACCATCTCTCCCTACTATACCTGCTATCCCACAGTCACTCTCCCTTCCCAGGGACTATTATCCACTGTTACTATAGGCACCATCTCTCCCTACTATACCTGCTATCCCACAGTCACACTCCCTTCCCAGAGACTATTATCCACTGTTACTATAGACACCATCTCTCCCTACTATACCTGCTATCCCACAGTCACACTCCCTTCCCAGAGACTATTATCCACTGTTACTATAGGCACCATCTCTCCCTACTATACCTGCTATCCCACAGTCACACTCCCTTCCCAGAGACTATTATCCACTGTTACTATAGGCACCATCTCTCCCCTACTATACCTGCTATCCCACAGTCACACTCCCTTCCCAGAGACTATTATCCACTGTTACTATAGACACCATCTCTCCCTACTATACCTGCTATCCCACAGTCACACTCCCTTCCCAGAGACTATTATCCACTGTTACTATAGGCACCATCTCTCCCTACTATACCTGCTATCCCACAGTCACACTCCCTTCCCAGAGACTATTATCCACTGTTACTATAGGCACCATCTCTCCCTACTATACCTGCTATCCCACAGTCACACTCCCTTCCCAGAGACTATTATCCACTGTTACTATAGGCACAATCTCTCCCTACTATACCTGCTATCCCACAGTCACACTCCCTTCCCAGAGACTATTATCCACTGTTACTATAGGCACAATATCTCCCTACTATACCTGCTATCCCACAGTCACACTCCCTTCCCAGAGACTATTATCGTGGGAGGGACTGACCTGGAAGTGACCCTGGAATTAAGCACTTACACATTTCTATACAGGATTATTCCCAGCAATATATCCCAATAGAATTACAGGAGCCCAGATCCTTAGAACCCCCATTAAGTCTCCCAAATGTCTCTGTCATTGAAGGGACCCTTTTCCTTCTTTTGGTGAGACAGTGTCAGAGAGGACAGAATTCTGTGTCACCTTGTGGTATGTAGGAAACAGCAGGACAACATTGACTATGTGTTTATAACAGAGCATTCTGTATATTGTTATGTCTAAGAACATATGGGAAATACCCGACATGGAATGGATTGACTCACAGTCACAAGTAGTACAGAAAATGGTTGGGTGGTCCCTCACTCCAGCAGTATCAGGGCTCCATCAAACAGAGTCAGTGGCACCGTCCAAGCCACATAACATCCAAGGTGCAAGCAAAAGTTCACTCTGGAGAGCCGATTCAATTCAATATATTTTATTCAGTCACAGTCACAACATGTTTCGGACACATATGTCCTTCATCAGGTGCTAATTACAATGTGTTTTCACTCCAGCTATTTATCAACCCCATACACCAGTGAGTTCGTCAGCTCCCCCCCTCAGGCCAGACAAATATAATTTAATAAAAGCAATACCCTATAAAATACTGCCATCTTGTGGCCTATTTTTAAAAGGCATAAAAAGGTTGCACCAATAATATACAATGTATCAGTATTAAATAGTTACCATAAATAGTACAAAAACAGTGTATCAAAAACAGTTGCAATATATAGTAAAAAAGTATCAAAGTAGTTTTCAAGTTATAACTAATGGGTATGACTTGAAAACTACTTTGATACTTTTTTACTATATATTGCAACTGTTTTTGATACACTGTTTTTGTACTATTTATGGTAACTATTTAATACTGATACATTGTATATTATTGGTGCAACCTTTTTATGCCTTTTAAAAATAGGCCACAAGATGGCAGTATTTTATAGGGTATTGCTTTTATTAAATTATATTTGTCTGGCCTGAGGGGGGGAGCTGACGAACTCACTGGTGTATGGGGTTGATAAATAGCTGGAGTGAAAACACATTGTAATTAGCACCTGATGAAGGACATATGTGTCCGAAACATGTTGTGACTGTGACTGAATAAAATATATTGAATTGAATCGGCTCTCCAGAGTGAACTTTTGCTTGCACCTTGACTCACAGTCACAAGTTCTGTATTTAGTAATGAAATTCCCCTGTTTAAGAGAAATGGCAGAGATCTTTGTTGTGGGGAGACAATGAGACTTTACAGCCACACTCATACGAGTTACATACATAATTACAGACAAGGAGGACACAAATAATAAAGCCTCTGTCCCTTCCTGACCTGCTCCCCAGATCTCATTCCCAGTGAGAGAAGTGTTGTGCTTCCTGTACTTGCTCAATGGGGGCTTGACACATATTGATTGGCTGAGAGAGGGAGGGCGGGACTAACAAGCATACTGCAAGGCCAACATAACCTGAACATGTCAGCGCTTTCTCTGTTCTTCTTTAGTACAGGAAGGGGCGGGACTGACTGGCTGCAGAGAGCTGTATAGAGTAATTATTGGCTCACTGGGCCGAGGGGCGGGTCAGATGAAGTAAGGGAATGTTGACAAATGCTCAGTTTTATGGTGAGTGTAAAATAGGTCTGTACCTAAGGCTGATGGTTTGTGCTGTACAAGGGGTAAAGCTGTGGCAGACTGGCAGTGTAACAAACTGGTTCATGTTTAATGTGTCATGTTCAATTGAGAAAAGCGACGTGGTTTTCACTTGTGTGTCTCCCTTATTTCCATTCAAAACTTTCTGTCTGGATCCAAACTTTAACATAACTCCACTGACATCATTCCAGCAGACTCTGATGTCATCATACCCACTCAGCATCATTGCCACACCCCCAATACTATCTGCTCCGCCCCTTTGTTCAGGTTTAGTCACTGGCAAAATTGTGGGAACCCTAAGGGTGTCTGTGTTTCCCAGAAGGACCCATTAGGTTTTCCACCCCAGTCATTTGCTTCACCTCATCAAAGTGCCACTCCCTCCCCTCTGACACCCAGTGTGTACCTTACACTTCCTCCTTGTGCCCAACATCAGGGTGGGAGGTACCAGCACCTACAATTCTCAACATGGAGAGACGGAGCCCACCGGGATTGTTTCTAATGTCTTAGCAGCCCAGTCTGACTCTGCCCAGCAGCCATACTCACAGCTTTTTTTAAGGTAACCCTGGGGCACCATGTGAGAGGAGTACAGGGGGTACAGTTGTAGCGGGCCTAAAGGGGGGCCCGGCTGTGCTGCTTCTTCTGAATTAACTGGTCCCCCCTTAACAGTGCTCAAGCTGAACCCGATGTCCCGCTGACGCCACAAAAGGAGCCGAAGGAAAGCGAAGAAGCTGTCATCACCAAGGACAAGGAAAAAGAACCTGAAGTAAGTTCCACTGAACACAAATGTATTTTTTCATATTCTATGGGGCCCCTGGCCACATGTTCTATTTTTAACTTTTAAAGGATATAGAAGAATTGTGCTTAAAAAAGTAGTGTTTCAGGCTGATTTATTGAATATTTCTGCAAAAACCCTAATAATCCCTCCCTTCTCTTCCACTTGCTGCTCCCTGAATTCCCAGGCTGTACACTCAGCTCACTGCACTGTAGGACAGGAACCAATCAGCAGCTAGCAGGACCTGATAGGGAACTGAAGCCTGTCTGTGCTTGTGTGACTGCAGGGCTGTGATTGGCTGTCCCCCTCCTACTGTGCTTCTGGCAGGGACCATTAGGACACGCCCACCCCTCATTTGAAACAGGGACCAGAGAACATCCATTGGGAGCTCCAATAAAGGGGCTAGTTTTAGCCCCAAGTAAAACCAGCACTGTGTATTATTGTACATTAATTTTTACATATCTAATATTTCTTCTTTAAAGGCAAAACAATGGACTGTTCTGAAGTGGCAGCAATGAGTCCGTATCTAAACCAATTTGATTAGGAAACTGCATACGGGAATCCATAAAACTGGGAGACCTGGAGCAGTTTGCAAAAGAAGAGTGAGATGTAGACAGTTTACACAAACAAGGTGATCCCTTAAACTTAAATTTATCCTGCAGCAGAAGCAGAGGTCTGACCTAAGTCAGTAAGTTTAAATTGATTCTGGAAGGAGAAAAAAAGACCCCACTTGCTTCCCACTCGTTCAGCAGTCTCTCGATTGTTTTGACTACCTATTAAATATTTTGTGATTACCCTATACTAGTCACTAACCAGTTAAGAGTATAAAGTTTTTAGTTATGATTTACTTAAATTAAACCTTAATTAAGTTACATTAAAGTGCAAGTGCAATATAGTTCATTCTGTTAATTGTATTATAAATTAAAAAATGATGATGATAAATACTTGATAAAGTTAATTATACTTAGCACAAGTTAATAGCCTTACAATACAATGTATTGTCATGTACCTTATATTTGCACCCACAATCAATCCAATTAAAGAATTAATTGCAATATTAAATAAAGTGCTCAAGTGCTGGTTTAATTACTAGTGACTGGCAATTACCGTGAATTCATACCAGCTTAAAGATTAATTCATTAAATATAAAGTGCTGAACAGTTAATAATAAATAAGGTAGTTGATATAAAGAGGACCACAATTAATAGGATAAATTTAAAAAAAAAAACACACAATGCTCAGGTTAAAGGAGAAGGAAAGGTAAAAACTAAGTAAGCCTTATCAGAAAGGTCCATCTAAATATACCAGTAAACCCCAAAAGTAGCGCTGCTCTGAGTCCCCTGTCAAAAGAAACACTGCATTTCTTTCCTTCTATTGTGTACACATGGGCTTCTGTATCAGACTTCCTGCCTTCACCTTAAACCTCATTGCCCTGGGCAAGAGCATGCTCAGTTTGCTCCTCTTCCCCCGCCCCCTCCCTTCTCTACTGTAATCTGAGCCCAGAGCAGGGAGAGACTCAGACAGGAAGTGATGTCACACCACATTAATACTGCAGCTCCTATCCTAAACAAACAGAGTTTCTAGAGCTATTTACTCAGGTATGGTAAAACATTCTACAGAATAAATATAGCATTCTAGCTTACACTATTGCAGCTAATCTATTGGCAATAAAATACCTCCGTAGCTTTCCTTCTCCTTTAAAAGTTTTAAGCAAGAAATTGAAAATTGGAGGAGGTGGAGTTGTCCCAAAACTGCTACCTAAATTGATTTCTATCCCTGGGATACCACAAAAACAAAGGAGGCAGAGTATCCGGGACTGTGGTCTCGATTTTTAATCTAAATCCTATTCTGAGAAGAGCTGTATAAACCTAAAAAAACACAAATCCATGGGCTCTTGTGAGCTTTAGTAGCCGAGAAGAGAGAGGTAACCGAACACAGGTTGAAGTTGATATCTTCCCCACCACTTCTATTCCGTCAACCCAATAGACTCAAATTAGTTTTTCTAAAAATTAAAGTTAAAAAGCTCATTCATGGCTATGGGAATATCAGGTATTCTTCCCAAAAAACGTTTCTACCAAATATTAAGTCACAAGGAGGGGGGGCAATTATATTGTCAATTAGTGATGTGTAGGCCCAATACCCACGGGTCGGACACCTCCATTTGCACCTCCTCTTGCTCTCCCCGCCGGCCACCTGGAACTGCCGGCTTCTGACTTGATTTTTTAAAGACGCACACCTCCTGCCCCACCCCTTTTGTGGCGTCATTGGCGGGGCAGCACAGGCCTTAAAACGGAAGTCCGGCTCGAGACGGTTGGTGAAGTGCGGGTTAGGGTCGGTTGCAGGTCGGGTTTACAGCACTATTGTCAATGTCATTGTTTTCAAATCTGAAAGAATATATTACGTTTTAAATAGAATAACAAAATTCTGAAACGAGAAATTGTTAGAACCTGGTACTAAGTGCAATTCCATACAGGGCACTACCTGAAAGGACTTTGTATGTTCTCTCCACAAGGTCATGTACGGTCAGGATATCGGACTCCTGATAAAACGGACCCTATAGTGTGTGTAAATATTACTTTAGATTGCAAGCTCTGCTGGGGCAGGGACTGATGTTAATTCTATATTATTTCTGTAAAAAAATGTGGAATATAATTTTGGAGTCATTTGTGCATTATCTGAAAAAGAAGCACAAAGATATCAATATTGTTGGCAGGAAACAGTCACTTATTGGCTCAAATACCTCCTATACAAGTATGGAGCCTGCAGTCTAATCAAACCTGAAAGTGTCAGCCCAGCTTCTATTCTTGCAGGTTCTCTAAGGGAAACAATGAGATTTTGAGGGGCAGGAAGGGACGGAACTCATTAAAACATTAGAGGAGAATTATTGAATGAATGGACAGAGGGGAGGGATGGATAGAGTAGGGGGCTGTAGGCAAATGCTTGGTTTTTAATTTGAGTGGATGTATGGAGTAACTCATTAGAGATTGGCTGGTACCAGAGGCTGACAGTCTGTACTGTACAGCAGGTCAATCTGTGTGGCGGTGTAAACGTTTAAGGTTACCCTCTTCCAACCAGACCCCAGATCTGTCAATCCCTCCTCTATATTTTTGGGGAGTTACCCAATTTTGGCTCTCTCAACCAACCCCCCAACCCCAGTCTCCAACCATCTTACCTAATTTCCCTATTTGAAGCATTCTGCCGATTTTTTTGTGCTTGTTCTCTTTAAAGTCCAAGCAAACAAGCGCAGTAAGCATTTTGTGGCACCATTGGTAGTGTGTGCATTGATAGAAATCAGCGGCTTTAGGGGAGCAATTAGCACATGATGTCACTTATGGGGCACCCCATCAGGCATGAAATCACTTCCTGGTTTTGAGAAAATTATCTGTGGCGCACTACACACACCACACTTGGTCCCCTGGTATTTTTTGCCCCACATGTTGACAGCTCTGCTGAACCTTATGTTATGTTTGTACCCCCTTGAACCCCTAGGGAAGAGCCACATTCCTCCTGTCTTTGTGGAGCTACACTGAGCAGATATCGACACAGATAGGGTTGTCACCCAGCCAGTACTTCACTGGCCTACCCTGCAAAATACCAGCTGGGGCCAGTATTACCTGTAAATTGATAATATCCAATCCAACGTGTGTAACGTGGTGACTTATAACTTCATGAAGCACTTGACTGTCTGGTGTTTGCACCACTGTCACAAACCAGGGGAACTTGTAACACACCTTAGTATTGAATAAACCATCCGCATCATGTTGCAAATAACTCAGAATCACTTAGTTACACATGCCAATACAGTTCTGGAGCTCCCGTTACTATAAAAATCACCAGAATATGTCCAAGATAAGGTATCCCAGGCCACGGGGCCCCACCCCGATTCCTACTTCCCTTCTTCTTTCTCTCTTCAGTACAGGGGCCAGACTTGCTTTCAAGGCACACTAGGCCCTACCTAACCTAGTCCCTCTTCCCTGGGTCCCTATCCGAGGTTTCTCTATGACACTGGTCCCTTCCTTTCTCCCCGGTGGAGTCTCAGCTGCTCGGCTAACTACCCTACCACTAACTTGCAGTACAGGGGGGCAGGACATGCTCCATTATTGGCTACAGAATCCTGTAGGGGATTATGATTGGACTAGGGGACGTCAAAGAGACTAACAGAGTTGGGGGTTGTACACAAAAAGTCCAGATTTTCTTTTGTGTAAAAAAAAATAATTCCAAGCACACACTATTGTTTGGTTGGTACCTGGAGCAGAGAGTGGCCTGTACCAAGGTCAAATAATAAAGTGCAGACATGACAAAAATGTTATAACCAGATTTCTTCTCATACAAATGAAAAAAAACAACACCCTACTAAAGTGTTTTTCACCTTAAAAAATAACTTTGAGTATGCTCTGGGCAGTGATAGTCTGAGACAATTTGCAATTGGTCTTCAGTTTTAGTTTTTTTGTGATTTTTCAGTTATTTGCTTTTTTGTCATGCAGCTCTCCATTTTAGTATTGCAGCAGCTATCTGGTTGCTAGGGTCTTATTCAAGTCACCTCATAGTTGCTAGGGTAAATGAGACACTGGAATATGACTGTGAAAAGGTCTGAACAGTAAGATAAGTAATGCAAAGTAACAATAACAGTATAATGGTAGCAAAAGGTTTTTTTTGTCTTCTGCGGTCAGTGACCCCCATCTGAAAGCTAAATAATGAAAGAATGAAAAAGCTACACAACATAATGAGTACCCTTTGCAAATTTACTAGGAATAGGGAATACTAAAATTTAAATGGGCAACAAGGGCAATTAATAGTAGGCAAATAACAATCTCAATAGTGGTTGCTAATGACCATTATTAAGTGGCAGATATGTCTAAATATTCCCCTAAACCCACATTTTATTTTACCTTTTCCTTTGTGCCAACCAGCTTAAAAAAAAAGTAGCAACAAATATTGAATATTTGATCATGTGGAGGCTTATTTATTAGAGGTTGAATTTTAGTGGTTTCAAGGAGTTTTTGAAAATATGATTAAACTCACAAACTATAAAACCACAAATGTCATTT
The DNA here is from genome assembly GCF_017654675.1 of Xenopus laevis. Taxonomy (NCBI): domain Eukaryota; kingdom Metazoa; phylum Chordata; class Amphibia; order Anura; family Pipidae; genus Xenopus; species Xenopus laevis. The sequence continues at coordinate 114,478,884 of NC_054388.1, read as the reverse complement.
GAATTTATTAAAAGATCCCATTATAAAGAGTAAAAATGGAAGAAAAAAAAAATTGCTGAACGAATATCTCAGAAACCTTTTTTGGACAATTTCTAGCGAAAATCGATATCAGAAAACCTCTACAATTCTCAATTGAATTAAGATGGTCTAATAGGATCAGAGCACCTGCCATTGACTTCTATAGGACACTGACAAATTTTACTTGGCAAAGTTTTGTATTTAATTTTAAAGGAGACATACAGAATAAACAAAACCCCCTTATTGTGTAGGCGATAATATATACTATATGGTGTTGTTTTTACTTTTGGCTGTAAATTAATATTGTCTTTAAAAATAGCCCCTTTATTGGAGCACCCTATAGATGTTCTCTGGTCCCTGTCTGTGTTTCAAATGAGGGGTGGGCGTGTCCCTGCCAGAAGCACAGTAGGAGGGGGACAGCCAATCACAGCCCTGCAGTCACACAAGCACAGACAGACTTCAGTTCCCTATCCGGTCCTGCTAGCTGCGGATTGGTTCCTGTCCTACAGTGCAGTGAACCGAGAGCCACCGGCTCCCCTGCACAGCCTGGGAATGGAGGCAACAACAAGTGGAACAAATAAGAATACGGTTTCTGTCCCAAGTGACATTTTTCATGCCTGTTACGGCCTGATTTACAGCTTTCCCACCCTTTTAACATGTGAATGGTTTATCTCCCGTGTGAATTGTTATGTCTTTTAAGGTGTGATCAATGTACATTCAGGGCACGGAAACCTTTTTCCCCACTGTGAATCCTGCTATGTACTTGAAGGTCCAAGGTTCTCTCCAGTGTGACATTTGTAATGCTTACAAAGGCATGAGTTTTGTCTGAACGATTTCCCGCATTTAGAACAGGAATGTGGCTTATCCCCCGTGTGAGTTTTCAAATGTCCATGAAGTTTTGAACGCTGTGTGAAACATTTTCCACATTCAGAACATGAAAATGGTTTCTCTCCTGTGTGAGTTCTGTTATGTCTGGTGAGGTCTGACAGTTGCCTAAAGTGTTTCCCACACTCACTACAAGAAAATGGAGTCTCTCCTGTGTGAGTCTGAAGATGTACCTTAAGGCTACAGTTACGAGTAAAACTTTTTCCACATTCGGCACAAGTAAATGGTTTCTCTCCAGTGTGAATTCTGGTATGTACGTTAAGGTGTGATAGTCGCTTAAAGTGTTTCCCGCACTCACTACAAGAAAATGGAATCTCTCCTGTGTGACTCTGAAGATGGACCTTAAGATTACAGTTACGATTAAAACATTTCCCACATTCGGCACAAGTAAATGGTTTCTCTCCGGTGTGAATTCTATTATGTACTGTAAGGTGTGATAGTCGATTAAAGTGTTTCCCGCACTCAGTACAAGTAAATAGTTTCTCTCCCGTGTGAATTCTGTTATGTACTGTAAGGTGTGATAGTCGCTTAAAGTGTTTCCCACACTGAGAACAAGAAAATGGAGTCTCTCCTGTGTGACTCCGAAGATGGACCTTAAGACTACTCTTACGAGTAAAACTTTTCCCACATTCGGCACAAGTAAATGATTGGTCTCCACTGCTTTTATGTCCCGTAAGATTTGAGGGATCTGCCATTAATTTCCCATCACTAGATGAAGAAACCCCTTTTTCGTTGTTGTGGTTTCTTCTTTGGTGCCTGGTAAATGTTTTTTTAATACTAAACTTTCTGTGACACTTGGAACATTCATATTTCCCCTGTAACTTAAACGTTCTTTTCCTATTATTATATATTCTTCCATAGTTTTGGGCTTCTGGCAAAGTATCACTAAGACTGCATCCAGGTGTATCTGTTCCCTGTATCTGTTCTGTAAGTGGCTTAATGCTGCAATCTGATTGGTTTCCCTCTTCACGTGAAGCCACTTCCTCTTTAATTCCATTGGCTGGTGGGGGCTGTTCCACTGGAGGAATTTCAGAGTATGTGAGATTTCCGTTGGCACAAAAATCTGCTCCTTCAGTCCCAGTCTTGCTTGGCTCATTATCACAGCATAACGTTACTTTCACATTAGGTTTAATAACAATCTCTTCATCATTATCTGGCAAAAATACAAGTGTAAAGAATATTGGTATGAATACACACGCACATTGTATGCTAACCTGATAGTGACACATAGTTACATAGGGTTGAAAAAAGACAAAGTCCATCAAGTTCAATCCCTCCAAATGAAAACCCAGCATCCATACACATATCTATACAAAGTATAGGGTCAAATTTACTTTCCTCCGAAGTTGCGCCAGCGTGGTCTTCGCCGCACTTTGCCAGGCAAAGTTTCGCTAGGGCGCTGCTAATTCACTAAAATCCAGAGTTGCACTACCGTTAATTTGTCAACCAAAGCGAAGTTACGCTAGTGATGCCTAATTTGCATACTGGGCCAAGTTAAAGCACAATGAATGTATATGTAGCAGCAACATTACACAAGCCTGGGAAAGTTTCATAAAATAAAATAGAGTTGTTATTTGGCCTACACATGTGCCCACCATATAGTTTAGGTGCCATATGTTAGGAAATGTAAGGGGGGAAGGAGGGAACCCCCAAAAAAAATTTACAATATTTTTCAGCCTATCACCCTTAAAAAAGTGAAAGACGCCAGCGTTATTGCACTTTGCCTGGTCTGAGGTGGCAAAGTCAAGTCTGGCGCAAGAGGTAACGTTCAGTAAAATCCGCAAGTTAGTGAATTAGCGTAGTTGCGTCCCTTCGCCATAGCGCAACTTCGCCTGGCGTAAGGGTGCGAAGTAGCGATAGAGTAGGTCCTCTTCGCTAATGTATTTACACCAGCACCCGTTAGTAAATCGACGAAGAAACAAAATTACATCACACAGGCAAATTTGCGCTAGCCACTTTGCGCTTTAGTGCATTTTAGTATCACAATAGCCTTTGATATTATGTCTGTCCAAGAAATCATCCAAGTCCCTCTTATAGTCTGAATAACTGAATCAGCAACAGAACATCACCCAGAGAAAACAACCCCAACCTTGTCAGTTTCCCCTCATAATTTAACTCTTCCCTCCCTCTAACCAGTTTAGTTGCACTTAGTCTCTGCACTCTCTCCAGCTCATTTATATCCCTCTTAAGGACTGGAGTCCAAAACTGCCCCCATACTCCAGATGAGGCCTCACCAGGGACCTATAAAGAGACACAATTATGTTTCATCCCTTGAGTTAATGCCCTTTTTTATACAAGAACTTTGTTTGCTTTAGTAGCCACAGAATGACACTGCCCAGAATTAGACAACTTGTTATCTACAAAGACCCCAAGATCCTTCTCATTTAACGAAACTCCCAACACATTGCCATTTAGTGTATAACTTGCATTTATATTATTTTTGCCAAAGTGCATAACCTGCATTTATCAACATTGAACCTCATTTTCCAGTTTGCTGCCCAGTTTCCCAACTTAGACAAATCACTGTGCAAAGTGGCAGCATCCTGCATGGAACCTACAATTTAGTCTCATCTGCAAAAATAGAAACAGTACTTTCAATGGCCACCTCCAGGTCATTAATAAATAAGTTGAAAAGCAAAGGACCTAGTACAGAGCCCTGCGGTACTCCACTAACAACTTATGATTGAACTTATGTGAGCTGTATTGATCACATGACCTAGAGATGTAACAGGTGAAACTTGCACTTAGGAGGAAGATACAGGAAGGTTGGAAAGGTGCCCTGTGACAGGCTGTCCTGATACCCATGGAGTCATATAAATATATGTTTATCACTTACTTAGATTCAGAAAAATACACAACTCGAGTGTTTGTATCAGTGTAATGTATAAATACATCCAAGACAAGAAATATTGGCATGTGAAACATAAGAAAGCCAAAATGTAGTCCCCCCAGAACACCCCTGAAGAAGCCCAAAATCCTTCTAGGAAAATGTTATATGAACAGTTGAGACTTAACCAGATCATTTGGGAAAACCACAACAGCTCTCTGTTTACAGTGAAAAATGTAAGACTTCAAGGAAAACACTCAATTCCTAAATGCCATATTGAATCCAGTGTAACAGCTCCAAATAGGATTTGGGTCCCGGTCACAGACCTTAGATCCTTTCTAGATCCTCAAAGTTGTATCTTCTTAATAATAAGGAATTGTGGAAATCAAGTTTTGTCAACAACAAATTAATTTTGCAGCGAGCATTCTAGGTTCTATTCGCTAGGGCACTATCTTCAAGGAGTGTGTATGTTCTTTCTAAGCTTGAGTGGGTTTACTCCAGTTTTGTTCCCACACTCCAAACATATATATAGATCCAGGGCCAGATCTATGGGAAGGTAGAGAGGCACAACAGTCAGAATGTTCCTGATAAAATCAACCATATAGTGTGGTAACTCCACTGGGCAGGGACCTATGTGAAAGTTACACAGTGGGACCTTGATTTTACAGCCCCCAAATAATACATTTTCCCAGATGATTTGCTAATTATTTGCAGTTCTGAGCTTGTGTGCTCCATTAATTCCTTCCTGGATTTTAGGTTTTCTGAATTTCCCTTGAGATATGTAAAAACTGGGTCCTACTGTATAATCTCTTTAAAGCAATGTTATATAATCATTTTAGAGTCATTGGTGCATTATCTGAAAATAAGTGCAAAGGTGCCAATACTGTTGGTTAAAGCTGTATTTGAGTATTTATATAAATCCTATATACACTGCAGTGGCTCCAAGGATTAACCTCCTTGTTTCTTTTCTATTATTCCCAGACAGCCCTTGTACAGTTCCTCTTAATAAGTTCCCCTACACACCAGCTTCTGATATTTTTGCCCTGCTCCCATTACTCACCCAGTGGTGGGAGCTGCCGTGGCTCCTCCTTCATCCCTTCTTCATAATGGTCCTTGTTTCCTTTTATATAGTCCCACTCGTCCAAGGAAAAATAGATGGAAACATGATGAGTCCTTATGGCAACCTGTCACACACAATGTTCCAGTCATCCCCCAGCCAGAGAAAGGGATTATCATCCACTGTTACTAACAATAAGGGGCCGCTGTACCCACCTCTCCAGTCAGCAGCTGGATGATGTTGGACATGAGTTCCAGGATCTTCTTGTCATTCTTGTTATTTTCCTTCTGTATGACGGAGCCAGGGGCATGCAGGGCCCCCCCATCATCTGACTTCTTCCTAGGGATGTAGTGCTAAATATTGAAAGGAAGAGAGAATGGTGTTTGAGCTGCAGAGAGACCCCCTTTGTACAGACAGACAGTCTCTTGTCAGTGTGCCAGTCACAGTGCCCCTCACCTCTCCAGTCAGCAGATAGATCATCTCCAGTGTCAGATTCACCATTCTCTCCTTCTTCCCCCGCTCCTCCTCCTCCTCATTTTTATCCTTCTTCTTCTTCTTCCCCTTCATCCCTGTGTCACTCGCTTCCTCCCACATTCCCATTGGCTCCTCGTGGGAGGGACTGACCTGGAAGTGACCCTGGAATTAAGCACTTACACATTTCTATACAGGATTATTCTCAGCAATATCCCCCAATAGAATTACAGAGGGGAACGTGTGGGAGGGACTGAGCTGGAATGAATTATTTCTACAAGACGTTAGTATAGAGGATTATTGGCACAATAACACAAGTAGAACACTCCATACTCATTATTACTGTTAGTCTGATCAGTGACACTGCTGCTATAATTATATCCTAATTACACTGTTCCCAGCACACCCTGCCCAGTGCTCTCTAATGTTCTTCAATAGGAACACTGAATAGAGACACAGAATTTGTAGGCTTAGTATGAGGATTCCCCAGTATAGGGAGAGGCCTGTTCTCATACAATCAACTCATTATTCATCTTTTCTGTCAGACTTTACACAAATATTTTACTGAGAGACATTTTCTCATTCAGGTTCCCAGTGACCGCCCCTATGACAACACTGAATGGTACAGTCTGTTACAATCTATCACTAACCTCACACACACATATATCGCAGATAGTCCGGCCAAGCGCTCGCTCCCGTCGCTGTAAAGGATCGGCCAAAGGAACCGTCACGTGACCTTAAACTTGGTTTCCGCAACAGGAAGGAGCTATGGACTTTTGTGCGCGCGCAGACTTTTCTATCAGTTTCACTTCCGCAGTGTGCGTTCCATGCCTTTTCAAACCCATTCCGTCTTCGTTCAGTCTTCACCTTGTCTCTCAACCCAATAAAGGCTCAAGTCTGTCAAGTTGTTCAATAATCAAACCCGCCCCTCTAGTATCGGAGCCAATCATTAATTTGGGCGCGTAGTTTTCGCCCGCCTACTGGCTATAAAAACCTTTACTGCGCACTCTTTTTACTTCGTACATCTGATACTGTACTGTGTGTCGTACTGTGTGTAACACTGGCTGCTTGTTGTTCTGCGGCTGTTCCTATGAAACAGGAAGGAATTATACAAACTAAACCTTCTTATGGGTAAATACTGATTCTCTCACGTTCTTCTCTGACATTCCTTCTCTTCTACTGTGGCCTCTGTGTTTTCTGCAACAGCCAAGTGATTGTCATTTATGTGCGTCAACTTTTCAGCATTGGAAGTGACTGTGGGATAGTAGGTATAGTATGGAGAGATGTGTCTATAGTAACAGTGGATAATAGTCTCTGGGAAGGGAGTGTGACTGTGGGATAGCAGGTATAGTAGGGAGAGATGGTGTCTATAGTAACAGTGGATAATAGTCTCTGGGAAGGGAGTGTGACTGTGGGATAGCAGGTATAGTAGGGAGAGATGTGTCTATAGTAACAGTGGATAATAGTCTCTGGGAAGGGAGTGTGACTGTGGGATAGCAGGTATAGTAGGGAGAGATGGTGCCTATAGTAACAGTGGATAATAGTCTCTGGGAAGGGAGTGTGACTGTGGGATAGCAGGTATAGTAGGGAGAGATGGTGCCTATAGTAACAGTAGATAATAGTCTCTGGGAAGGGAGTGTGACTGTGGGATAGCAGGTATAGTAGGGAGAGATGGTGCCTATAGTAACAGTGGATAATAGTCTCTGGGGAAGGGAGTGTGACTGTGGGGATAGCAGGTATAGTAGGGAGAGATGGTGTCTATAGTAACAGTGGATAATAGTCTCTGGGAGGGAGTGTGACTGTGGGATAGCAAGGTATAGTAGGGAGAGATGGTGCCTATAGTAACAGTAGATAATAGTCCTCTGGGAAGGGAGTGTGACTGTGGGATAGCAGGTATAGTAGGGAGAGATGTGTCGTATAGTAAACAGTGGATAATAGTCTCTGGGAAGGGAGTGTGACCTGTGGGATAGCAGGTATATGTAGGGAGAAGATGGTGTCTATTAGTAACAGTGGATAATAGTCTCTGGGAAGGGAGTGTGAACTGTGGGATAGCAGGTATAGTAGGGAGAGATGTGTCTATAGTAACAGTGGATAATAGTCTCTGGAAGGGAGTGTGACTGTGGGATAGCAGGTATAGTAGGGAGAGATGGTGCCTATAGTAACAGTGGATAATAGTCTCTGGGAAGGGAGTGTGACTGTGGGATAGCAAGGTATAGTAGGGAGAGATCGGTGTCTATAGTAACAGTGGATATAGTCTCTGGGAAGGGAGTGTGACTGTGGGATAGCAGGTATAGTAGGGAGAGATGTGTCTATAGTAACAGTGGGATAATAGTCCCTGGGAAGGGAGTGTGACTGTGGAATAGCAGGTATAGTAGGGAGAGATGTGTCTATAGTAACAGTGGATAATAGTCTCTGGGAAGGGAGTGTGACTGTGGGATAGCAGGTATAGTAGGGAGAGATGGTGCCTATAGTAACAGTGGATAATAGTCTCTGGGAAGGGAGTGTGACTGTGGGATAGCAGGTATAGTAGGGAGAGATGGTGTCTATAGTAACAGTGGATAATAGTCCCTGGGAAGGGAGTGTGACTGTGGAATAGCAGGTATAGTAGGGAGAGATGTGTCTATAGTAGTGTAACCGTGGATAATAGTCTCTGGGAAGGGAGTGTGACTGTGGGATAGCAGGTATAGTAGGGAGAGATGTGTCTATAGTAACAGAGGGATAAAAGTCTCTGGGAAGGGAGTGTGACTGCGATAGCAGGTATAGTAGGGAGAGATGGTGTCTATAGTAACAGTGGGATAATAGTCTCTGGGAAGGGAGTGTGACTGTGGGATAGCAGGTATAGTAGGGAGAGATGTGTCTATAGTAACAGTGGGATAATAGTCTTTGGGAAGGGAGTGTGCTGTGGATAGCAAGGTTATAGTAAAAGGGGAGAGATGTGTCTATGTAACAGTGGGATAATAGTCCGCTCCTGGAAGGGAGTGGTGACTGTGGGATAGCAGGTATAGTAGGGAGAGATGGTGCCTATAGTAACAGAGGGATAAAAGTGTCCCTGGGAAGGGAAGTGTGACTGTGCGATAGCAGGTATAGTAGGGGAGATGGTGTCTATAGTAACAGTGGTTGATAATAAGTCTCTGGAAAGGGAGTGTGACTGTGGATAGGCAGGTAATGTAAGGGAAGAGATGGTTGCCTATAGTAACAGTGGATAATAGTTCCTCTGGGAAGGGAGTTGTGACTGTGAGATAGCAAATGTATAGTAGGGAGAGATGGTGTCTATAGTAACAGTGGGATAATAGTCTCTGGGAAGGGAGTGTGGGACTGGTTTGGGATAGCAGGTATAGTAGGGAGAAGATGTGTCTATAGTAACAGTGGGTAATAGTCTCTGGAAGGGAGTGTGAACTGTGGGATAGCAGGTATAACGTAGGGAGAGATGTGTCTATAGTACACAAGTGGGGATATAGTCTGCTGGGAAGGGAGTGATGACTGTGGGATAGCAGTTAGTAGGGAAGAGATGGTGGCCTTAGTTTAACAGAGGGATAAAAGTCTCTGGGAGGGAGGTGACTGTGCGAAAGCAGGTATAGTAGGGAGAGATGGTGTCTATAGTAACAGTGGGATAATAGTCTCTGGGAAGGGAGTGTGACTGTGGGATAAGCAGGTATAGTAGGGGAGATGTGTCCAATAGTAAACAGTGATAATAGTCCTCTGGGAAGGGAAGTGTGACTGTGGATACGCAAGGTATAGGAGGGAGAAGAGGTGTCTATAAGTAACAAGGGATATTGTCCCCTGGGAAGGGAGTGTGAACTGTGGAATAGCAGGTATAGTAGGGAGAGATGTGGATTAATAGTCTCTGGAAGGGATTGTGATGTGGGATAGCTAGGTATAAGTAGGGAGAGATGGTGGCCTATAGTAACAGTGGAATAATAGTCTCTGGGAAGGGAGTGTTGACTGTGGGATAGTAGGGAGAGATGGTGTCTAATAGTAACAGTGGATAATAGTCCCTGGGAAGGGAGTGTGACTGTGGAATAGGAGGTATAGTAGGGAGAGAATTGTGTCTAATAGTAACAGTGGATAATAGTCTCTGGGAAGGGAGTGTGAACTGTGGAATAGCAGGGTATAGTAGGGGAGAGATTTGTCTATAGTAACAGTGGATAATTAGTCTCTTGGGAAAGGGAGTGTGACTGTGGGTAATAGCAAGGTATAGTAGGAAGAGATGTGTCTATAGTAAACAGTGGATAATAGTCTCTGGAAGGGAGTGTTGACTGTTGGGATAGCAGGTATAGTAGGGAGAGATGGTGTCTATAGTAACAGTGGGATAATAGTCTCTGGGAAAGGGAGTGTGACTGTGGATAGGCAAAGGTATAGTAGGGAGAGATGGTGTCTAATAGTAACAAGTGGATAATAGTCTCTGGAAGGGAGTGTGAGCTGTGGTAGCAGGTATAGTAAGGGAGAGATGTGGTCTATAGTAAACAGTGGAGTAATGTCTCTGGGAAGGGAGTGTGACTTGTGGATAGCAGGTATAGTAGGGAGAGGAATGGTGCCTATAAGTAACAGTGGATAATAGTCTCTGGGAGGGAGTGTGACTGTGGGATAGCAGGTATAGTAGGGAGAGATGGTGCTATAGTAACAGTAGATAATAGTCTCTGGGAAGGGAGTGTGACTGTGGGATAGCAGTATAGTAGGGAGAGATGGTGCCTATAAGTAACAGTGGATAATAGTTCTCTGGGAAAGGGAGTGTGACCTGTGGTATAGCAGGTATAGCTAGGGAGAGAATGGTGTCTATAACAGTAACAGTGGATAATAGTCCCTCTGGGGAAGGGAGTGTGACTGTGGGATAGGCAGGTATAGTAGGGAGAGATGGTGCCTATGTAAACAGTATGATATAGTCTCTGGAAAGGGGAGTGTGACTGTGGGATAGCAGGTATAAGTAAAGGGAGAGATGTGTCTAATAGTACAGTGGATAATAGTCCCTCTGGGAAAGGGAGTGTGACTGTGGGATAGGCAGGTATAGTAGGGAGAGGATGGTGTCTATAGTTAACAAGTGGATAATAGTTCTGGGAAGGGAGTGTGACTGGTGGGATAGCAGGATAGTAGGGGAGAGATGTTCTATAGTAAAAGTGGATAATAGTCTCCTGGGAAAGGGAGTGTTGACTGTGGATAGCAGGTAAGGTAGGGAGAGATGGTTGCTATAGTAACAGTGGATAAATAGTCTCTGGGAAGGGAGTGTGACTGTGGCAATAGCAGGTAATAAGTAGGGAGAGATGGTGTCTATAGTAAACAGTGGATAAATAGTCTCTGGAAAGGGAGTGTTGACTTGTGGGGATAGCAGGTATTAGTAAGGGGAGAGATTGTGTCTATAGTAATCAGTTGGGATATTATAGTCCCTGGGAAGGGAGTGTGACTGTGGAATAGCAGTTAATAGGGAGAGGATGTGTCTATAGTAAACAGTGGATAATAGTCTCTGGGAAGGGAGTGTGACTGTGGGATAGCAGGTATAGTAGGGAGGATGGTGCCCTATAGTAACAGTGGATAAATAGTCTAATGGGAAGGGAGTGTGACTGTGGATAGCAGGTATAGTAAGGGAGAGAATGGTGTCTATAGTAACATGGATAATAGTCCGACTGGGAGGGAGTGGTGACTGTGGAATAGCAGGGATAGTAGGGAGAGATTGTGTCTATAGTAGTGTAGCCGTGGATAATAAGTCTTCTGGAAAGGGAGTGTGCTGTGGGATAGCAGGGGTATAGTAAGGGAGATGATGTGTCTATAGTAACAGAGGGATAAAAGTCTCTGGGAAAGGGAGTGTGACGCGATAGCAAGGTATAGTAGGGAGAGATTTTGGTGTCTATAGTGACAGTGGGATAATAGTCTCTGGGAAGGGAGGTGACTGTGGGATAGCCAGGTATAGTAGGGAGAGATGTGTCTAATATGTCAACAGTGGGAAATAAATAGTCTCTGGGAAGGGAGTGTGACTGTGGGATAGCAGGTATAGTAGGGAGAGATGTGTCTATAGTAACAGTGGGATAATAGTCTCTGGAAGGGAAGTGGACTGTGGGATAAGCAGGTATAGGTAGGGAGAGTGGTGCCTATAGTAACAGAGGGATAAAAGTGTCTGGGAAGGGAGTGTGACTGGTGCGATAGCAGGTAATAGTAAAGGGAGAGAATGGGTGCTATAGTAACATGGGATCATAGTCTCTGGGAAGGGAGTGTGACTGACTGGGTGGGATAGCAAGGTATAGTAGGGAGAGATGTGCCTAATAGTAACAGTGGATAATAGTCTCTGGAAGGGAGTGTACTGTGGAGATAGCATGTATAGAGGGAAGAGATGGGTGTCTATAGTAACAGTGGGATTAATAGTCTCTGGAAGGGAAGTGTGACTGTGGGATAGCCGGTATTAGTAGGGAGAGAATGTGTCTTATAGTAAAACAGTGGGATAATAGTCCTCTGGGAAAGGGAGTGTGACTGTGGGAATAGGCAGGTATAGTAAGGGAGAAGGATGTGTCTATAGTACAGTGGGTAATAGTCTCTTGGGAAAGGGAGTGTGACTGTTGGGAATAGCAGGTATAGTAGGGAGAGAATGGTCACTATAGTAACAAGGGATAAAAGTCTCTGGGATAGGGAGGTGACTGTGCGATAGCAGGTAATAGTAGGGAGAGATGGTTGTCTATAGTAACAGTGGGATAATAGTCTCTGGGAAGGGAGTGTGACTGTGGGATAGCAGGTATAGTAGGGAGAGAATGTGTCAATAGTTAACAGTGGAATAATAGTCTCCTGGGAAGGAGGAGTGTGACTGGTGGGATAGCAGGTATACTGGAGGGAGAGATGGTGTCTAATAGTAACAGTTGGATAATTGTCCCTGGTAAAGGGAGTGTGGACTGTGGAAATAGCAAGGTATAGTAGGGAGAGATGTGGATAATAGTCTCTGGGAAGGGAGTGTGACTGTGGGATAGCAAGGTATAGTAGGGAGAGATGGTGCCTATAGTAAACAGTGGATAATAGTCCCTCTGGGAAGGGAAGTGTGACCTGTGGATAGTAGGGAGAGATGGTGGTCTATAGTAACAGTGGATAATAGTCCCTGGGAAGGGAGTGTTGACTGTGGAATAGCAGGTATAGTAGGGAGAGATGTGTCTATAGTAACAGTGGATAATAGTCCTCTGGGAAGGGAGTGTGACTGTGGTAGCAAAGGTATAGTAGGGAAGAGATGTGTCTATAGTAACAGAGGGTAAAGTCTCTGGGAAGGGGAGTGGTGACTGTGCAATAGCAGGTAATAAGTAGGGAGAGATGGTGTCCTATAGTAAACGTCCGCTATACTCTGCTATCCCACAGTCACACCTACTCCGCTTCCCCAGGACGGAGGACTATAGTCCACCTGTTACTATAGGCACCATCTCTCGACCTCACATACCTGCGTAATCCCACATTAGGTCACACTCCCTTTCCCAGGGGACTATTATCCCCACTTTGTTACTATAGGCACCATATCTCTCTCCTCTACTATCACCTCTATCCCACAGTCACACTCACGCTGTCCCAGAGCACTCATATCCACTGTTACTACTAGGGACACATCTCTTCCCTACTATACCTGCGTATCCCCAGCAGTCACACCTCCCTTCCCAGAGACTATTATCCACTCTGCTTACTATGACAGCATCATCTCCCTACTGGTAAATAACCTGCCGTTATCCCACATTCAGCACTCCTTTTCCCAGGAGGGACTATTATTCCACTGTTACGTATAGACACATCTCGTCCGCTACTATACTTACTTAGTCCCAGCAGGTTCAGTTCCAATGCTGAAAAGTTGACGCACATAAATGACAATCACTTGGCTGTTGCAGAAAACACAGAGGCCACAGTAGAAGAGAAGGAATGTCAGAGAAGAACATGAGAGAATCAGTATTTACCCATAAGAAGGTTTAGTTTGTATAATTCCTTCCTGTTTCATAGGAACAGCCGCAGAACAACAAGCAGCCAGTGTTACACACAGTACGACACACAGTACGACACACAGTACAGTATCAGATGTACGAAGTAAAAAGAGTGCGCAGTGAAGGTTTTTATAGCCAGTAGGCGGGCGAAAACTAAGCGCCCAAATAAATGATTGGCTCCGATACCAGAGGGGCGGGTTTGATTATTGAACAACTTGACAGACTTGAGCCTTTATTGGGTTGAGAGACAAGGTGAAGACTGAACGAAGAGGGAATGGGTTTGAAAAGGCATGGAACGCACACTGCGGAAGTGAAACTGATAGAAAAGTCTGCGCGCGCACTATAAATCCGCCTCCAGTCCATCTCTCCCACATCGTGAACTTCCGGAAAAGTCCATAGCTCCTTCCTGTTGAGGAAACTAAGTCTAAGGTCACGTGACGGTTCCTTTGGCCGACGGGAGCGAGCGCTTGGCCGGACTATCTGCGATATATGTGTGTGTGAGGTTAGTGATAGATTGTAACAGACTGTACCATTCAGTGTTGTCATAGGGGCGGTCACTGGGAACCTGAATGAGAAAATGTCTCTCAGTAAAATATTTGTGTAAAGTCTGACAGAAAAGATGAATAATGAGTTGATTGTATGAGAACAGGCCTCTCCCTATACTGGGGAATCCTCATACTAAGCCTACAAATTCTGTGTCTCTATTCAGTGTTCCTATTGAAGAACATTAGAGAGCACTGGGCAGGGTGTGCTGGGAACAGTGTAATTAGGATATAATTATAGCAGCAGTGTCACTGATCAGACTAACAGTAATAATGAGTATGGAGTGTTCTACTTGTGTTATTGTGCCAATAATCCTCTATACTAACGTCTTGTAGAAATAATTCATTCCAGCTCAGTCCCTCCCACACGTTCCCCTCTGTAATTCTATTGGGAGATATTGCTGGGAATAATCCTGTATAGAAATGTGTAAGTGCTTAATTCCAGGGTCATTTCCAGCTCAGTCCCTCCCACGAGGAGCCAATGGGAATGTGGGAGGAAGTGAGTGACACAGGGATGAAGAAGAAGAAGGATAAAAATGAGGAGGAGGAGGAGCGGGGGAAGAAGGAGAGAATGGTGAATCTCACACTGGAGATGATCTATCTGCTGACTGGAGAGGTGAGGGGCACTGTGACTGGCACACTGACAAGAGACTGTCTGTCTGTACAAAGGGGGTCTCTCTGCAGCTCAAACACCATTCTCTCTTCCTTTCAATATTTAGCACTACATCCCTAGGAAGAAGTCAGATGATGGGGGGGCCCTGCATGCCCCTGGCTCCGTCATACAGAAGGAAAATAACAAGAATGACAAGAAGATCCTGGAACTCATGTCCAACATCATCCAGCTGCTGACTGGAGAGGTGGGTACAGCGGCCCCTTATTGTTTAGTAACAGTGGATGATAATCCCTTTCTCTGGCTGGGGGATGACTGGAACATTGTGTGTGACAGGTTGCCATAAGGACTCATCATGTTTCCATCTATTTTTCCTTGGACGAGTGGGACTATATGAAAGGAAACAAGGACCTTTATGAGGAAGGGATAAAGGAGGAGCCACAGCAGCTCCACCCACTGGGTAAGTAATGGGTAAATATCAGAAGCTATGGGGACAGGATTCTAAGCAGCAGTTTGTGTATAAGGAAAGCTCCTGCCAAAATTCTTATTCACTCTCTCATCATATCACGTCTAGACTACTGTAACTCTCTATTAATTGGCCTCCCCCTCCAGAGACTGTCACCTCTCCAGTCCATAATGAACACTGCTGCCAGGCTCATACACCTCAGCAACCGCTCCTCCTCTGCCTCACCATTCTGTCAATCCCTGACCTGGTTCCACTACCTCTCAGAATTAAATTTAAATTAATGACCCTGACATTCAAAGCACTTCATAACTCTGCCCCTCCCTACGTCTCTGAACTCATCTCTATATACTCACCCAACCACTTACTACGCTCCTCTACTGACCTGCTACTCAACTCTTCTCTCATTACCTCCTCACATGCTCACATTCAAGACTTTGCAAGGGCTGCACCCCTCCTCTAGAACTCTCTCCCACGGTCTGTCTGACTTTCTCCCAACCTTTCTGCTTTCAAGAAATCTCTTCTTTTTCGAGAAGCCTCCCCTCACTCTGCTTAACTACCAAACGCAACACCACATACAGTACCACATTTCTCACCCACTTAATTCCATCTTGCCCACTCCCACACCTTGTGTATTACTCCCTTTAGAGTGTAAGCTCTTTCTGCATAGGGCCTTCCTCATCTTTTGTACCGGTATTGATTGTAATGTATGTAACTCCATATGTTCTATGTATATAATTCATGTGATGTAGTTGTATAATCACATTTACTTTACAGTGCTACGCAATATGCTGAAGCTATATAAATACATGTTAATAATAAATAGTGATGAGCAACAATTTTTTGTCAAGTTTTGGCAGAGAAATGATACCCACAGATTCAAATGAGTGAAAAAAATTGCTGCGTGTCAAAAAATTGCTGCGTTTTCTAACCTATAGACTTCAATGCATTTTTGGGGGGAGGGGTTGGGGAAAATATCCTAAGTGGATAGAGATGGACAACACTCACTGATCTCCTAAACATTGTAGCCATTGGAGAGATTTGGGCTGCAGCAATTTCTGTGTCTTCTATGCCTGCAGTTCCTGAAACAATGAATCCATACATTTATGTATAAATTATTTCTGTTTGTATCTTTCCCAGACTGTGAATATGAAGATAAGAGAGATATTCCATCTGATCTGGGAGGAACATTATGTTATAATAATGAGACAAGCAAGATTGGGGCTGAAGGAACAGATTTTTGTGCCAAAGAAAATCTCACAATTTCTCCAGTGGAACAGCCCCCACCAGCCAATGGGATTAAAGAGGAAAGAGCTTCATGTGAAGAGGGAAACCAATCAGATTGCAGCATTAATCCTCTTACAGAACAGATACAGGGAACTGATAAACCTACTCCTATCATGGGATACAGCCTGAATAACAGCTCAGCGAATTATATAAAAGAGGAGGTTGTGCAATGTCATGAAGGAAACCATTCTGATATGAGAATTATTACTGCTCCAGAATCAATACTGGAAACCAATACATCTGCTGCAATGATACGATGCAACCTAAATACCAGTTTGTCAGCTTCATGCGAAGGGGGAAACCAATCAGATTGCAGAATTAATGAACTTACAGAACAGATACAGGGAACAGATACACCTACTGGCAATATAGTTCTGTACATCTGTTCCGAGTGCCAGAAACATTTTAGTACTAAGGCCGGTCTTGCCAGGCATCAGAAAACTCATTCAGTTTTTGTGGGTGAGGAACATGCATATGGGAGAATTCACACAGAAGAGAAACCATTCCCTTGTTCTGAATGTGGGAAACGTTTTGCTCGTCGTCAGCATCTTACTGACCATCAGAGCAGTCACACAGGGGAGAAACCATATGCTTGCTCTCAGTGTGAGAAATATTTCCCTCATCGTTCCAATCTTAACAGACACCTGAAGCTTCACAAAGGAGAAAAACCATTTCCCTGTTCTCAGTGTGGGAAACGTTTCCCTTGTGTCTCGGACCTTAATATACATCGCAGGGTTCACACAGGAGAGAGACCGTACTCTTGTTCTGAGTGTGGCAAATGCTTTAAACATCACTCAAACCTAACTAACCATCAAAGAACCCACACAAGAGAGAAACCATTTTCCTGCACTGAATGTGGGAAAGGCTTTAAAGATCGCTCAAGTCTTACTGTACATCACAGAACCCACACAGGGGAGAAACCATTTTCCTGCACTGAATGTGGGAAAGGCTTTAAAGATCGCTCAAGTCTTACTGTACATCACAGAACCCACACAGGGGAGAAACCATTTTCCTGTTCTGAATGTGGGAAATGTTTTATCAATCAGGCATGCCTTAGGGTTCATAAACGAATTCACACAGGAGAGAAACCATTCCCTTGTACTGAATGTGAGAAAAGTTTCAGCGATCGGGCTTGTCTTAGAGGCCACAAAAGAACTCACACGGGAGAGAAACCATACATGTGAGAAAAGTTTCAGCGATCGGGCTTGTCTTAGAGGCCACAAAAGAACTCACACGGGAGAGAAACCATACAGCTGTAGTGAATGTGGCAAATGTTTCCGTGATGGTGCAGGCCTTAGAGTCCATAAAAGAATTCACATGGGGGAGAAACCGTACACCTGTAGTGACTGGTTTGATCTGTATCTATACTGAAGTGGACTGCTTAAAGAGTTTACATTTTTGATATATGATATATTTTCCCACTTAGTGCAAATGCACGTTACGTGATTTTTTATTCAGGTGTTTCTTTTTGATTTTAATTATACGTGTTATTTTAGTGTGAGCCCGACAGAGGGCACTCATGCTTCTGATGAAGTGACAGAATGGTCACGAAACGCGTTAAGCGCACATCCCCTGCCCGCTGGTGATTTTAATCCATGTCCAATAAAGCATTCATAGTTTTAAAACGTTGGTTTCCGCGTGTCAACTGAGGTAGACTTTTTCAGCAGATTTTGGATGCTGAAAAACTCGGCTTATACTCGGGTATATACGGTAATTAATATATGGTGTTGCTTTTACATGGTGCTAAACATTAATATTATCTTTAAAAATAGTCCCTTTATTGGAGCTCCCTGTAGTCTCTGGTAACTTAACCCCTTGCCAGAAGGACAAAACAGCAAGGGGTGACCCTATTTCAAATTCACATTCTTCATGTAAAACTGAAAATATCATGAAAATGAAAAAACAATTTAAATGGCAGTTTTTAATTCATTACAGGTTGTTTAGTTTCCTTCTTGTCAGGGCCCGAAGGCTCTGTTGTAGTGTGGACCAAGGAGGAGACAAAACAACACCAAGTTCGCAGTACAAAAGGGTTTATCAGAAGAATGGTCAAAAGCAGGCAAATTGGTCGGTACAGGCAGCAAAGAATCAGAATCGTTAAACAGGCAATAAGTCAATAAACGGAGAATCAAAATAGCAAGAAATCGCACCCAGGAACTATACAAGATAGACCTATAATTGGGCAATGACAGTATGGGCAAATAGATTTAAATAGTCCATAGTTTGGCGCCAAAACTAGACGCGCTGACGTCATGACGCCGGCGTCCTCATGTTGGTGTCCTGACGCCGACGCACATTCTGACGCCGGCGTCCATTCCGTCGCCGGCGACCAATCCTGGGGCGACACGTTTCTGACGCAGTCCCACTGTGACCAGGAAGAACCGCATGGTGGAGCAGGAGGTCGCCATCTTGGATGTCCCATGGGGTAAGTTCCTCCATTTACATTACAGTACCCCCCTCCTTAGGGGGGGCCTCAGGACCACCGAGGCTTGGGGAAGAAGGAAAAAGTCTGTGGAACTTACGGACCAAGACAGGAGCATGAATGTCAGAACTTCTCACCCAGGAACACTCTTCTGGACCGAACCCCTTCCATTCGATAAGGTATTGAAGAATGCCCCTAGAAATACGAGAGTCCAAGATTCTCTTGACTTCGAATTCCTTATGATCGTCGACCAATGACGATGAGGTGGGAGAATCTCAGCGGATTTCTTATCAAAGACATCGGAAAAGGCTTGATACACAGGAGGAAGAGAAGAATTTGAAGATACCGAAGAAACTTTAACAACAGGAACAGCAGGTAAACAATTATGTAGACAAAATGAGCTCCAACGGGACACTTGTGTGGTGGACCAGTCAATGACTGGATTATGAACATACAGCCACGGTAATCCCAGGACAACAGGAGTGGAAGGGCAATCGATAAGAAGAAAAGACAGTCTTTCCAAATGCATAGTGCCCACCTTGAAAGAAAGTTCCTGACTAGACTGCGAGATGATGGCAGAAGAAAGAGGACGATCATCGATCGCCAGGACTCGAAGAGGGGTTGCCAAGGGTTGGAGCGGTATAGCATGTTTACCGGCAAAGGCTCGATCCATGAAGTTGCCCGCAGCGCCAGAATCGAGGAAGGCTTGAGAAAGGATCTTCTTGGAGCCGAACTGGATTTGTATAGGAAGGAGAAAACGTTGAGCAGAGGAATGGGGAGAATGAAAAATTCCACCCAGGTAAGTCTCCCCAATCTTACCTAGGTTCTGGAGTTTCCCGGGCTTCACTGGGGCGTTCATGGGGCGAAAGTGGGCTTTTCCCCCACAGTAGAGACATAACCCGGCAGCCCTTCTCCGGAGCTTCTCCTGTTCGGAAAGACGTGCCCGTCCAATCTGCATTGGTTCTTCAGGAGGTAAAGAAGAAGTAGCAGATGTCGCAGGAGGCGGAGAAGAAAGGTTGGAAGCTGGACTGGAGAGTAAGGGTCTTTGGAAGCGTGGAGCCAGGGTGGGTTGGAACCTGGAAAACTTCCTAGTGCGTTCCCTGTCAAGTTCGACTTGGAACTCCCTTTGTCTGGTGTCAACTTTCACAGCCAACGCAACAAGATCTTCCCAGCGAGAAGGAATCTCCCGTGATACAAGATCATTCTTGATGCGCATTGCCAGGCCGATGAAGAAGGCAGCATGGTAACCATCATTATTCCAAGAAGTTTCAGCCACAAGAGTGCGGAATTCGATGGCGTATTCCGGAACAGAACGAGTCCCTTGCTGCAGCTGAAATAAACGAGCCGAGGCAGAGGTAGCCCGACCAGGAGCATCGAACACCGTGCGAAGGTCATGGATGAAGGCCTTGGCATCGTCAATAACCGGATCCTCCTTCTCCCAGAGAGGAGAAGCCCACTCCAGAGCTTTCCCTTGCAGGCGGCGTGATGATATAGCCCACCTTCGCTCGCTCCGAGACAAACTGACCTGGAAGCAGGGTGAATTGGATCTCACACTGGTTGATGAAACCACGGCATGATTCCGGATCACCGCTGTACAGAGGAGGTGCAGGGATGCGAGGTTCGGAAACCTGGAGCGGAGTAGCAGGAATAGGCAGAGGATCTGGAACCACTGGAGACAATTTCTCCAGGATTGCTTCTAGTGCCTGGCCGAAGTGGGTTTGTTGGGCTTCGTAGGTCTGCATGCGAGAAGCCAATCCACGAACAGCTCTGCCGACATCAGTAGGAACTTGAGGCTCCTCAGAAGGGTCCATGGCCCAATTATACTGTGAGGGCCCGAAGGCTCTGTTGTAGTGTGGACCAAGGAGGAGACAAAAACACACCAAGTTCGCAGTACAAAAGGGTTTATCAGAAGAATGGTCAAAAGCAGGCCAAATTGGTCGGTACAGGCAGCAAAGAATCAGAATCGTTAAACAGGCAATAAGTCAATACACGGAGAAATCCAAATAGCAAGAAATCGCACCCAGGAACTATACAAGATAGACCTCATAATTGGGCAATGACAGTATGGGCAAATAGATTAAATAGTCCATAGTTTGGCGCCAAAAACTAGACGCGCTGACGTCATGACGCCGACGTCCTCACGTTGGTGTTCTGACGCCGACGCACATTTCTGACGCCGGCGTCCATTCCGTCGCCGGCGACCAATCCTTGGGCGACACGTTTCTGACGCAGTCCACACTGCGACCAGGAAGACCGCATGGTGGAGCAGGAGGTCGCCATCTTGGATGTCCCGTGGCGGTAAGTTCCCTCCATTTCCATTACAACTTCTAGAAACCTGAGTATAATGATCCAGTACCAGTCTGTAGGCCATACTTATGTAATTGGATTGCGCTGATATCACTATGTGGCCTTCATGTCATTATCCACAGTAATCATTATGTGCTTCACTCCCTGGCAATTGATCCCACCAACTTTCAAGTGCTTCCAGCAAAGTGGCCACATGCACTGAACTGTCCTCATTAATAAAGAAACCACATTGCTGATCTTGTTATTTGCATTCAGGTTATTCTTGCCCCAGCCCATACTCTGCTATTTCTGAGGATTTGTCTTTTTCAAATGCAGGGGTTGCTAGTAAATTTGATTCTGGTGAGTGAAAGGTTTAAGGGGCAAATCAGAGAAGGTGAGGTGGCTCCAATTTTCTGCCCTGAAAGTGCCCTTTTCTCCTCAGTATGCCCTTGCCTTTGTTTTTCCTGTGCCTCCACCCTCAAATTTGGCCCCAGCTGGAACATGTTCCTGTTATTACCAGTTTTCTCTGCCCTCATATTTCCTCCCCAGTAAATACCATATAGGGGCAAATTCATCAATATCTATCATCCAGGAAGACATTTCAGCCTTTATCCTTTACCTAACTGCTTCCACTTTCCAGAACTGCTGTGCCGCCTGTAGCTGTGAAGGAGTTTGGAGGGGCACAGGCTCTCATTGGGCTTAAAGCAGAGAGGGCAAGACAAAGACTACGAGCTGTATCAAGTGTGCCCTCCCATTCAAACCCAAAAGTCCCTTGCACGCTCCCCATGAGGGCAACAAACGTGATTGGATGAATAGTCATCGGGTGGCGGGTCAGGGAATTAGGGAATTGAGAAAAATATTTTTTACCCCCAGACCAACAGGAATTCAGTAATTAGTATAAAGCCCTCTGGCTTTGTTCGGATATAATGATTAACTTTGGTAAGATAAAGTAGATTTATACATCACAGCTAATTGTGTGGTACAGAGATTACTCTTGCCATCCCTCACTCCTACCTCACGATTGGTTTGTAGCCGGAACAGGGAACTCTGGGAACTTCTGCACAGGTAGGTACCTCCCACAAGGAGCCAATGGGAATGTGGAAGGAAGTGACTGACATGGGGAAGAAGGACATAAATGAGTGGGAAGAGAGAGAGGAACTCATGTCCAACATCATCAGCTGCTGACTGGAGAGTGCGGTACCATCCCTGTTTCCATCTATTTTTCCTTGAAAGAGGGGGACTATAAAAAAAGGAACAAGGCCATTTACAGGGAAGGGATAAAGGAGGATCCCCAGAACCTCTGCCCACTGGGTGAGAAATGGAACAACAGACCCAGTCTTGCAAGGCCAGTTGATATCCTAATTATTGTAGGCATTGGGGAGCAATCCAATACACTTAGCTGGTCAGTCTCCCCTCCCTGCCGGCACCATTGCTTGTCCTTATTCATGTCTTGAGCAATAGTAAGATTGGACAAAGTGCCGGATTACTGCATTTGGATATAAAGCATAACTAACCCCCGTAATACCCCCCACGAGGAGCCAAAGGGAATGTGGGAGGAAGCGAGTGACACAGGGATGAAGGGAAAGGAGGATAAAATGAGGAGGAGGAGCCGGGAGAAGAAGCGAGAAAATGAGGTACAAACTCTGAGGGAGCGTTGCTGCACGCCTTGTCTTTCACTGCTATTTCAGCGGGGTCGCGCTCCTTAGGAATATCTTTGTACCAACCTAAGTTCTATTGCTACTCTGCTTGACCGTGTAAAGGTGAACGGGACAGAAACAATGACCTCAATGAGCCTTGCCAAACCTAACAACCAATGATTTATATAACATATAAATAACAGATTATAAATACTATAGAACTATAAAATAAGAATTAATAAAATTAACTAAGACTATAAAAATACAGATTATAAATACTAGACTATAAAATACTAGACTATAAAATACAGATATAAAATAAGAGCTTATAAAATATAGACTATAAAATACAATGAATAAATAACTAAGCCCTATAATACTAGACTATAAAATACAGATTTATAAATACTAGACTAAAAAATACTAGACTAAATAAATATGGATTATTATAATACTAGACTAATAAATAAGGATTATACAATACTAAGAACGCCCCCTAAAAAATACATATTATAAGCACTAAGATTATAAATACTAGACTCATAAAATACAGATTATAAAATCTAGACTATAAAATACAGTTATAAATACTAGATGACTATTAAAATACAGACTTATAAAATACAGATCATAAATTATAAACTTATAATAACAGACTATAACAATACTAGATTATAAAAATACTAGACTAGATAAAATTACTAGAACTATAAATACAAGATTATAAATTTCTAGACTATAAAATCAGACTATAAAATACTAGCTATAAAATACAGATTTAAAAATACTTAACTTATAAATAACAGACTATAAAATTCTAAGACTTATAAAATAAAGGAATTATACAATAACCTAGAACTATAAAATACTAGTAACTATAAAATACAGATTTATAATACAGACAATAAATACAGAATATAAAATACTAGAACTATAAATACAGATTATAAAATACTAGAAACTAAAATACGGATTATTAAATATACTTAGACTATAAAAAATACTAACTAATAAAATACAGAATTATAATAACTGAGCTATAAAATACAGATTATAAATACTTAGACTATAAAATACAACTATAAAATAACTAGACTAATAAAATTCAGACCTATAAATACAGATTATAAAATACAGACTATAAAATTAACAGATTTATCAAAATACTAGATACTAATAAATAGCTTAGACTTAAAATTAACAGATTAAATACATAAGAATTATAAAAATACTAGACTATAAAATACATGATTATAAAATACTAGACTTCTAAAATACAGACTATAAAATACTAGACTATAAAATACAAGATTAATAAAAACTAGACTATAAAATACAGACTATAAATACGATTAATAAAAATAGCTAGACTATAAAATACGAAGAGCTATAAAAATACAGATTTATTAAATACTAGAACTATTAAATACAAGACATAAAATCCTAGACTAATAAATACTAAGACTATAAATACTAGATTATAAATAATAGACTATAAATAGGACTATAAATACTAGAGACTAATCAAATACAGATTAATAAAATAACTAGACTATAAATCAGACTATAAATACAGATTAAAAAATACTAGAAAGACTATAAATACAGACTTTACCTATAAAATACAGAATTTATAAAATACTTAGACTATAAAATACTAGACTATAAAAATACAGGATTAATAATACTAGAACTACCCGATAAAAATACCCAGACTATAAAATATACTGATATAATACAAGTTATAAATACTAGACTTATAAAATACAGACTTATAAAATACTAGACTATAAATACAGATTATAAAATACTAGACTATAAAATCAACTATATAAATACAGATTATAAATACTAGAACTATAAAATACAGATTATAAAATACTGACTACTAGACTATAAATACGGATTAATTAATAATACTAGACTATAAAATACTAGACTATAAAATACAGATATAAAATTACTACCTATAAACAATACAGACTATAAAATACAGATTATAAAATACTAGACTATAAAATCAGATAAATAATACAGATTTATAAAATACTAGATATAAATACCAGATTATAAAATACTAGAATCTATAAAATACAGACTATTAAAATACTAGACTATAATAATTAAGATTATAAAATACTAGACTATAAAATACAAAGACTATAATACAGATTATACACTAACCTAGACTATAAAATACGAGAACTATAAAATACAGATTATAAAATACTAGACTATAAAATACAGACTATAAAATACTAGAACCTAATAAATACAGATTATAAATAATAGATCTATAAATACAGACTATAAAATACTAGACTTATAAAATACAGATATAATAAAAAACTGAACTAATAATAGCTAACTATAAAATACAGACGATAAAATACTAGACTAATAAATACAGATTATAAAATACAGATTATAAAATTAAGATATAAAATACTACGACTTATAAATACTAGATTATAAAATACAGATATAGAGAGTTAAATACAGACTAATAAAATACAAGATTATAAAATACAGATAATACAGGGCAGTGTGAATGTGGGAAGTGGCTGCTTCTGCTGTTACCGTGGGGAGAGTGAGGATAATACTGTGAGGCCCATGAAAGTGTTTTCTAGGCGTTTGTTTTCCTCAGCTCCGCCCACAACGCTGCCCCAGCTTGAATATGTTCCTTTTATACCACTTCTCTACCCTCACATTCAGCCCCAGTGAATAGATATAGGGGCCTGTCACTCACACAGCCTCTGCCTTCACTGACCTGCTCCAACTTCAACACAACTGCTGTGCCGCCTGTAGCTGGGAAGAAGGGGGCGTGGAACGCGTGCTCATTGGCTGAAGAAAAAGAGAGGGCGGGACAGAGAATTGCGCTTTTCCCTCCATTCAACCGATATTGTCACTGCGGCCTCTCCCGCGTCCTGTGAGGGTCGAGTGATGTGAATTGGATGAATAGTCCATAGGGGCGGGAAAGGAATGAGGGGGCTGGGGAAAATATTTTTTTGTACACGAAGACAATAGGATTGGTCGCCTGCGGTTACTTAATAGGCCGCTGAGATTTGCGGATGTCTGACCCGGTAGTCATGAAGTAAATCTATACATTGTGTGTGAAGGGAGCGGAGAGATATTAGTGCGGTACAGAGATATATGAAGAATTGTCTCCCTTCCCCTTACTGAGCCGCTTCTCACTCCCACCACTCCAAGCACCCGGGACAAATTGGTTTGTAGCCGGATAGCAGGGAACTCTGGGAACTTCCACACAGGTAGGTACTGACCCCCACACCCAATATACTGCCCATATGTGCTGCCTCCTTATTCCTACCTTGCGTGGCACCCCCTCTGTCATTTACCCTCATTCTCCTCTACTATGGGCTGTGTGTCTCACACTGGGGTTACTCCTGCTGCTACTGCTACTGTGGGCTGGGGTCACTGCTGCTTGCTTGGTGGGACTGGGGTCGCGTGCTGCTACTTGCTGTGGGACCGCGGGGTCGCTGCTGCTACTGCTGTGGACTGGGGGTCGTGCTGCTAATTGCTGTGGGACAGGGGTTGGTGCTGGCCCCTGTAATTCTATTGGGGCATATTGCTGGGAATATCCTGTAATAGAAATGTGTTAAGTGCTTAATTCCAGGGTCCACTTCCAGGTCAGTCCCTCCCATGAGGAGCCAATGGGAATGTGGGAGGAAGCCGAGTGACACAGGGATGAAGGGAAGAAGAAGAAGGATAAAAAAGGAGGAGGAGGAGCGGGGGAAGAAGGAGAGAAATGGTGAATCTGACACTGATGATGATCTATCTGCTGACTGGAGAGGTGAGGGGCACTGTGACTGGCACACTTGACAAGAGACTGTCTGTCTGTACAAAGGGGGTCTTCTGCAGCTCAAAACACCATTCTCTCTTCCTTTCAATATTTAGCACTACATCTCCTAGGAAGAGTCAGATGATGGGGGGGCCCTGCATTGCCCCTGGCTCCGTCATACAGAAGGAAAATAACAAGAATGACAAAAAGATCCTGGAACTCATGTCCAACATCATCACAGCTGCTGACTGAGAGGTGGTTACAGCGGCCCCTTATTGTTTAGTAGCAGTGGATGATAATCCTTTTCTCTGGCTGGGGGATGATGGAACATTGAGTGTGTGACAGGTTGCCATAATAGGACTCATCCACTGTTTCCATCTATTTTTCCTTGACGAGTGGGACTACATATAAAGGAAACAAGGTCCTTTACTTTTTTTATGCGGAAGGAATGAAGGAGGAGCCCCAGCCACACCCACTGGGTAGTAATGGGTGCGGGCACAAAATATCAGAAAGCCAGAGTGTAAGGATGGTTGCACAGTAACATTCAAATATACAAATATGTGAATTAAAAGGCAAGTAACAGAATACCTTTCTAATTAGTGTTTATTGTGCATCCACACAACATTGTTTTGGCAGCAAGGCCCCTTTCAAGTGTAACAGTAATATTGTTGTTATGGAGCCAGGATATTAAGGAGCAGTATGTGCAAAAAGAAAGATCATTCAATGTTTATTCCATCATCCCCTTAAGCTATGTGGGCATTGGAGGATTGATAGGGGAACTGAAGCCTGTCTGTGCTTGTTGTGACTGCAGGGCTGTGAATTGGCTGCCCCCCTCCCACTGGCCTTCACTACAGGCCCGGACTGACAATGTGCCCGTACGGCAATTGGCCGAGGGGCCGCTCTGTTCTTACTAAGTGGGCCGCTCTACTGTCCGGGGAGTCAACTGCCCCGTGCAAGTCCCTTCCTGGCCCTTTTCCCTGACTGTGTGGAGCAGTGAAACAGACCTCTTGCAGCCGCGCTGTCTCCTGTTGTACTTTCTCTAATACCCGCTCTCTGCTGACAAGTCCTGAACAGGCTTTGCCAGACAAGCAGACATGATCAGTGGGATTGCCAGAGTGAGCATCAATTAGAAACGGTCTGCTGTTTGCAGCCTGCCAGCAGAGAGCTGATTATTAGGAGAAGTACCAACAAGAGACAGCACAGCAGAAAGGTCTGTTTTCACTGCTTCCAACACTCACTGAAAGGCAGAGGGAGGACTTTCTTGGCAATACAACAAAAGGGTGTGGGAGCTTGGGTGGGCTGAATTGGTTATCAGAACATTACTGTGTCTATTAAAAATCACATTTGAACATTTTGCCACCCACTCAGCTGGGAATCATGCATGTGTTTTTAAACTGCTGGAACTGGCATGTGTCCTTTAAGGTTGATTACTTTATTTTTAACTGTTCTGGATTCTCATGGAACTACTCACAGCACTTTGGGGCAAATTCACTAAGCGCCGATGCACTGAACGTAGCGTTAATTCGCTAGCGTTTGGCATTTTCGTTACTTCGCAAATTCACTAACGAACGCTGGCGTTTAGTTTCGCTTAGTGTTACTTCGCACCCTTACGCCTGGCGAATTTTCGCTACGGACGTAACTACGCAAATTCATAACGCGCGCAGTGTACTGAACGCTACCTTTTACGCTAGACTTCTTCGCCACCTCAGACCTGGCGAAGCGCAATAAAGTAGATAGGGATTGTTTTTCAAAAAAAGTCAAAATTTTCTAAGTCCCAAAAACGCTGGCGTTGTTTTTCTATATTATGGGTGATAAGGCTGAAAAAGATCGAAAATTTTTTGGGGCTCCCCTCCTTCCCCCTACATTTCCTGACTCATGGCAACTTACCTATACAGGGGCACATGTGTAGGAGGGGCAAATAAAATTTTTATTTGATGTTTTGAAGGATTTTCTAGCCATTTGTAGTGCTGATACGTATTCTCCATTAAAATTTGAATTTGGCGCCGTATGCAAATTAGCTTCGCTTCACTTAGCAATCAACGCTAGCGCAACTTCGCAATCTTCGCTACCCCCTCTGCGCAAACTTCGGATTTTTAGTGAATTTGCGGAGCGCTGGTGAAACTACGCCTGGCGAAGTGCAGCGAAGTTGCGCCCCAGGTGCAACTACGAATGTTAGTGAATTTTGCCCTTAGTCTTCAGGAGTAGTCAAACTTATAAAGATATAGCCAATGCAGCACTGCATAAAAGTAGAATTTGCCCACCAATGATGTGGTGCCTAGGCGTTCATGCCCCAAACAAGACCTTCAAGCACATGTAGTAGTTCTTACAGATCTGGATAGGGTTTGCCACCTTTTCAATAAGTACAGTTTAAGCGAGAAAGGCAGCTCTTTATGCACATATTTTTTGCAGTTTTACCCCAATATATGTGTGAATGAGTACAAAACCATTGTGTGTTTTACATGTGTGGCTGCTTTGGATGATTTTTTTTGCTTTTTTTACTCCCAGTCCGGCCCTGCTTCACTAGGTGCAAAACACAGAGGATAAACCAGATCCTTCAAGCTTTAATATGCATAAAATCTTCACACAGGCCTTAAACTTACATCTCAGACTCAGCAGCAGAGAAACCTTTAGATTTCAACCTTTACTCAATGTGAGAAATGTTTTGGCACATCACTCAGATCTTGATAGACACGCTGCCTTCTGAAAGAAGAAAAAACACATTCACATGTGCTCAGACCTTGTACGTCACAGGAGAGAAAAACCATTTTCTTGTTCTGATTGTGGGAAATGTTTTGCCTGTCGCTCACATCTTACTGATTTATAATAAAAACAACACACAGGGGAGAAACCGTTCACTTGCAATGAATGTGGGAAATGTTTTGCACGTGTATAACAGCTTACCGTTCCTCTCAGAAGTCATAATACGGGCGAGAAAACCATTCACTTGTACTGAATGTGGGGAAATGTTTCCGATATCATGGAGAGCTTATAAGCCACAAACAAATTCACGCAGGAGAGAACATTGTTCTGTTCTGATGTGGGATGTTTTTACCCATCACCAAGATCTTAGGGCAGATTTATCAAAGGTTCGAGGTGAATTTTCAAATAAAAAATAAATGTGAAT
Source organism: Xenopus laevis (assembly GCF_017654675.1). NCBI lineage: Eukaryota > Metazoa > Chordata > Amphibia > Anura > Pipidae > Xenopus > Xenopus laevis. Next base: position 114,449,537 of record NC_054388.1, on the reverse strand, counting down.
TTAAAGCTATTTTTTTTGTGTACTTCGACTAAGGAATAGTCCAACTTCGATTTTGGAATTTATCATGTACTGTCTCTTTAAAAATTCGACCTACCATTCGCCATTTAAAACCTGACGAATTGCTGTTTTAGCCTAATGGGGGACCGCCTAGAACCTACTTGTAGTCAATTGGCGTACTTTTGAAAAATCAACAGTTTTTTTTGGGGTAAACTTTTGCATCGAATTCGATCGAACGCGCTGTTCCTTCAATTCGTATGATTCGATTTCAAACAAAAACAGACCTATTTGATCGAAAACTTGACCTATTCGAACCAAAATTAAACTTTGACTTCATTTCAGCTGGTCTTTTTAAATTTGAATTTCGAAGTTTTTCAATATGAAATTCGACCTTGATAAATATGCCCATTACTGTTCATTTCAGAATTCACACAGGAGAGAAACCATATACCCTTGTTACTGAATGGTGGAAAATGTTTCAGTGATCCTGCAGGCCTTAATTCACATAAAAGTATTCATACAGGAGAGAAACCATTTTTGCTGTTATGAATGCGTAAAAAAGGTTTTACCCGTCGACAAGACCTTGCCGTTCATTCCAGAAATTCACACAGGAGAAAACCATACCTTTGTACTGAATGGGGCAATTTTCGGTGATCGTGCAGGATTTATTCCCATAAAATGATTCACACAGTTTTTGTGTGAGTGAAACCATTTTCCTGTTCTGAATGTGGGAAAATGTTTTTTATCCGTCGCTCAGACCTTCAACTACAATCTCTCAAAATTCACACAGGAGAGAAACCATTAATTGTAATGAATGTGGGGAAATGTTTTATGCATCATTCCCAGCTTACTGCTCCATTCCCAGTTACACACAGAAGAGAAACCAGTAAACTGTACAAATCTAGTGATGAGTAAACATAACAGTTGTGAACTACTTATAATTTCATTTTAGATAACGGATGGTTCTCTTTAAATAAGATACTAACCTTTTGGCTGCTGCCTAAGTGGAATGTTAAAGGAAACACCTCCAACTCAAATTATAAATTGTCTTCTAAGAACTTTTTGAGTAAAATACAGTTTACAGCAAAGTGATCCCCAACCAGTAGCCCGTGAGCAACATGTTGCTCTCCCCAACCCCCTTGGATGTTGCTTCAGTTACCTCAAAGCAGGTGATTATTTTGAATTCCAGAACTTGGAACGGCAAGTTTTGGTTGTATAAAAACCAGGTGCACTGCCAAACAGAGCCTCAATATAGGTTGACAATCCACATAGGGCTACCAATGGCCAATCACAGCCCTTATTTGGCACCACAAGAACATTTCATGCTTGTGTTCCTCCCCAAATCTTTTTACATCTGAATGTTGTTCACGGGTTCAAAAGGTTGGGGATCCCTGGTTTACAGTATCCAGAGTGTTCCCGAAACCTGGATAAAGGTATATCCAGTATCTGTGTTAGGGCTCTTATACAAGGGCGTATTCAATTGTGAAATCTTATACAGTTGTATTTTTTCTATGTTTCACCACTTGGGAACGCATTGTATGGTGAAGTACCCACTGCATGAACAATGATCTGCCAAATGCAGGTGTGATGGAACAAGCAGTGGTGTATCTGTGGAGGTTCAGTGTGGTGTATTGGGTACTATTACTATAGGATAGAATTTTGGTCTGTTATGCAATGGAACACACACAAAAAGGCACAGCACAGGACTAGGTGAAGAAATACCCATGTGTGTGAGTTTTTAGGCCATAGTTATGTGTGGTGATTGCACTGATTTGCTCTAGTGGATCTCATGTCAATCAGAGACAAATACTTATGCTGAATTCCGGGCCAGTCAAGTTCCAAGGCTTGCCAAGAACCTCATCATTAACTTAGTATTTGCCACAGTCAGTGCTGGTGTAAGACACATGGCTGAACTACATAAAAATGCCCTCTGTGGGGGAAGGGAGTGTTTGTTGTATGCTTTAATAACCAGATTCTGAGTTTGCAGCAGCAACTTATTTATTCAAATACAGTGCACCAAGGAAGCATGTATCTCTGTGCAACTCACTCTCATCTCCTGTGAGCTGACCCCCGCCCGCTGCTTCCTTGTTCTGACAAACTTTTATAACATCAACAATTATCAACACATCCTTCCCTTTTTAAACATTTCAACAAATGGTGGTAATAAAAACAACCTATCGAAATAGTTGGAACTTAGTACAGGTGGTTTGCCTACACTTATAATGCTGTTGGCAACTGACCAAGTCACTTTAAACTGTTCAACTAGTCTTGATGGTTTCTTGATAATCCGGCCATAACGTGTTTGTACTCCATGAGTAAGTGGTTTGTGCCTGGTTATTGCCAGTTTGTATTATGTGTATTAATTGTGGACTGATCTGAGTTTTCTTGTTCCTTGAATGGGTGAAGTATCTCTCAGAAAGGATTGTGATATGTCCATCTGGTTGTTCCTCTCGGTGTATCTACTGGCACCTGTTTATTTCCTTCGGCATCTCTTCGCTGTATGTTCCTCTGGCCAGTAAGCATCCACTGGTAGATGCTGCTCCATGTTGAATCCAATCCTGATCCTGTGCTTCTCTTGACTGATTACAATGCTGACCATCTGAATGAGTCACCGCTTGGGTATTTTTTGGGATTTTATACAAATGCCTTCTATTTCGCCTTAAAATTTTTCAATCACTTGTTTTTTAACCTCATAAGAAACGAGGTGCGACTAGGCGTAGCACTTGAGGCTTTTTCACACCAGGTAGATCCATTCCAAATTCCTGACCTCATCTCCAATGTGTAAATTTTCAAGTGGTTTTGTACTTTTATCATAATTTTTCTTTTGTCTCTCTCTCATATTTTGTTTTTGTTGTCTGTACCGTTTATGAAGGGTCCTTATCATTGTGGAGCTATTGACGGCTGTGGGGCCTGTGGAGTTGCAGTTCCACTGCTGTGCGTGTGTAGGGAGCTTCCATCCATACATAAGAGCATCAGGAGACATGGCAGAACCGACCCATGGGTTTAAGTGTTTGCACTGTCACTCTGCAAGTCTGCTCATGTATCCTCAAGGCACAGCCTTAATCTTCTCAGCCTGGATCAGGGACGGAAGGAAAGCCTTTTGTGTTGTTGTACTTAGGGTTGTGGTCAAGGTATATAGGTGTTTGTGCTGGATTGATTGGGGAGTTGGCAAAATGACAAATAGTGATCTAGCAACATGATTAGGTGAACCCAATTATATAAAGAGAAAGGACTTCTGGCAAAATATGGGGATTGGGAGCTGGTCCCTTTGAAATGCCAGCTGGTGGCAACCCAATTTACCCCCATAGCAAACGCTGGGATCTTCTCACTGAGACTGTCATGAAATGTTGGAGCTCTCACTGTTATTGTCGACATTCTGGGGACTCTCGCTGTGACTGTCCGTGAATTCTGGGGGACTCTCACTGTGACTGTCATGAATTCTGGGGACTCTCAATGTGACTCATGAAATCCTAGGGACTCTCAATGGGACTCATGAATTCTGGGGACTCTCGATGTGAAGCATGAAATTCTGGGGACTCTCGCTGTGACTGTAGTGACATTTTCTGGGACTCTAAGTGACTGTCATGAAAAATCCTGGGGACTCTCAATGTGACTCATATGAAATCCTGGGGACTCTTAATGTGACTCATGAAATTCTGGGACTCTAGATGTGAATCATAGAATTCTGGGGACTCTAGAGTGAATCATGAAATCCTGGGGACTCTCAAATGTGATCATGAAATCCTGGGGACTCTTTGTGACATGAAATTCTGGGGACTCTAGATGTGAATCATGAAATTCTGGGGACTTAGATGTGAATCATGAAATTCTGGGGACTCCTCGCTGTGCTGTAGTGACATTCTGGGACTCTCGCTGTGACTGTCATGAAATTTCTGGGGACTCTAGAATGTGCAATCATGATTTATTCTGGGCCTTCTCTTCGCTGTGACTTGTCGTGCATTCTGGGACTCTCGCTGTGGACTGTCATCAGGGCCGACTGGAAGTAAAAGCAGCCCGGGCAAAAAAAATCAAAGCGCTAGCCCACATGTAAACACACAATGGTTTTGTACTCATTCACACATATATTGGGTGGTAACTGCAAAAAAATTATGTGCATAAAGAGAGCTGCCTTTCTCACTTAACTGTACTTAATGTAAATATATTACAGTCATTAACTAACTTATTAATTATTACAGTTATAGTACAGTAACATATTTTTACTGGCACCACACAAATCTAATGTTGTCTTATTAACCATTTTGTTGATTTGCCATTTATTGACATGGAGTCACGCATCTCTCCCTACTATACCTGCTATCCCACAGTCCCCCTCCCTTTCACCAGAGACTATTATCCACTGTTAACCTCTAGACACCATCTATTCCCCTACCCTTATATGCTATCACAGTCACAACTCCCTTCCCAGAGACTATTTCCCTGTTATAATGAACACAATCTCTCTAACTAAATAGCTGCTTTGTTTCCACAGTCACATGCTCCTTCCCAGAGACTATTATCACTGTTACTATAGACCCACCATCTCTCACTACATTTATAGCCTGCTATCCGCACAGTAACACTCCTTCCTAGAGACTATTTATCACTGTTACTTCTTATGGGCTAACACTGAATCTTCTCCCTACTATAAATATCTGGCCTATCCCAGCAGCCCACGTCCCTTTCCCCAGGAGACTATTTATCCACTGTTAGCCTATAGACACCCATCTCCTCACTACTATGGCCTGCTATGCACCTACCAGTCACAACTCCTGTCCCCTTCCCAGAGACTATTATCTCACCCTGTTTACTCTAGCACCATCTCTCCCCTACTTACCTTGCTTATCCCACCAGTCAACTCCTCCCCCGAGAACTATTATCCACTTGTTACTATCAGACCAAAAACTTCCAAACCATCTCTCTACTATACCTGCTATCCCCAAGTCACACCTCGCTTTCCCCAGAAGACTATTATCCACTGGTTATTATAGCCACCACTTCCCTATAATTCAAACTGCTATTCCACAAGTTCCAACTCCCTTCCAGAGACTATTTTTAATTTTTTTTCCCCTACTGTTTAACTATATGCCCAGCATTCTCTCCTACTTATACCTGCTATTCACAGTTCACTAACTCCCTTCCAGAGGAACTATTATCCACTGGTTATCTGGGGCCTCCCTCCTACGCATCTCTCCCTACTATACCTGCTATAACCAAGTCACTACTCCTTCCAGAGACCTATTTTATCGCACTGTTACTAATATGGACCATCTCTCCCTACTATAAAAAGCCTTCCAGAGACTATTATCCCACTGCTACTATTAGGCACCATCTCTCCCCTACTATACCTTCACAGAGACTATTATCCCACCTGTTACTATAGGCAACCATCTCTCCACTAAAAATATTCAGAAGGCTTGGGACTTGTGGTTTTCTAGATAACAGATCTTTTCTGTATTTGGATCATCCATTAATTAACAAAAAAAATCAAAGTCTACTAGAAAATGTTACTGGGCTCTTTCAAATTTGGGGGGCCCCGCCAAAGTTTGCCCCAATTGGGCCCGCAGTTGTAGACCGGCCCTGACTGGTCCTTTAAACTGTAAACAATAGCAATTTGTGTTGTTTTTTCCCCGGTGTGCTCTTCTTTAAAAACTTTCCTAAAACGTTTTATGCTTGTATATTGTGCATTTTGACCATTCAGTTGGATGAAATATGACAGATCATGCAGCATGTCAGTCAATAAGATCCTTGCACAGCATGCAGTCCTATTCTCTTTTAGGCTGGCAAATACCCAGTGCATACAACAATGGAGATCATCAACTTCATTTTGACTCAATCATCTGCCAAAAAGCACACAACACAACACACATATATATATATATATATATATATATATATATATATATATATATAATATATATATTATAATAGTATATATATATATTATATAATATTATAATGCAGGTAAATTAATAACCACACACCACATTTTTATTTTTGTTCATCAATGGCCAAGCTTTATACTTATTCCTAACGTGCAATTGTTGGAACTGCAATGTGTGACATTTTTCCATCTTGATTGCTGATTCAAGCTAACTAATTGAGTCTGTTCCTGAAATCAATCTTCCTTTTCATCACGATGGAATAAAACTGCTTTTTAAACATGAACTTATTGACAGTGAGTTTGATATTTTGCTTGTTTACATGTGATATAAAGCTAGGTAAATTTATGTAATATAATGGCATCAAATGTGACATTCGTGGCATAAATAAACATTATCCTTTGCTTTTCAGTGACTGTGTTAATGCAGTGAAACAGACCTTTCTGCTGTGCTGTCTGCTTGTTGTACTTTCTCCTAATAATCAGCTCTCTGCTGGCAGGCTGCAAACAGCAGCCGTTCTAATTGATGCTCACTCTGCAATCCACTGATCATTGTCTGCTGTCTGCAGCCTGCAGACTTGCCAGCAGAGAGCGGATTATTAGGAGAAATACAACAGGAGACAGCGCGGCTGCAGAGAGTCTGTTTTACTGCTCACACAGTCAGGGAAAGGGCAGGGAAGGGGACTTTTGCACGGGCAGTTTGACTCCCGGACAGAGTGCCCCACTTAATAGAAACAGAGCGGCCCCTCGGGCAATTGCCCGTATTGGCACATTGTCGTCCGGGCCTGACTGTCATGAAATTCTGGGGATCTCGCTGTGACTGTAGTGACATTCTGGGGTCTCGCTGTGACTGTCATGAAATCCTGGGGACTCTCAATGTGACTCCATGAAATTCTGGGGACTCTAGATGTGAATCATGAAATTCTGGGGACTCTTCGCTGACTGTCATTCTGGGGATTCTCTCACTGTGACTGTGATGATATGGTGGTGGGGGCCATTATGTCTATTCCGCATGTGGTGTCTATATTAGTGTTGGCACATGCACATTTTACCTGAATAGAACGTCTGTGTTTCTTGTACAGTTAAATCTTCAGTTAAAATGAGAACATCGGGCCAGATTTAAGTGTGTTTTACGTGTGTATGCGAGTGTATAGCTCTTATCCATGCTAAGGACCTTCCCAGGGGTCTGCAACAACGTGTGTGACGTCATTTCTGCGTCAGTAACAAATTTCGGCTTAGCCCCCTGGGATGAGATTCTTACTGTATAAATAACTGTATAAGTGGCAGTGCTTCATGAAGGTGCAGCCATACAGAAATGGGGGCCCACACTGTGCCTGTCATGAGATGCTGTGGGGCCTAACACACTGTGCCTGGTTTGTACTGCCATTCTCATTTCATTTGGCTTTGAGTTTCAGTATCACTAGGGTTATATTATATGAATGGCACTGAGAGAAGCTGCCATCGACATCATTACCCAACGGGCGCTAACGTTTGCTAGTGTATATATTATATATATACAGTATATATATACAGGGGGATACCCTTGGCCCTCCCATGGCAACATTTCAGCTTGTGCCCTGCCCTGACTAAAAGCATTTTCCATGAGGGAAACACGGATGGGAAAGCTTTGGTTGTAGCACATAAACAAATGGGTTGAAAAACACCAGGTCAAGGCTCATTGTCTTGTCCGGTCCAGTTCTGTTCTCAGTATTTCTCTGGTTTTATTTCAATCTGCTCTCAGCCACAACTCTGGCCCAGTTGGAATGTGGTCATTTTATTATCCGTTCCCTGCCCTCAGGTTTCTGCCCCAGTAAATAGATAAAGAGATCTATGGCCCATATATATAGAGCTTGCCATATACATTTACTGTGTTGGGAACGTGTGTGCTGCTGTGTCTGACAGGAAAAAGGCAACAATCAGCCACAGGCTTGGAGACAAAGGGGCAGCAATAATAGGGGGAGGGGCTCAGACACTGAATAGCCCACACTGTGTCCTGCCAACCAAACCTGATGAACCAGTGCAGCCTTTTCCTTCCTAAGAGGGGAGGGGCAGACTGCTGCAGAGGATATGATTGGCTTAATAGTCAAAGGGCTGAGACTTGGAGTTAAAGGCTGTGGGTAATTTTTGCCAGAACAGCCAAAAGGAATCAGACAGGCTACTTTAGTAAAAGCCTCTGGGAGGGGATCTGAGAGATATTTGTGCGGTACAGAGATATGTGAGGAATTGTCTCCGTCCTTACTGAGCCGCTCTCACTCCCACCTCCCAAGCACCCCGGGACCATTGGTTTGTAGCCGGAGCAGGGAACTCTGGGAACTTCCACACAGGTAGGTACTGACCCCCACCCCAATATACTGAGCCCATATGTGCTGCCTCCCTTATTCCTACCTTGTGTGGCACCCACCTCTGTCATTTACCCCCTCACTCTCCTCTACTATGGGCTGTGGTGTCTCACACTGGGGTCACTCCTGCTGGCTACTGTGGGACTGGGGTCGCTGCTGCTGCTGTGGGACTGGGGGTCGCTGCTTGCTGCTTGTGGGACTGGGGTCGGTGCTGCTGTGACTGGGGTCGTGCTGCTACTGCTGTGGGACTGGGGGGTCGCTGCTGCTGTGGAACTGGGGGTCTGCTCTGCTGCTGCTGCTGTGGGACTGGGGGGTCTGCTGCTGTGCTGTGGGACTGGGGTCTGCTGCTGCTGTGGGACAGGGGTCGCTGCTGGGCCCCTGTAATTCTATTGGGGGATATTGCTGGGAATAATCCTGTATAGAAATGTGTAAGTGCTTAACTCCAGGGTCACTTCCAGCTCAGTCCTCCCACGAGGAGCCAATGGGAATGTGGGAGGAAGCGAGTGACACAGGGATGAAGGGGAAGAAGAAGAAGAAGGATAAAAATGAGGAGGAGGAGGAGGAGCGGGGGAAGAAGGAGAGAATGGTGAATCTCACACTGGAGATGATCTATCTGCTGACTGGAGAGTGAGGGGCACTGTGACTGGCACACTGACAAGAGACTGTCTGTCTGTACAAAGGGGGTCTCTCTGCAGCTCAAACACCATTCTCTCTTCCTTTCAATATTTAGCACTACATCCCTAGGAAGAAGTCAGATGATGGGGGGGCCCTGCATGCCCCTGGCTCCGTCATACAGAAGGAAAATAACAAGAATGACAAGAAGATCCTGGAACTCATGTCCAACATCATCCAGCTGCTGACTGGAGAGGTGGGTACAGCGGCCCTTATTGTTTAGTAACAGTGGATGATAATCCCTTTCTCTGACTGGGGGATGACTGGAACATTGTGTGTGACAGGTTGCCATAAGGACTCATCATGTTTCCATCTATTTTTCCTTGGACGAGTGGGACTATATAAAAGGAAACAAGGACCTTTTATGAGGAAGGAATGAAGGAGGAGCCACAGCAGCTCCACCACTGGGTGAGTAATGGGAGCAGGGCACAAAATAATAACAGCTGGTGTGTAAGTGAACTAGGGTCAGACAAGTTGGATCTCAGCTTACAGAGAAACACAGGCCCAAGTGGAGGTGATGTTTCCTGGTGCAGATACAACGGGCAGACAATCAGCAGTGAGGAGCTGCATTTCTCCACAGGCCAAGATCCACTGGTCTGGCCCTAGCCTTAAGTGGAACAGTACAAGAGATGTGTGAGAACAACAGAAACACAAATGAGCTGCTGACAGTAAAGCAGGAGCAGTGAGTTACATATGATGGTTACACAGTAATACTGTTGCTATGGGGACAGGATACTAAGGAGCAGTTTGTGCATAAGGAAATCTCATTACAGCAGGGGTGCCCAGACTTTGTTACCCTGGGATCTACTCTCGACACCTGGCCCCCATCAGGAGATCTACCTTGATAAAAATAGTGGGCCGTCTACCATACGGCACAAGAACAAGTTTCCAGCCCATAAATGGTTATAATACTATAGTGTATTATATAAAGTTGATCCCAAAGCTCTGCCTCGTCCATATTAACCTACTAGAAGCCAGAGGAAAAGGAGCTGCAGGCCCTTAGGGATGTGACCAATCGGCCATCTATAAGGGCAACATGCATCTCCAATTCACTGCACTAGCAGAGCTGAATTTCCCTATTAAAAAATGGAAATTTGGCTCTTAAAGTTACCAGAGGCAGCTTTTTTTGACGCCCCTGGTAACTGGTCGCTTCATGCCGCCTGAGGCAAGGTTCTTGCCTTGTCTGCCTTAGCAGATCCCTTAAAAAACCTAAGCAAAGTCAACCTATGTTACTCCCTGCTATTAAAGTGCATAGGTCTGCATACACAGGCAACTATAGGTAAGATGAGGGTGATGTGTGTTACAATAAGCCACAGGCTAGTATCTTTAACTAAGAGGTAAATGTAATAACTTATTGCCTTAAAAATACCTAGCAGGCAGTACTCAATCCCTGGCCAGGCAGGACTCACCACACGCTGAATAAAACATGCACTGGCTTGTATGACACACTGCCCAGCCCCCACACTCACAGTAATGATGTTGGGCCCAGGAATGGCACCATGGCCAGAGGACAGGAACCTTTTCTCATGACATGTGGGAGAGGGGCATCCTCATTAGCAGTGCAGCAGGATATTGGAAACCCACCCTTTTACTGGTCAGTTTAACCTATGGCCCCAAGGTGATGGAAATACGCACATTATTGTACCATTCTGTGTGAGGGGAAAGGGGTGGAGCGGGGGCTGGCAGCTGATGGAGGAAGACTGGATGGAGCTGATTTACAGTATCCCATGAGAGGGGATGGGCGCCGGACGAGAGGGTGTGCTGTGAGCCCACCCTCCTCAGCCTTCAGCCTGGTTTAGGAGCTGAGCTCTGAGCAGTAGGGCTGAGGAGGGAGGAGCGAGGAATGAGCCAAGAGGGAGGAGATCGCAACTGCAGGCAAGTCTGCATTCTTATCATGCTTCTGCCTTCTTCATTGGGAAAAATGTCCAAGTGGGTTGAAATGGACCAGACACACTCATAGTCCAGCTGATTTCTCCAAGCATTGTAGGCATTGGGGATTTGTCGGGCCACTCAGCTGGTTGGTCTCCTCTCTCTGCTGACACCATTGCTGTTCACAGTGAGATTGTACTTTGCACTGCGTTAAAGGAATCAGAGACTTGAGGGGGGGGGGGCACATGGGACATATCTGTTGCTTTTGAATCTGAGCTGAATGCTGAGGATCAATTACAAACTCACTGAACAGTTATGTCCAAAAGCAGGAAGTAGTGTTCTGGCTATTATGTTAGACATCAGTCACTCCAGCCTTCATACATTACATTTTTGCCTAACTCACTATATTAGATACATTTTTCTACTTTGCACAGCCTATTTATTTACCCAGTTTTTATTTTTAACTGTTTCTTAAAGGCTTTGTATCTGACTTTTCATACTGTATCAGAGCCTGTTGGGGTGACAGTTCCCGACACAAAGGGCAAAGAGGGAAGTTAGAGATCACCACAGTCCACTAGAGTGAAATTCTGCCACTCTCCATTCATTTATATTGGTTTTTAAAGGCATATTTATCAAAATTTGAGCTTTCACCCATTGATAAATACGCTTTTAAAAAATCCCATAGAAATTAATGGAGAGTGGCAGAATTTCACTCTAGTGGACTGTGGTGATCTCTAACTTCCCTCTTTGGTAAATATGTGCCAATGAATCGCTACATATATGTATAACATGTGATAATTATTTTCTCCTGTTTGTATATTTGCCAGACTGTGAATATGAAGATAAGAGAGATATTACAGCTGATCTGGGAGGAACATTATGTTGTAATAATGAGCCAAGCAAGGTTGGGACTGAAGGAGCAGATTTCTGTGCTGAAGGAAATGTCACAAACCCTGAAATTTCTCCAGTGGAACAGCCCCCACCAGCCAATGAGATTAAAGAGGAAGGGACTTCATGTGAAGAGGGAAACCAATCAGATTGCAGCATTACTCCACTTTCAGAACAGATACAGGGAACAGATACACCTACTCCTAGCATGGGCTGCACCCTGAATAACAGCTCAGCAGATACATCAAATGGTATTAAAGGGAAAGTGATTTTATGTGAAGGAGGAAACCAATCAGATTGCAGCATTAATCAATTTACAGAACATGCACAGGGAACAGATACACCTACTCCCAATACAGTGATATATAACTGCTCTGAATGCCACAAACGTTTTAGATCTAAGTCCGGTTTTGTCAAGCATCAGAAAACTCACACAGGAGAAACACCATTTGTCTGTTTTGTGTGTGAGAAACGTTTTGTGTGTCATTCAGATCTCATTGGACACCAAAGAATTCACACAGGAGAGAAACCCTTCTCTTGTACAGAATGTGGCAAGTGTTTCTCACGTCGTTCACACTTAAACAGCCACCACAAAACACACACAGGAGAGAAATCGTTCCTTTGTTTTGCATGTGGGAAATGTTTTGCTAGTCGCTCACATCTTACTGCCCATCACAGAACCCACACAGGGGAGAAACCATTTTCCTGTTCTGAATGTGGGAAATGTTTTATCAATCAGGCATGCCTTAGGATTCATAAACGAATTCACACAGGAGAGAAACCATTCACTTGTACTGAATGTGGGAAAGGCTTTAAAGATCGCTCAAGTCTTACTGTACATCACAGAACCCACACAGGGGAGAAACCATATACCTGCACTGAATGTGGGAAAGGCTTTAAAGAGCGCTCAAGTCTTACTGTACATCACAGATCCCACACAGGGGAGAAACCATTTTCCTGTTCTGAATGTGGGAAATGTTTTATCAATCAGGCATGCCTTAGGGTTCATAAACGAATTCACACAGGAGAGAAACCATTCCCTTGTACTGAATGTGAGAAATGTTTCAGCCGATCGGCTTGCATTGTCTTTAGAGGCCAACAAACGAACTCACACGGGAGAGAAAACCACAACATGTGAGAAAAGTTTCAGCGATCGGCTATGTCTTAAGGCACAAAAGAATCACATACGGGAGAGAAACCATACAGCCTTGTAGCTGAACCAATGTGGCAAAATGTTTCCGTGATGGTGCAGGTCCTTAAGAGTCCATAAAAGATTTCACAATGGGGGATGAACCGTACACTCTGTAGTGACTGTTTGCATCTGTATCTATAGCTGAAAGTCGGACTGCTTAAAGAGTTTACATTTTTGATATATGATATATTTTCCCACTTTAGTTGCAAAATGCATTCGTTACGTGTTTTTCATTTCAGGTGTTTTCTTTTTGATTTTAATTATAACGCACTGTTTATTTTTAGTGTGAGCCCCACGACAGAGGGCACTCAATGCTCTGATGAAGTGACAGAATGAGTATTGAACGCTGTTATAAGCCGCACCTACCCCTGCCCGCTGGTGATTTTAATCCAATGTCCAAATAAAGCATTTCAATAGTTTTAAAACGTTGGTTTCTACGCGTGTCAATCTGGAGGTAGCACCTTTAATTTTCAGCAGATTTTTTAGGATGTTCTGAAAAACTTCCGCTCTAATTACTCGGGTATATACGGTAATTAATATATGGTGTTTGCTTTTAATGGTGCTTAAACATTAATATTATCTTTAAAATAGTCCCCTTTATTGAGCTCCCTGTATGTCTCTGGTTAATCTTAACCCCTTGCCAGAAGGCCAAAACAGCCTAAGGGGTGACCCTATTTCAAATTCACATTCTTCAATGTAAAACTGAAATATCAATGAAAATGAAAAAAACATTAAATGGCAGTTTTTAATTCTCATTACAGGTTGTTTTATGTTTTCCTTCTTGTCAGGTCCCGCCACGAAGGCTCTGTTGTAGTGTGGACCAAGGAGGACGACAAAACCACATTTCCAGTTCGCAGTACAAAAGGGTTTATGCAGAAAGAATGGTCAAAAGCAGGCAAATTGGCTCCGGTTCACAGCCGCGCAAGAATCAGAATCGTTAAAACAGGCAATAAAGTCAATAACGGAGAATCAACAATAGCAAGAATCTTCGCACTCAGGACTATACACACAGATAGACCTTTTATAATTGGGACACATGAAAGTATGGGCAAATAGATTTAAATAGTCCATAGTTTGGCAGCCAAACTAGACCGCGTGTTTTAACGTCAATGACGCCGGCGTCCTCATGTTGTGTTCTGACGTCCGTCAAGACGCACATTCTGAGCCCTGGCGTCCTATTCCGTCGCCCCCGGCGACCAATCCTGGGGCGACCACGTTTTTTCTGAAACTTTTGCAGTCCCACTGTTGACCAGTTGAAGTTTCAACGCGTAATGTCGGAGCAAGCGATGTGTCGCCATCCTTGGATGTCCCATGGGGTTTAATGCTTCTCCATTTACATTACAGTACCCCCTCCTTAGCGGGGGGGTCCCCTCAAGGACCCACCAGAGTCCTTGGGGTAAGAAGGAAATAAGTTTTTGTCGGACTTACGGACCAACGACAGCGAGCATGATGTCAGATTTTCTAACTCTCACCCTCTACATGCGAAAACACTCTTCTGGACGCGAACCCCTTCCATTCGATAAGGTATTGAAGAATGTTCCCCAGAAATTACGAGAAGTTTCCATTTCAGACTCTTTCTTGACCTTCGAATTCCTTATGATCGTGCGAAACCAATTTAGACGATGAGGTGGTTCTGAGGAATTCAGCGGATTTCTTATCCAACAGACATCGGAAAAGTGACTTTGATACAATCAGCGAGTGACAGAGAAGAATTGAAGATACCGAAGAATTTTACTTTAACACAGGAACAGCAGTGTAACCCAGCTCATGATAGACAAAAATGCTAGCTCCAACGGTGAACACTTGTGTGTGGACGCAAGTCAATTGACTGGTACTTATTGACAATACACTACTCAAGCCCACGGTAATATTCCCAGGACAACAGGCAAGTGGAATTGGGTCAATCGATTAAGGAACGAAAGACAGTCCTTTCCAAATGCAATAAGCGCCACCTTGAATGAACAGTTCCTGACTATGACTGCGAGATGAATGGCAGAAGAAAGAGGACGATCATCGACTCGCAGGACTCGAAAGAGGGGGGTTGCCATTGGGTTGTGAGCCTTTTTCTTCTCAGTATATCGCATATGTTTAACGCGGCTAAGGCTTCTGTATTCCATGAAGTTTGCCTCGCACGCGCAGAAATCGAGGAAGGCTTTGAGAAAGGATCTTCTCATGGAAGCCTGAACTGGATTTGTATAGGAAGGAGAAAAACGTTGAGGCAGAGGAAATGGGGAGAATGAAAAATTACCCTAGGTAAGTCCTTCCCCAATCTTTACCTTCAGGTTTCTGAGCTTTTCCGCGCTTCACTTGGGGCGTCATCACTTGGGCGATAGTGGGCTTTCCTCCCCCACAGTAAGAGCCCATAACCCGGCTAGCCCTTCTCTTTCGGAGCTTCTCCTGTTCGGCCAAGACGTCGCCCCGCCTCCAATCTGCAATTGGTTCTTCAGGAGCGTAAGAAGAAGTAGCAGATGATCGCAGGAGGCGGATGACAGAAAGGGTTGGAAGCTTGGATTTCTGGAGAGTAGGGTCTTTGGAAGCGGTGGAGCAGGGTGGTAGGAACTGGACAACTTCCTAAGTGCGTTCCCTTCAAGTTCGATCTTGGAACTCCCTTTGTCTGGTGGTCAACTTTCACAGCCAATTTGTCAACAAGATCTTCCCAGTTTTCGAGAAGGAATCTCCCGTGATAACAAGAATCATTACTTGATGCGACATTTGCCTTAGGCCGCGATGAAAGTAAAGGCAGCATGGTAACATTCATTATTCCATCAGAAGTTTCTATGCCACTAAGAGTTGCAGGAATTCGATGGCGCTATTCCGCGAACATTCAGTACGAGTTCCCTTGCCTGCTAGAACTGAATATAACGAGACGCGACGGCAGAAGGTGCTCCCGACCAGGAGCATCGAACACCGTGCGAAGGATCCATGGATGAAGGGCCCCTTGGTTTATCGTCATTTTAACGCGATCCTCTCTTCTCTCACAAGAGGAGAAGCCCACTCCAGAGCTTTCGCTTGCAGGCGGTGATGATTATAGCCCACCTTCGCTCGCTCCTGCGAGAACTTTAACTGACCTCGTGAATGCAGGGTGAAATTGGATTCACACTGGTTTGATGAAGCCACCGGCTATGATTCCGCGATTCCACGCTGTAACGAGGAGGTGGCAGGGACCTGCGAGCTTTTCGGAAACCCTGGAGCGGAGATAGTCAGGCAATAACCCGGCCAGAGGATCTGGAACCACCTAGGAGACAATCTTCTCCCAGGAATTGCCTTCTAGTGCCTGGCCGAATGGGTTTGTTGGGCTTTCGTAGGTTTCTGCATGACGAGAAGTTCGCAATCCACGATAACAGCCTTGCCCGATTCTAATCAGTAGGTCGGTACTAACTTGAGGCTCCTCAGAAGTAGGTCCATGGCCCAATTATACTGTGAAGGGCCCGTAGGCTCTGTTGTAGTGTGGATTACACAGGAGGAACAAAACAACACCGAAGTTTTTTCGGCAGTATCATAAGAGCGGTTTAATCAGAAGAATGGTCAAAAAGCAGGCTCAACATGGTGGTAACACGTGGAGCAAAGATCAGGAATCGCTTTTAACAGGCAATAAGTCAATACAACCGCGAGAATCCAATATTACGCTTCAACGAAATTCGCACCCAGGAAACTAATATTCACAGAATAGACCTATAATTTTGTTGGCATGAAAGCAGTTCTATGCGGCAAATAGATTTAAAATAGTCCATTAGTTTGGCGCCAAAACTAGACGCGCTGACGTCATTGAACGCCGACTGTCCTCCACAGTGGTGTTCTAGACGCCGACGCACATTCTGACGCCGGCGTCCATTCCGTCGCCGGCGACCAATCCTTGGGCGACACGTTTCTGACGCAGTCCCACTGCGACCAGGAAGAACCGCATGGTGGAGCAGGAGGTCGCCATCTTGGATGTCCCGTGGGGTAAGTTCCTCCATTTCCATTACACTTCTAGAAACCTGAGTAATGATCCAGTACCAGTTGTAGGCCATACTTATGTAATTGGATTGCGCTGATATCACTATGTGGCCTTCATGTCATTATCCACAGTAATCATTATGTGCTTACTCCCTGGGATGATCCCCACATTTCCAAGTGCTCCAGCAAGGGCCACATGCACTGACTGCTCATTAATAAAGAAACCACATTGCTGATCTTGTTATTTGCATTCAGGTTATTCTTGCCCCAGCCCATACTCTGCTATTTCTGAGGATTTGTTTTTTCAATGCAGGGGTTGGCAGTAAATTTGATTCTGGTGAGTGAAAGGTTAAGGGGCAAATCAGAGAAGGTGAGGTGGCTCCATTTCTGCCCTGAAAGTGCCCTTTTCTCCCTCAGTATGCCCTTGCCTTTGTTTTCCTGTGCTCCACCCTTCAAATTTGGCCCCAGCTGGAACATGTTCCTGTTATTACCAGTTCTCTGCCCTCATATTTCCTCCCCAGTAAATACATATAGGGGCAAATTCATCAATATCTATCATCCAGGAAGACATTTCAGCCTTTATCCTTTACTAACCTGCTTCCACTTTCCAGAACTGCTGTGCCGCCTGTAGCTGTGAAGGAGTTGGAGGGGCACAGGCTCATTGGCTTAAAGCAGAGAGGGCAAGACAAAGACTACGAGCTGTATCAAGTGTGCCCTCCCATTCAAACCCAAAAGTCCCTTGCACGCTCCCCATGAGGGGCAAACAACGTGATTGGATGAATAGTCATGGTGGCGGGTCAGGGAATTAGGGATTGAGAAAAATATTTTTTACCCCCAGACAACAGGAATCAGTAATTAGTATAAAGCCTCTGGCTTTGTCGGATATATGATTAACTTTGGTAGATAAAGTAGATTTATACATCACAGCTAATTGTGTGGTACAGAGATTATCTGCCATCCCTCACTCCTACCTCACGATTGGTTTGTAGCCGGAACAGGGAACTCTGGGAACTTCTGCACAGGTAGGTACCTCCCACAAGGAGCCAATGGGAATGTGGAAGGAAGTGACTGACATGGGGAAGAAGGACATAAATGAGTGGAAGAGAGAGAGGAACTCATGTCCAACATCATCCAGCTGCTGACTGGAGAGGTGGGTACCATCCTGTTTCCATCTATTTTTCCTTGAAAGAGGGGGACTATAAAAAAAGGAACAAGGCCATTTACAGGGAAGGGATAAAGGAGGATCCCCAGAACCTCTGCCCACTGGGTGAGAAATGGAACAACAGACCCAGTCTGAAGGCCAGTTGATATCCTAATTATTGTAGGCATTGGGGAGCAATCCAATACACTTAGCTGGTCAGTCTCCCCTCCCTGCCGGCACCATTGCTTGTCTTATTCATGTCTTGAGCAATAGTAAGATTGGACAAAGTGCCGGATTACTGCATTTGGATATAAAGCATAACTAACCCCCGTAATACCCCCCCACGAGGAGCCAAAGGGAATGTGGGAGGAAGCGAGTGACACAGGGATGAAGGGAAAGGAGGATAAAAATGAGGAGGAGGAGCGGGAGAAGAAGGAGAAAATGAGGTACAAACTCTGAGGGGACGTTGCTGCCCCTTGTCACTATTTCAGGGCTCCTGTGAGGAATATCTGACACCAGTTCTATTGCTCTCGACTGACGTGAAGGTGAGGGACAGACACAATGACCTCAATGAGCTGCACAAACACCAATATTTATATACAATATAAAATACAGATTATAAAATACTAGACTATAAAATACAGATTATAAAATACTAGACTATAAAATACAGATTATAAAATACTAGACTATAAAATACTAGACTATAAAATACAGATTATAAAATACAGATTATAAAATACTAGACTATAAAATACAAATGATAAAATACTAGACTATAAAATACTAGACTATAAAATACAGATTATAAAATACTAGACTAAAATACTAGACTATAAAATATGGATTATTAATAATACTAGACTATAAAATACAGATTATAAAATACTAGACTAAAAAATACATATTATAAAATACAGATTATAAAATACTAGACTATAAAATACAGATTATAAAATACTAGACTATAAAATACAGATTATAAAATACTAGACTATAAAATACAGACTATAAAATACAGATTATAAAATACTAGACTATAAAATACAGACTATAAAATACAGATTATAAAATACTAGACTATAAAATACTAGACTATAAAATACAGATTATAAAATACTAGACTATAAAATACAGACTATAAAATACTAGACTATAAAATACAGATTATAAAATACTAGACTATAAAATACAGACTATAAAATACTAGACTATAAATACAGATTATAAATACTAGACTATAAAATACTAGACTATAAAATACAGATTATAAAATACTAGACAATAAAATACAGATTATAAATACTAGACTATAAAATACAGATTATAAAATACTAGACTATAAAATACGGATTATTAATAATACTAGACTATAAAATACTAGACTATAAAATACAGATTATAAAATACTAGACTATAAAATACAGATTATAAAATACTAGACTATAAAATACAGACTATAAAATACTAGACTATAAAATTCAGACTATAAAATACAGATTATAAAATACAGACTATAAAATACAGATTATAAAATACTAGACTATAAAATACTAGACTATAAAATACAGATTATAAAATACAGATTATAAAATACTAGACTATAAAATACAGATTATAAAATACTAGACTAATAAAATACAGACTATAAATACTAGACTATAAAATACAGATTATAAAATACTAGACTATAAAATACAGACTATAAAATACAGATTATAAAATACTAGACTATAAAATACGAGACTATAAAATACAGATTATAAAATACTAGACTATAAAATACAGACTATAAAATACTAGACTATAAAATACTAGACTATAAAATACAGATTATAAAATAATAGACTATAAAATACAGACTATAAAATACTAGACTATAAAATACAGATTATAAAATACTAGACTATAAAATACTAGACTATAAAATACAGATTATAAAATACTAGACTATAAAATACAGACTATAAAATACAGATTATAAAATACTAGACTATAAAATACTAGACTATAAAATACAGATTATAAAATACTAGACTATAAAATACGGACTATAAAATACTAGACTATAAAATACAGATTATAAAATACTAGACTATAAAATACAGACTATAAAATACTAGACTATAAAATACAGATTATAAAATACTAGACTATAAAATACTAGACTATAAAATACAGATTATAAAATACTAGACTATAAAATACAGATTATAAAATACTAGACTATAAAATACTAGACTATAAAATACGGATTATTAATAATACTAGACTATAAAATACTAGACTATAAAATACAGATTATAAAATACTAGACTATAAAATACAGATTATAAAATACTAGACTATAAAATACAGATTATAAAATACTAGACTATAAAATACAGATTATAAAATACAGATTATAAAATACTAGACTATAAAATACAGATTATAAAATACTAGACTATAAAATACAGACTATAAAATACTAGACTATAAAATACAGATTATAAAATACTAGACTATAAAATACAGACTATAAAATACAGATTATAAAATACTAGACTATAAAATACGAGACTATAAAATACAGATTATAAAATACTAGACTATAAAATACAGACTATAAAATACTAGACTATAAAATACAGATTATAAAATAATAGACTATAAAATACAGACTATAAAATACTAGACTATAAAATACAGATTATAAAATACTAGACTATAAAATACTAGACTATAAAATACAGACGATAAAATACTAGACTATAAAATACAGATTATAAAATACAGATTATAAAATACAGACTATAAAATACTAGACTATAAAATACTAGACTATAAAATACAGATTATAAAGTACAGATTATAAAATACAGACTATAAAATACAGATTATAAAATACAGACTAATACAGGCAGTGTGAATGTGAAGTGGCTGCTGCTGTTACAGTGGGAGAGTGAGGAATAATACTGTGAGGGGCCCATGAAAGTGTTTTCTAGGCGTTTGTTTTCCTCAGCTCCGCCCACAACGCTGCCCAGCTGTAATATGTTCCTTTTATACCACTTCTCTACCCTCACATTCAGCCCCAGTGAATAGATATAGGGGCCTGTCACTCACACAGCCTCTGCCTTCACTGACCTGCTCCAACTTCACACAACTGCTGTGCCGCCTGTAGCTGGGAAGAAGGGGGCGTGGAACGCGTGCTCATTGGCTGAGAAAAGAGAGGGCGGGACAGAGAAATTGCGCTTTTCCCTCCCATTCAAACCCGATATTGTCACTGCGGCCTCTCCCGCGTCCTGTGAGGGTCGAGTGATGTGATTGGATGAATAGTCATAGGGGCGGGAAAAGGAATGAGGGGCTGGGGAAAATATTTTTGTACACGAAGACAATAGGATTGGTCGCCTGCGGTTACTTAATAGGCCGCTGAGATTTGCGGATGTCTGACCCCGAGTCATGAAGTAAATCTATACATTGTGTGTGAAGGGAGCGGAGAGATATTAGTGCGGTACAGAGATATATGAAGAATTGTCTCCCTTCCCTTACTGAGCCGCTCTCACTCCCACCTCCCAAGCACCCGGGACCATTGGTTTGTAGCCGGAGCAGGGAACTCTGGGAACTTCCACACAGGTAGGTACTGACCCCCCACCCCAATATACTGAGCCCATATGTGCTGCCTCCCTTATTCCTACCTTGCGTGGCACCCACCTCTGTCATTTACCCCTCATTCTCCTCTACTATGGGCTGTGTGTCTCACACTGGGGTTACTCCTGCTGCTACTGCTACTGTGGGACTGGGGGTCACTGCTGCTGCTGTGGGACTGGGGGTCGCTGCTGCTACTGCTGTGGGACGCGGGGTCGCTGCTGCTACTGCTGTGGGACTGGGGGTCGCTGCTGCTATTGCTGTGGGACAGGGGTTGGTGCTGGGCCCCTGTAATTCTATTGGGGCATATTGCTGGGAATAATCCTGTATAGAAATGTGTAAGTGCTTAATTCCAGGGTCACTTCCAGGTCAGTCCCTCCCATGAGGAGCCAATGGGAATGTGGGAGGAAGCGAGTGACACAGGGATGAAGGGGAAGAAGAAGAAGGATAAAAATAAGGAGGAGGAGGAGCGGGGGAAGAAGGAGAGAATGGTGAATCTGACACTGGAGATGATCTATCTGCTGACTGGAGAGGTGAGGGGCACTGTGACTGGCACACTGACAAGAGACTGTCTGTCTGTACAAAGGGGGTCTCTCTGCAGCTCAAACACCATTCTCTCTTCCTTTCAATATTTAGCACTACATCCCTAGGAAGAAGTCAGATGATGGGGGGGCCCTGCATGCCCCTGGCTCCGTCATACAGAAGGAAAATAACAAGAATGACAAAAAGATCCTGGAACTCATGTCCAACATCATCCAGCTGCTGACTGGAGAGGTGGGTACAGCGGCCCCTTATTGTTTAGTAACAGTGGATGATAATCCCTTTCTCTGGCTGGGGGATGACTGGAACATTGTGTGTGACAGGTTGCCATAAGGACTCATCATGTTTCCATCTATTTTTCCTTGGACGAGTGGGACTATATAAAAGGAAACAAGGTCCTTTATGCGGAAGGAATGAAGGAGGAGCCCCAGCCACACCCACTGGGTAAGTAATGGGTGCAGGGCACAAAATATCAGAAGCCAGAGTGTAAGGGATGGTTGCACAGTAACATTCAAATATACAATATGTGAATTAAAAGGCAAGTAACAGAATACCTTCTAATTAGTGTTTATTGTGCATCCACACAACATGTTTTGGGCAGCAAGGCCCCCTTTTCAAGTGTAACAGTAATATTGTTGTTATGGAGCCAGGATATTAAGGAGCAGTATGTGCAAAAAGAAAGATCATTCAATGTTTATTCCATCATCCCTTAAGCTATGTGGGCATTGGAGGATTGATAGGGAACTGAAGCCTGTCTGTGCTTGTGTGACTGCAGGGCTGTGATTGGCTGCCCCCCTCCCACTGTGCTTCACTACAGGCCCGGACTGACAATGTGCCCGTACGGGCAATTGCCCGAGGGGCCGCTCTGTTTCTTACTAAGTGGGCCGCTCTACTGTCCGGGAGTCAACTGCCCGTGCAAGTCCCCTTCCCTGCCCTTTTCCCTGACTGTGTGGAGCAGTGAAACAGACCTCTCTGCAGCCGCGCTGTCTCCTGTTGTACTTCTCCTAATAATCCGCTCTCTGCTGACAAGTCTGACAGGCTGCAGACAGCAGACATGATCAGTGGATTGCAGAGTGAGCATCAATTAGAAACGGTCTGCTGTTTGCAGCCTGCCAGCAGAGAGCTGATTATTAGGAGAAGTACAACAAGAGACAGCACAGCAGAAAGGTCTGTTTCACTGCTTCACACACTCACTGAAAAGGCAGAGGGAAGGGGACTTTCTTGGGCAATACAACAAAAAGGGTGTGGAGCTTGGGTGGGCTGAATTGTGAATCAGAACATTACTGTGTCTATTAAAAATCACATTTGAACATTTTGCCACCCACTCAGCTGGGAATCATGCATGTGTTAAACTGCTGGAACTGGCACTGTGTCCTTTAGGTGATTACTTATTTACTGTTCTGGATTCTCATGGAACTACATTACAGCACTTTGGGGCAAATTCACTAAGCGCCGATGCACTGAACGCTAGCGTTAATTCGCTAGCGTTTGGCATTTTCGTTACTTCGCAAATTCACTAACGAACGCTGGCGTAGTTTCGCTAGTGTTACTTCGCACCCTTACGCCTGGCGAATTTTCGCTACGGACGTAACTACGCAAATTCACTAACGCGCGCAGTGTACTGAACGCTACCTTTTACGCTAGACTTCCTTCGCCACCTCAGACCTGGCGAAGCGCAATAGAGTAGATAGGGATTGTTTCAAAAAAAGTCAAAAATTTTTCTAAGTCCCAAAAAACGCTGGCGTGTTTTCTATATTATGGGTGATAGGCTGAAAAAGATCGAAAAAATTTTTGGGGCTCCCCTCCTTCCCCCCTACATTTCCTGACTCATGGCAACTTACCTATACAGGGGGCACATGTGTAGGGCAAAATAAAATTTTTATTTGATGTTTTGAAGGATTTCTAGCCATTTGTAGTGCTGATACGTATTCCTCCATTAAAATTTGAATTTGGCGCCGTATGCAAATTAGCCTTCGCTTCACTTAGCAAATCAACGCTAGCGCAACTTCGCAATCTTACGCTACCCCTCTGCGCAACTTCGGATTTTAGTGAATTTGCGGAGCGCTGGTGAAACTACGCCTGGCGAAGTGCAGCGAAGTTGCGCCAGGTGCAACTACGAATGTTAGTGAATTTGCCCCTTAGTCTTCAGGAGTAGTTCAAACTTATAAAGATATAGCCAATGCAGCACTGCATAAAAGTAGACATTTGCCCACAATGATGTGGTGCCTAGGCGTTCATGCCCCAACAAGACCTTCAGCACATGTAGTAGTTCTACAGAATCTGGATAGGGTTGCCACCTTTCAATAAGTACAGTTAAGCGAGAAAGGCAGCTCTTTATGCACATATTTTTTGCAGTTTTACCCCAATATATGTGTGAATGAGTACAAAACCATTGTGTGTTTACATGTGGGCTGCTTTGATTTTTTTCTGCTTTTTACTCCCAGTCCGGCCCTGCTTCACTAGGTGCACACACAGAGGATAAACCAGATCCTTCAAGCTTTAATATGCATAAAAAATCTCACACAGGCCTTAACTTACATCTCAGACTTCACGCAGCAGAGAAACCTTTAGATTCAACTTTAACTCAATGTGAGAAATGTTTTGCACATCACTCAGATCTTGATAGACACGCTGCCTTCTGAAAGAAGAAAAAACATTCACATGTGCCTCAGACCTTGTACGTCACAGGAGAGAAACCATTTTCTTGTTCTGATTGTGGGAAATGTTTTGCCTGTCGCTCACATCTTACTGATTATAATAAAACACACACAGGGGAGAAACCGTTCACTTGCAATGAATGTGGGAAATGTTTTGCACGTGTATAACAGCTTACCGTTCCTCTCAGAAGTCATACGGGCGAGAAACCATTCACTTGTACTGAATGTGGGAAATGTTTCCGATATCATGGAGAGCTTATAACCCACAAACAAATTCACGCAGGAGAGAAACCATTGTTCTGTTCTGAATGTGGGAAATGTTTTACCCATCACCAAGATCTTAGGGGCAGATTTATCAAAGGTCGAGGTGAATTTTCAAATAAAAAATAAATGTGAATTTAAAGCTATTTTTTTTGTGTACTTCGACTAAGGAATAGTCCAACTTCGATTTGGAATTTATCATGTACTGTCTCTTTAAAAATTCGACCTACCATTCGCCATTTAAAACCTGACGAATTGCTGTTTTAGCCTATGGGGGACCGCCTAGAACCTACTTGTAGTCAATTGGCGTACTTTGAAAAATCAACAGTTTTTTTTGGGGTAAAACTTTGAATCGAATTCGATCGAACGCGCTGTTCCTTCAATTCGTATGATTCGATTTCAAACAAAAACAGACCTATTTGATCGAAAACTGACCTATTCGACCAAAATAAACTTTGACTTCATTTCAGCTGGTCTTTTTAAATTTGAATTTCGAAGTTTTTCAATATGAAATTCGACCCTTGATAAATATGCCCATTACTGTTCATTTCAGAATTCACACAGGAGAGAAACCATATACCCTTGTACTGAATGTGGAAAATGTTTCAGTGATCCTGCAGGCCTTAATTCACATAAAAGTATTCATACAGGAGAGAAACCATTTTGCTGTTATGAATGCGTAAAAAAGGTTTTACCCGTCGACAAGACCTTGCCGTTCATTCCAGAATTCACACAGGAGAGAAACCATACCTTTGTACTGAATGGGGCAAATGTTTCGGTGATCGTGCAGGATTTAATTCCCATAAAATGATTCACACAGTTTGTGTGAGTGAAACCATTTTCCTGTTCTGAATGTGGGAAATGTTTTATCCGTCGCTCAGACCTTCAACTACATCTCAAAATTCACACAGGAGAGAAACCATTAACTTGTAATGAATGTGGGAAATGTTTTATGCATCATTCCCAGCTTACTGCTCATTCCCAGTTACACACAGAAGAGAAACCAGTAACTGTACAAATCTAGTGATGAGTAACATACAGTTGTGAAGCTACTTATAATTCATTTTAGATAACGGATGGTTCTCTTTAAATAAGATACTAATCCTTTTGGCTGCTGCTAAGTGGATTGTTAAAGGGAAACACCTCCAACAAATATAAAATTGCTCTTCTAAGAACTTTTTGAGTAAAATACAGTTTACAGCAGTGATCCCCAACCAGTAGCCCGTGAGCAACATGTTGCTCCCCAACCCCTTGGATGTTGCTCTCAGTTACCTCAAAGCAGGTGATTATTTTTGAATTCCAGACTTGGAGGCAAGTTTTGGTTGTATAAAAACCAGGTGCACTGCCAAACAGAGCCTCAATATAGGTTGACAATCCACATAGGGGCTACCAAATGGCCAATCACAGCCCTTATTTGGCACCACAAGAACATTTTTCATGCTTGTGTTCCTCCCCAAATCCTTTTACATCTGAATGTTGTTCACGGGTTCAAAAGGTTGGGGATCCCTGGTTTACAGTATCCAGAGTGTTCCCGAAACCTGGATAAGGTATATCCAGTATCTGTGTTAGGGCTCTTATACAAGGGCGTATCATTGTGAAATCTTATACAGTTGTATTTTTCTATGTTTCACCACTTGGGAACGCATTGTATGGTGAAAGTACCCACTGCATGACAATGATCTGCCAAATGCAGGTGTGATGGAACAAGCAGTGGTGTATCTGTGGAGGTTCAGTGTGGTGTATTGGGTACTATTACTATAGGATAGAATTTGGTCTGTTATGCAATGGAACACACACAAAAGGCACAGCACAGGACTAGGTGAAGAAATACCCATGTGTGTGAGTTTTTAGGCCATAGTTATGTGGTGTGATTGCACTGATTTGCTCTAGTGGATCTCATGTCAATCAGACAAATACTTATGCTGAATTCCGGGCCAGTCAAGTTCCAAGGCTGCCAAGAACCTCATCAAATTAACTTAGTATTTGCCCACAGTCAGTGCTGGTGTGAAGACACATGGCTGAACTACATAAAATGCCCTCTGTGGGGGAAGGGAGTGTGTTGTATGCTTTAATAACCAGATTCTGAGTTTGCAGCAGCAACTTATTTATTCAAATACAGTGCACCAAGGAAGCATGTATCTCTGTGCAACTCACTCTCATCTCCTGTGAGCTGACCCCGCCCGCTGCTTCCTTGTTCTGACAAACTTTATTAACATCAACAATTATCAACACATCCTTCCCTTTTAAACATTTCAACAAAAATGGTGGTAATAAAAACAACCTATCGAAATAGTTGGAACTTAGTACAGGTGGTTTGCTACACTTATAATGCTGTGGCAACTGACCAAGTCACTTTAACACTGTTCAACTAGTCTTGATGGTTTCTTGATAATCCGGCCATAACGTGTTTGTACTCCATGAGTAAGTGTTTGTGCCTGGTTATTGCCAGTTGTATTATGTGTATTAATTGTGGACTGATCTGAGTTTCTTGTTCCTTGAATGGGTGAAGTATCTCTCAGAAAGGATTGTGATATGTCCATCTGGTTGTTCCTCTCGGTGTAATCTACTGGCACCTGTTTATTTCCTTCGGCATCTCTTCGCTGTATGTCCTCTGGCCAGTAAGCATCCACTGGTAGATGCTGCTCCATGTGAATCCAATCCTGATCCTGTGCTTCCTCTGACTGATTACAATGCTGACCATCTGAATGAGTCACGCTTGGTATTTTTGGGATTTTATACAAATGCCTTCTATTTCGCCTTAAAATTTTTCCATCACTTGTTTTAACCTCATAAGAACGAGGTGCGACTAGGCGTAGCACTTGAGCTTTTTCACACCAGGTAGATCCATTCCAAATTCTGACCTCATCTCCAATGTGTAAATTTTCAAGTGGTTTTGTACTTTTATCATAATTTTTCTTTTGTCTCTCTCTCATATTTTGTTTCTGTTGTCTGTACCGTTTATGAAGGGTCTTATCATTGTGGAGCTATGACGGCTGTGGGGCCTGTGAGTTGCAGTTCCACTGCTGTGCGTGTGTAGGGAGCTTCCATCCATACATAAGAGCATCAGGAGACATGGCAGAACCGACCCATGGGTTAAGTGTTTGCACTGTCACTCCTGCAAGTCTGCTCATGTATCCTCAAGGCACAGCCTTAATCTCTCAGCCTGGATCAGGACGGAAGGAAAGCTTTGTGTGTTGTACTTAGGGTTGTGGTCAAGGTATATAGGTGTTTGTGCTGGTGATGTGGGGAGTGGCAAATGACAAATAGGTGATCTAGCAACATGATTAGGTGAACCAATTATATAAAGAGAAAGGACTTCTGGCAAAATATGGGGATTGGAGCTGGTCCCTTGAAATGCCAGCTGGGTGGCAACCCTATTTACCCCATAGCAAACGCTGGGGACTCTCTCACTGAGACTGTCATGAAATGTTGGGAGCTCTCACTGTTATTGTCGACATTCTGGGGACTCTCGCTGTGACTGTCGTGACATTCTGGGGACTCTCACTGTGACTGTCATGAAATTCTGGGGACTCTCAATGTGACTCATGAAATCCTAGGGACTCTCAATGGGACTCATGAAATTCTGGGGACTCTCGATGTGAAGCATGAAATTCTGGGGACTCTCGCTGTGACTGTAGTGACATTCTGGGGACTCTAAGTGACTGTCATGAAATCCTGGGGACTCTCAATGTGACTCATGAAATCCTGGGGACTCTTAATGTGACTCATGAAATTCTGGGGACTCTAGATGTGAATCATGAAATTCTGGGGACTCTAGATGTGAATCATGAAATCCTGGGGACTCTCAATGTGACTCATGAAATCCTGGGGACTCTTAATGTGACTCATGAAATTCTGGGGACTCTAGATGTGAATCATGAAATTCTGGGGACTCTAGATGTGAATCATGAAATTCTGGGGACTCTCGCTGTGACTGTAGTGACATTCTGGGGACTCTCGCTGTGACTGTCATGAAATTCTGGGGACTCTAGATGTGAATCATGAAATTCTGGGGACTCTCGCTGTGACTGTAGTGACATTCTGGGGACTCTCGCTGTGACTGTCATCAGGGCCGGACTGGGAGTAAAAAGCAGCCCGGGCAAAAAAAATCAAAGCAGCCCACATGTAAACACACAATGGTTTTGTACTCATTCACACATATATTGGGGTAAAACTGCAAAAATTATGTGCATAAAGAGCTGCCTTTCTCACTTAACTGTACTTAATGTAAAATATTACAGTCATTAACTAACTATTATTATTACATTATAGTACAGTAACATATTTTTTACTGGCACCACACAAATCTAATGTGTCCTTATTAACCATTTTGTTGATTTGCCATTTATTGACATGGAGTCACCATCTCTCCCTACTATACCTGCTATCCCACAGTCACACTCCCTTCCCAGAGACTATTATCCACTGTTACTATAGACACCATCTCTCCCTACTATACCTGCTATCCCACAGTCACACTCCCTTCCCAGAGACTATTATCCACTGTTACTATAGACACCATCTCTCCCTACTATACCTGCTGTCCCACAGTCACACTCCCTTCCCAGAGACTATTATCCACTGTTACTATAGACACCATCTCTCACTACTATACCTGCTATCCCACAGTCACACTCCCTTCCCAGAGACTATTATCCACTGTTACTATAGGCACCATCTCTCCCTACTATACCTGCTATCCCACAGCCACAGTCCCTTCCCAGAGACTATTATCCCACTGTTACTATAGACACCATCTCTCACTACTATACCTGCTATCCCACAGTCACACTCCCTTCCCAGAGACTATTATCCACTGTTACTATAGGCACCATCTCTCCCTACTATACCTGCTATCCCACAGTCACACTCCCTTCCCAGAGACTATTATCCACTGTTACTATAGACACCATCTCTCCCTACTATACCTGCTATCCCACAGTCACACTCCCTTCCCAGAGACTATTATCCCACTGTTACTATAGGCACCATCTCTCCCTACTATACCTGCTATCCCACAGTCACACTCCCTTCCCAGAGACTATTATCCCACTGTTACTATAGGCACCATCTCTCCCTACTATACCTGCTATCCCACAGTCACACTCCCTTCCCAGAGACTATTATCCACTGTTACTATGGGCACCATCTCTCCCTACTATACCTGCTATACCACAGTCACACTCCCTTCCCAGAGACTATTATCCACTGTTACTATAGGCACCATCTCTCCCTACTATACCTTCCCAGAGACTATTATCCCACTGCTACTATAGGCACCATCTCTCCCTACTATACCTTCACAGAGACTATTATCCCACTGTTACTATAGGCACCATCTCTCCCTACTAAAATATTCAGAAGGCTTGGGACTTGTGGTTTTCTAGATAACAGATCTTTCTGTAATTTGGATCATCATACATAAAGTCTACTAGAAAATGTTACTGGCTCTTTAAATTTGGGGGGCCCCGCCAAAGTTGCCCCAATTGGGCCCCGCAGTTGGTAAGACCGGCCCTGACTGGTCCTTTAACTGTAAACAATAGCAATTTGTTGTTTTCCGGTGTGCCTCTTTTAAAACTTTCTAAAACGTTTATGCTTGTATATTGTGCATTTTGACCATTCAGTTGGATGAATATGACAGATCATGCAGCATGTCAGTCAATAAGATCCTTGCACAGCATGCAGTCCTATTCTCTTTTTAGGCTGGCAAATACCCAGTGCATACAACAATGGAGATCATCAACTTCATTTTGACTCAATCATCTGCCAAAAAGCAACACACACACACACATATATATATATATATATATATATATATATATATATATATATATATATATATATATATATATATATATATATATATATATATTAGTAATAAGCAGGTAACATTAATAACCAGACCACATTTTTTATTTTTGTTCATCATGGCCCAGCTTATACTATTCCTAACGTGCAAATTGTTGGAACTGCAATGTGTGACATTTTTCCATCTGATTGCTGATTCAAGCTAACTAATTGAGTCTGTTCCTGAAATCAATCTTCCCTTTTCATCACCATGGAATAAAACTGCTTTTAAACATGAACTTATTGACAGTGAGTTTGATATTTTGCTTGTTTACATGTGATATAAAGCTAGGTAAATTATGTAATATAATGGCATCAAATGTGACATTCGTGGCATAAAATAAAACATTATCCTTTGCCTTTTCAGTGACTGTGTAATGCAGTGAAACAGACCTTTCTGCTGTGCTGTCTCTTGTTGTACTTCTCCTAATAATCAGCTCTCTGCTGGCAGGCTGCAAACAGCAGACCGTTTCTAATTGATGCTCACTCTGCAATCCACTGATCATGTCTGCTGTCTGCAGCCTGCAGACTTGCCAGCAGAGAGCGGATTATTAGGAGAAATACAACAGGAGACAGCGCGGCTGCAGAGAGGTCTGTTTTACTGCTCACACAGTCAGGGAAAAGGGCAGGGAAGGGGACTTGCACGGGCAGTTGACTCCCGGACAGAGTGGCCCACTTAATAAGAAACAGAGCGGCCCCTCGGGCAATTGCCCGTATTGGCACATTGTCAGTCCGGGCCTGACTGTCATGAAATTCTGGGGACTCTCGCTGTGACTGTAGTGACATTCTGGGGACTCTCGCTGTGACTGTCATGAAATCCTGGGGACTCTCAATGTGACTCATGAAATTCTGGGGACTCTAGATGTGAATCATGAAATTCTGGGGACTCTCTCGCTGACTGTCATTCTGGGGATTCTCTCACTGTGACTGTGATGATATGGTGGGGGCCATTATGTCTATTCCGCATGTGTGTCTATATTAGTGTTGGCACATGCACATTTTACCTGAATAGACACGTCTGTGTTTCTTGTACAGTTAAATCTTCAGTTAAAATGAGAACATCGGGCCAGATTAAGTGTGTTTACGTGTGTATGCGAGTGTATAGCTCTTATCCATGCTAAGGACCTTCCCAGGGGTCTGCACACGTGTGTGACGTCATTTCTGCGTCAGTAACATTTTCGGCTTAGCCCCCTGGGGATGAGATCTCTTACTGTATAAATAACTGTATAAGTGCAGTGCTTCATGAAGGTGCAGCCATACAGAAATGGGGGCCCCACACTGTGCCTGTCATGAGATGCTGTGGGGCCTACACACTGTGCCTGTTGTACTGCCATTCATTTCATTTGGCTTGAGTTTCAGTATCACTAGGTATATTATATGAATGCACTGAGAGAAGCTGCCATCGACATCATTACCCAACGGGCGCTACGTTTGCTAGTGTATATATATATATATATACAGTATATATATACAGGGGGGATACCCTTGGCCACTCCCATGGCAACATTTCAGCTTGTGCCCCTGCCCTGACTAAAAGCATTTTCCATGAGGGAAACACGGATGGGAAGCTTTGGTTGTAGCACATAAACAAATGGGTGAAAAACACCAGGTCAAGGCTCATTGTCTTGTCCGGTCCAGTTCTGTCTCTCAGTATTTCTCTGGTTTTATTTCAATCTGCTCCAGCCACAACTCTGGCCCAGTTGGAATGTGGTCATTTTATATCCGTTCCCTGCCCCTCAGGTTTCTGCCCCAGTAAATAGATAAAGAGATCTATGGCCCATATAATAGAGCTTGCCATATACATTTACTGTGTTGGGAACGTGTGTGCTGCTGTGTCTGACAGGAAAAGGCAACAATCAGCCACAGGCTTGGAGACAAAGGGGCAGCAAATAATAGGGGGAGGGGCTCAGACACTGAATAGCCCACACTGTGTCCTGCCAACCAAACCTGATGAACCAGTGCAGCCTTTTCCTTCCTAAGAGGGGAGGGGCAGACTGCTGCAGAGGATATGATTGGCTTAATAGTCAAAGGGCTGAGACTTGGAGTTAAAGGCTGTGGGTAATTTTTGCCAGAACAGCCAAAAGGAATCAGACAGGCTACTTAGTAAAAGCCTCTGGGAGGGGATCTGAGAGATATTTGTGCGGTACAGAGATATGTGAGGAATTGTCTCCCGTCCCTTACTGAGCCGCTCTCACTCCCACCTCCCAAGCACCCGGGACCATTGGTTTGTAGCCGGAGCAGGGAACTCTGGGAACTTCCACACAGGTAGGTACTGACCCCCCACCCCAATATACTGAGCCCATATGTGCTGCCTCCCTTATTCCTACCTTGTGTGGCACCCACCTCTGTCATTTACCCCTCACTCTCCTCTACTATGGGCTGTGTGTCTCACACTGGGGTCACTCCTGCTGCTACTGTGGGACTGGGGGTCGCTGCTGCTGCTGTGGGACTGGGGGTCGCTGCTGCTGCTGTGGGACTGGGGGTCGGTGCTGCTGTGGGACTGGGGGTCGCTGCTGCTACTGCTGTGGGACTGGGGGTCGCTGCTGCTGTGGGACTGGGGGTCGCTGCTGCTGCTGAGGGACTGGGGTTCGCTGCTGCTGTGGGACTGGGGGGTCGCTGCTGCTGCTGTGGGACTGGGGGGTCGCTGCTGCTGCTGTGGGACAGGGGTCGCTGCTGGGCCCCTGTAATTCTATTGGGGGATATTGCTGGGAATAATCCTGTATAGAAATGTGTAAGTGCTTAACTCCAGGGTCACTTCCAGCTCAGTCCCTCCCACGAGGAGCCAATGGGAATGTGGGAGGAAGCGAGTGACACAGGGATGAAGGGGAAGAAGAAGAAGAAGGATAAAAATGAGGAGGAGGAGGAGGAGCGGGGGAAGAAGGAGAGAATGGTGAATCTCACACTGGAGATGATCTATCTGCTGACTGGAGAGGTGAGGGGCACTGTGACTGGCACACTGACAAGAGACTGTCTGTCTGTACAAAGGGGGTCTCTCTGCAGCTCAAACACCATTCTCTCTTCCTTTCAATATTTAGCACTACATCCCTAGGAAGAAGTCAGATGATGGGGGGGCCCTGCATGCCCCTGGCTCCGTCATACAGAAGGAAAATAACAAGAATGACAAGAAGATCCTGGAACTCATGTCCAACATCATCCAGCTGCTGACTGGAGAGGTGGGTACAGCGGCCCCTTATTGTTTAGTAACAGTGGATGATAATCCCTTTCTCTGACTGGGGGATGACTGGAACATTGTGTGTGACAGGTTGCCATAAGGACTCATCATGTTTCCATCTATTTTTCCTTGGACGAGTGGGACTATATAAAAGGAAACAAGGACCTTTATGAGGAAGGAATGAAGGAGGAGCCACAGCAGCTCCACCCACTGGGTGAGTAATGGGAGCAGGGCACAAAATAATAACAGCTGGTGTGTAAGTGAACTAGGGTCAGACAAGTTGGATCTCAGCTTACAGAGAAACACAGGCCCAAGTGGAGGTGATGTTTCCTGGTGCAGATACAACGGGCAGACAATCAGCAGTGGAGGAGCTGCATTTCTCCACAGGCCAAGATCCACTGGTCTGGCCCTAGCCTTAAGTGGAACAGTACAAGAGATGTGTGAGAACAACAGAAACACAAATGAGCTGCTGACAGTAAAGCAGGAGCAGTGAGTTACATATGATGGTTACACAGTAATACTGTTGCTATGGGGACAGGATACTAAGGAGCAGTTTGTGCATAAGGAAATCTCATTACAGCAGGGGTGCCCAGACTTTGTTACCCTGGGATCTACTCTCGACACCTGGCCCCCATCAGGAGATCTACCTTGATAAAAATAGTGGGCCGTCTACCATACGGCACAAGAACAAGTTTCCAGCCCATAAAATGGTTATAATACTATAGTGTATTATATAAAGTTGATCCCAAAGCTCTGCCTCGTCCATATTAACCTACTAGAAGCCAGAGGAAAAGGAGCTGCAGGCCCTTAGGGATGTGACCAATCGGCCATCTATAAGGGCAACATGCATCTCCAATTCACTGCACTAGCAGAGCTGAATTTCCCTATTAAAAAATGGAAATTTGGCTCTTAAAGTTACCAGAGGCAGCTTTTTGACGCCCCTGGTAACTGGTCGCTTCATGCCGCCTGAGGCAAGGTTCTTGCCTTGTCTGCCTTAGCAGATCCCTTAAAAAACCTAAGCAAAGTCCAACCTATGTTACTCCCTGCTATTAAAGTGCATAGGTCTGCATACACAGGCAACTATAGGTAAGATGAGGGTGATGTGTGTTACAATAAGCCACAGGCTAGTATCCTTAACTAAGAGGTAAATGTAATAACTTATTGCCTTAAAAATACACTAGCAGGCAGTACTCAATCCCTGGCCAGGCAGGACTCACCACACGCTGAATAAAACATGCACTGGCTTGTATGACACACTGCCCAGCCCCACACTCACAGTAATGATGTTGGGCCCAGGAATGGCACCATGGCCAGAGGACAGGAACCTTTTCTCATGACATGTGGGAGAGGGGCATCCTCATTAGCAGTGCAGCAGGATATTGGAAACCCACCCTTTTACTGGTCAGTTTAACCTATGGCCCCAAGGTGATGGAAATACGCACATTATTGTACCATTCTGTGTGAGGGGAAAGGGGTGGAGCGGGGGCTGGCAGCTGATGGAGGAAGACTGGATGGAGCTGATTTACAGTATCCCATGAGAGGGATGGGCGCCGGACGAGAGGGTGTGCTGTGAGCCCACCCTCCTCAGCCTTCAGCCTGGTTTAGGAGCTGAGCTCTGAGCACGTAGGGCTGAGGAGGGAGGAGCGAGGAATGAGCCAAGAGGGAGGAGATCGCAACTGCAGGCAAGTCTGCATTCTTATCATGCTTCTGCCTTCTTCAGTTGGGAAAAATGTCCCAAGTGGGTTGAAATGGACCAGACACACTCATAGTCCAGCTGATTTCTCCAAGCATTGTAGGCATTGGGGATTTGTCGGGCCACTCAGCTGGTTGGTCTCCTCTCTCTGCTGACACCATTGCTGTTCACAGTGAGATTGTACTTTGCACTGCGTTAAAGGAATCAGAGACTTGAGGGGGGGGGGGGCACATGGGACATATCTGTTGCTTTTGAATCTGAGCTGAATGCTGAGGATCAATTACAAACTCACTGAACAGTTATGTCCAAAAGCAGGAAGTAGTGTTCTGGCTATTATGTTAGACATCCAGTCACTCCAGCCTTCATACATTACATTTTTGCCTAACTCACTATATTAGATACATTTTCTACTTTGCACAGCCTATTTATTTACCCAGTTTTTATTTTTAACTGTTTCTTAAAGGCTTTGTATCTGACTTTTCATACTGTATCAGAGCCTGTTGGGGTGACAGTTCCCGACACAAAGGGGCAAAGAGGGAAGTTAGAGATCACCACAGTCCACTAGAGTGAAATTCTGCCACTCTCCATTCATTTATATTGGTTTTTAAAGGCATATTTATCAAAATTTGAGCTTTCACCCATTGATAAATACGCTTTTAAAAATCCCATAGAAATTAATGGAGAGTGGCAGAATTTCACTCTAGTGGACTGTGGTGATCTCTAACTTCCCTCTTTGGTAAATATGTGCCAATGAATCGCTACATATATGTATAACATGTGATAATTATTTCTCCTGTTTGTATATTTGCCAGACTGTGAATATGAAGATAAGAGAGATATTACAGCTGATCTGGGAGGAACATTATGTTGTAATAATGAGCCAAGCAAGGTTGGGACTGAAGGAGCAGATTTCTGTGCTGAAGGAAATGTCACAAACCCTGAAATTTCTCCAGTGGAACAGCCCCCACCAGCCAATGAGATTAAAGAGGAAGGGACTTCATGTGAAGAGGGAAACCAATCAGATTGCAGCATTACTCCACTTTCAGAACAGATACAGGGAACAGATACACCTACTCCTAGCATGGGCTGCACCCTGAATAACAGCTCAGCAGATACATCAAATGGTATTAAAGGGAAAGTGATTTTATGTGAAGGAGGAAACCAATCAGATTGCAGCATTAATCAATTTACAGAACATGCACAGGGAACAGATACACCTACTCCCAATACAGTGATATATAACTGCTCTGAATGCCACAAACGTTTTAGATCTAAGTCCGGTTTTGTCAAGCATCAGAAAACTCACACAGGAGAAACACCATTTGTCTGTTTTGTGTGTGAGAAACGTTTTGTGTGTCATTCAGATCTCATTGGACACCAAAGAATTCACACAGGAGAGAAACCCTTCTCTTGTACAGAATGTGGCAAGTGTTTCTCACGTCGTTCACACTTAAACAGCCACCACAAAACACACACAGGAGAGAAATCGTTCCTTTGTTTTGCATGTGGGAAATGTTTTGCTAGTCGCTCACATCTTACTGCCCATCACAGAACCCACACAGGGGAGAAACCATTTTCCTGTTCTGAATGTGGGAAATGTTTTATCAATCAGGCATGCCTTAGGATTCATAAACGAATTCACACAGGAGAGAAACCATTCACTTGTACTGAATGTGGGAAAGGCTTTAAAGATCGCTCAAGTCTTACTGTACATCACAGAACCCACACAGGGGAGAAACCATATACCTGCACTGAATGTGGGAAAGGCTTTAAAGAGCGCTCAAGTCTTACTGTACATCACAGATCCCACACAGGGGAGAAACCATTTTCCTGTTCTGAATGTGGGAAATGTTTTATCAATCAGGCATGCCTTAGGGTTCATAAACGAATTCACACAGGAGAGAAACCATTCCCTTGTACTGAATGTGAGAAAAGTTTCAGAAATTGGGCTTGTCTTAGAGGCCACAAAAGAACTCACACGGGAGAGAAACCATACATGTGAGAAAAGTTTCAGCGATCGGGCTTGTCTTAGAGGCCACAAAAGAACTCACACGGGAGAGAAACCATACAGCTGTAGTGAATGTGGCAAATGTTTCCGTGATGGTGCAGGCCTTAGAGTCCATAAAAGAATTCACACGGGGGAGAAACCGTACACCTGTAGTGACTGGTTTGATCTGTATCTACACTGAAGTGGACTGCTTAAAGAGTTTACATTTTTGATATATGATATATTTTCCCACTTAGTGCAAATGCACGTTACGTGATTTTTTATTCAGGTGTTTCTTTTTGATTTTAATTATACGTGTTATTTTAGTGTGAGCCCGACAGAGGGCACTCATGCTTCTGATGAAGTGACAGAATGGTCACGAAACGCGTTAAGCGCACATCCCCTGTCCGCTGGTGATTTTAATCCATGTCCAATAAAGCATTCATAGTTTTAAAACGTTGGTTTCCGCGTGTCAACTGAGGTAGACTTTTTCAGCAGATTTTGGATGCTGAAAAACTCGGCTTATACTCGGGTATATACGGTAATTAATATATGGTGTTGCTTTTACATGGTGCTAAAATTTAATATTATCTTTAAAAATAGTCCCTTTATTGGAGCTCCCTGTAGTCTCTGGTAACTTAACCCCTTGCCAGAAGGACAAAACAGCAAGGGGTGACCCTATTTCAAATTCACATTCTTCATGTAAAACTGAAAATATCATGAAAATGAAAAAACAATTTAAATGGCAGTTTTTAATTCATTACAGGTTGTTTAGTTTCCTTCTAGAAACCTAATGATCCAGTACCAGTTGTAGGCCATACTTATGTAGTTGGATTGCGCTGATATCACTATGTGGCCTTCATGTCATTATCCACAGTAATCATTATGTGCTTACTCCCTGGATGATCCCACCAATTTCAAGTGCTCCAGCAAGGGCCACATGCACTGACTGCTCATTAATAAAGAAACCACATTGCTGATCTTGTTATTTGCATTCAGGTTATTCTTGCCCCAGCCCATACTCTGCTATTTCCGAGGATTTGTTTTTTCACATGCTTTTCAATGCAGGGGTTGGCAGTAAATTTGATTCTGGTGAGTGAAAGGTTAAGGGGCAAATCAGAGAAGGTGAGGTGGCTCCATTTCTGCCCTGAAAGTGCCCTTTTCTCCTCAGTATGCCCTTGCCTTTGTTTTCCTGTGCTCCACCCTCAAATTTGGCCCAGCTGGAACATGTTCCTGTTATTACCAGTTCTCTGCCCTCATATTTCCTCCCCAGTAAATACATATAGGGGCAAATTCATCAATATCTATCATCCAGGAAGACATTTCAGCCTTTATCCTTTACTAACCTGCTTCCACTTTCCAGAACTGCTGTGCCGCCTGTAGCTGTGAAGGAGTTGGAGGGGCACAGGCTCATTGGCTTAAAGCAGAGAGGGCAAGACAAAGACTACGAGCTGTATCAAGTGTGCCCTCCCATTCAAACCCAAAAGTCCCTTGCACGCTCCCCATGAGGGGCAAACAACGTGATTGGATGAATAGTCATGGTGGCGGGTCAGGGAATTAGGGATTGAGAAAAATATTTTTTACCCCCATACAACTTGAATCAGTAATTAGTATAAAGCCTCTGGCTTTGTCGGATATATGATTAACTTTGGTAGATAAAGTAGATTTATACATCACAGCTAATTGTGTGGTACAGAGATTATCTGCCATCCCTCACTCCTACCTCATGATTGGTTTGTAGCTGGAACAGGGAACTCTGGGAACTTCTGCACAGGTAGGTACCTCCCACAAGGAGCCAATGGGAATGTGGAAGGAAGTGACTGACATGGGGAAGAAGGACATAAATGAGTGGAAGAGAGAGAGGAACTCATGTCCAACATCATCCAGCTGCTGACTGGAGAGGTGGGTACCATCCTGTTTCCATCTATTTTTCCTTGAAAGAGTGGGACTATAAAAAAAGGAACAAGGCCATTTACAGGGAAGGGATAAAGGAGGATCCCCAGAACCTCTGCCCACTGGGTGAGAAATGGACCCAACAGACCCAGTCTGAAGGCCAGTTGATATCCTAATTATTGTAGGCATTGGGGAGCAATCCAATACACTTAGCTGGTCAGTCTCCCCTCCCTGCCGGCACCATTGCTTGTCTTATTCATGTCTTGAGCAATAGTAAGATTGGACAAAGTGCCGGATTACTGCATTTGGATATAAAGCATAACTAACCCCCGTAATATCCCCCCACGAGGAGCCAAAGGGAATGTGGGAGGAAGCGAGTGACACAGGGATGAAGGGAAAGGAGGATAAAAATGAGGAGGATGAGCGGGAGAAGAAGGAGAAAATGAGGTACAAACTCTGAGGTAACGTTGCTGCCCCTTGTCACTATTTCAGGGCTCCTGTGAGGAATATCTGACACCAGTTCTATTGCTCTGGACTGACGTGAAGGTGAGGGACAGACACAATGACCTCAATGAGCTGCACAAACACCAATATTTATATACAATATAAAATACAGATTATAAAATACTAGACTATAAAATACTAGACTATAAAATACAGATTATAAAATACTAGACTATAAAATACAGATTATAAAATACTAGACTATAAAATACAGATTATAAAATACTAGACTATAAAATACAGATTATAAAATACTAGACTATAAAATACTAGACTATAAAATACAGATTATAAAATACTAGACTATAAAATACAAATGATAAAATACTAGACTATAAAATACTAGACTATAAAATACAGATTATAAAATACTAGACTATAAAATACAGACTATAAAATACTAGACTATAAAATACAGATGATAAAATACTAGACTATAAAATACAGACTGTAAAATACTAGACTATAAAATACAGATTATAAAATACTAGACTATAAAATACAGATTATAAAATATTAGACTATAAAATACTAGACTATAAAATACAGATTATAAAATACTAGACTATAAAATACAGATTATAAAATACTAGACTATAAAATACGGATTATAAAATACTAGACTATAAAATACTAGACTATAAAATACAGATTATAAAATACTAGACTATAAAATACAGATTATAAAATACAGATTATAAAATACTAGACTATAAAATACTAGACTATAAAATACTAGACTATAAAATACAGATTATAAAATACTAGACTATAAAATACTAGACTATAAAATACAGATTATAAAATACAGATTATAAAATACTAGACTATAAAATACAGATTATAAAATACAGATTATAAAATACTAGACTATAAAATACAGACTATAAAATACTAGACTATAAAATACAGATTATAAAATACTAGACTATAAAATACTAGACTATAAAATACAGATTATAAAATACAGATTATAAAATACTAGACTA
The DNA here is from genome assembly GCF_017654675.1 of Xenopus laevis. NCBI lineage: Eukaryota > Metazoa > Chordata > Amphibia > Anura > Pipidae > Xenopus > Xenopus laevis. The sequence continues at coordinate 114,408,455 of NC_054388.1, read as the reverse complement.
TAAAATACAGATTATAAAATACAGATTATAAAATACTAGACTATAAAATACAGACTATAAAATACTAGACTATAAAATACAGATTATAAAATACAGATTATAAAATACTAGACTATAAAATACAGACTATAAAATACTAGACTATAAAATACAGATTATAAAATACAGATTATAAAATACTAGACTATAAAATACAGACTATAAAATACTAGACTATAAAATACAGATTATAAAATACTAGACTATAAAATACAGACTATAAAATACTAGACTATAAAATACAGACTATAAAATACTAGACTATAAAATACAGACTATAAAATACTAGACTATAAAATACAGACTATAAAATACAGATTATAAAATACTAGACATTAAGCCCGTTAAATTAACGGGCGCTAGAGGTCCGTGGGGCACATGCGCAGTATTCCACATTATTTTGTGTAGGTGGTCCTTTAAAAGGCGGGTGTGTAGTGTACGTCTGCAGGGGTAAAGTTGTACTGTATAGGATTGTAATGGGAAAGGCAAACAAATCATCTAGTGTAACGCTATCATCAAAAATAACATTGTCTTCATTAACACAAAAGCGCGCTCAGCGACTTCCCTAACTTCAGACACCTCTTAGAAAACCACTGCCACGTCACAGTGAACCTAGTTCCCGGCTTGGCCAATCCCATCGCCTCTCTAATGCCTTGCCTGCACTAAGGGATCCTGGGAATTGTAGTTCAAGCCTCAGCTGGAAGATAGCGCTATCCTCTGCTCTCTCTCGCGGGCCAACACTGACTGTCACTGTTCCCGCCTCTTGTCCTTCTCCCCAGTGTCCCTGCCCCTTCCTTCACGGGCACAACTCCACCTCTCACCCGTGGTTGTCTGTTTGCTTTACCGCTTCGCTGTAGGACCGCCATTTTAAATAAAACTAATATTGTGCTGGGCCCGTGTCGTCCTTCCCGCTGCCGTCGTTTTACGTTATCCAGGGGAATCGCTGGCCTGTTTCCGGTCAGCCCGACTGCGTTAATATAACAGCGCCTCGTCTTCGCTTCCCAGAGCAGTACATATGTAACGACGGTCTGTGGGGCACATGCGCAGTAGCGCAATCCCACGGACACATGGACTGGACGCAGAGACACTTGAACTTTATTATATAGGATATAGGAATAGGATAGGATATAGGATAACTACAGTGATTCATCTGCCATACCCAGTAAAGGATTTTGTATGAATCTACTTTCGTGCTTAGGCAATAAATGCCTTCTATTGCTCAGTTTCTTTATTAATTCATCAGCCTTATTGAAGGGTATACTTGCAATGGTGTGTGGGCCCTTTAAATATCGTAGTCTTTGGTCTTGCACGACCTACAGCAGTTTGCTCAGCTACACACATAAAAATGCAGATGTTCTATAAATGCTGGGAATTGGTAAGTAAACTGTTGATCCAGCCTCAGCCTCCTATGACATTCCTTGTGCTTTACAATGGGAGACAATCGCTTCGCAAAGGTTACCTGCACGATCCTCTCACACTGGGTTCCCTTTCCTGCGCATGGTCCTACCAAGAGCTTCATGATGTGTCGCATGGAATGAAAAGACGCTGCAGAAACCCGGGGCAAAGTTCTAAGCAGGCGATAAAGCATACAGAGGTAGAGGTAGCAAAAAGCCGGCAGCCTGCTGAGGTGTCACATACAGGAAGTGCCATGTCATTTCCGGGACTCTAATACACCCATGCCACCTCACTCGCGCATTTGCTTTGTATGATAGTTTGATGGCACGTTCAGATTGAGTATATTCCCAGGGCTGTAAAGTGCAGGTTGACCTATACAAAACAAACACCCCTTCTGATGACTCTGATGTGTAATACTTTGTCCTGGAAACCGTTGGTCCGTGGTGCACATGCGCAGTAGCACATTTCCACGGACTTCCTCCCACATTCCCATTGGCTCCTCGTGGGAGGGACTGACCTGGAAGTGACCCTGGAATTAAGCACTTACACATTTCTATACAGGATTATTCCCAGCAATATCCGCCAATAGAATTACAGGGGCCCAGCACCGACCCCTGTCCCACAGCAGTAGCAGCAGCGACCCCCAGTCCCACAGCAGCAGCAGCGACCCCCAGTCCCACAGTAGCAGCAGGAGTAAAGCAGCAGCAGCAGCAGCGACCCCCAGTCCCACAGCAGCAGCGACCCCCAGTCCCACAGTAGCAGTAGCAGCAGGAGTAACCCCAGTGTGAGACACACAGCCCATAGTAGAGGAGAGTGAGGGGTAAATGACAGAGGTGGGTGCCACACAAGGTAGGAATAAGGGAGGCAGCACATATGGGCTCAGTATATTGGGGTGGGGGGTCAGTACCTACCTGTGTGGAAGTTCCCAGAGTTCCCTGCTCCGGCTACAAACCAATGGTCCCGGGTGCTTGGGAGGTGGGAGTGAGAGCGGCTCAGTAAGGGAAGGGAGACAATTCCTCACATATCTCTGTACCGCACAAATATCTTTCCGCTCCCCTCATACACAATGTATAGATTTACTTCATGACTCGGGGTCAGACATCCGCAAATCTCAGCGGCCTATTAAGTAACCGCAGGTGACCAATTTCTATTGTCTTCGTGTACAAAAATATTTTCCCCAGCCCCTCATTCCTTTTCCCGCCCCTATGACTATTCATCCAATCACATCACTCGACCCTCACAGGACGCGGGAGAGGCCACAGTGACAATATCGGGTTTGAATGGGAGGGAAAAGCGCAATTTCTCTGTCCCGCCCTCTCTTCTCTCAGCCAATGAGCACGCGTTCCACGCCCCCTTCTTCCCAGCTACAGGCGGCACAGCAGTTGTGTGAAGTTGGAGCAGGTCAGTGAAGGCAGAGGCTGTGTGAGTGACGGGCCCCTATATCTATTCACTGGGGCTGAATGTGAGGGTAGAGAAGTGGTATAAAAGGAACATATTACAGCTGGGCAGCGTTGTGGGCGGAGCTGAGGAAAACAAACGCCTAGAAAACACTTTCATGGGCCCCTCACAGTATTATTCCTCACTCTCCCACTGTAACAGCAGCAGCCACTTCACATTCACACTGCCTGTATTAGTCTGTATTTTATAATCTGTATTTTATAATCTGTATTTTATAGTCTAGTATTTTATAGTCTAGTATTTTATAATCTGTATTTTATAATCTGTATTTTATAGTCTAGTATTTTATAGTCTAGTATTTTATAATCTGTATTTTATAGTCTAGTATTTTATAGTCTAGTATTTTATAATCTGTATTTTATAATCTGTATTTTATAGTCTAGTATTTTATAGTCTAGTATTTTATAATCTGTATTTTATAGACTGTATTTTATAGTCTAGTATTTTATAGTCTAGTATTTTATAATCTGTATTTTATAATCTGTATTTTATAGTCTAGTATTTTATAGTCTAGTATTTTATAATCTGTATTTTATAGTCTAGTATTTTATAGTCTAGTATTTTATAATCTGTATTTTATAATCTGTATTTTATAGTCTAGTATTTTATAGTCTAGTATTTTATAGTCTAGTATTTTATAATCTGTATTTTATAATCTGTATTTTATAGTCTAGTATTTTATAGTCTAGTATTTTATAGTCTGTATTTTATAGTCTAGTATTTTATAGTCTGTATTTTATAATCTGTATTTTATAGTCTAGTATTTTATAGTCTAGTATTTTATAGTCTGTATTTTATAGTCTAGTATTTTATAGTCTGTATTTTATAGTCTAGTATTTTATAGTCTGTATTTTATAGTCTAGTATTTTATAATCTGTATTTTATAGTCTAGTAATCTGTATTTTATAGTCTAGTATTTTATAGTCTGTATTTTATAGTCTAGTATTTTATAATCTGTATTTTATAGTCTGTATTTTATAGTCTGTATTTTATAGTCTTGTATTTTATAGTCTGTATTTTATAGTCTAGTATTTTATAGTCTGTATTTTATAGTCTAGTATTTTATAATCTGTATTTTATAGTCTAGTATTTTATAGTCTGTATTTTATAGTCTGTATTTTATAGTCTAGTATTTTATAATCTGTATTTTATAATCTGTATTTTATAATCTGTATTTTATAGTCTAGTATTTTATAATCTGTATTTTATAATCTGTATTTTATAGTCTAGTATTTTATAGTCTAGTATTTTATAATCTGTATTTTATAGTCTAGTATTTTATAGTCTAGTATTTTATAATCTGTATTTTATAATCTGTATTTTATAGTCTAGTATTTTATAATCTGTATTTTATAGTCTAGTATTTTATAATCTTTATTTTATAGTTTAGTATTTTATAATCTGTATTTTATAGTCTAGTATTTTATAGTCTAGTATTTTATAATCTGTATTTTATAGTCTTATATTTTATAATCTGTATTTTATAGTCTAGTATTTTATAATCTGTATTTTATAGTCTAGTATTTTATAGTCTAGTATTTTACAGTCTGCATTTTATAGTCTAGTATTTTATAGTCTAGTATTTTATAATCTGTATTTTATAGTCTAGTATTTTATAGTCTAGTATTTTATAGTCTGTATTTTATAGTCTAGTATTTTATAATCTGTATTTTATAGTCTAGTATTTTATATTCTAGTATTTTATAGTCTAGTATTTTATCATTTGTATTTTATAGTCTAGTATTTTATAGTCTAGTATTTTATAATCTGTATTTTATAGTCTAGTATTTTATAGTCTAGTATTTTATAATCTGTATTTTATATTGTATATAAATATTGGTGTTTGTGCAGCTCATTGAGGTCATTGTGTCTGTCCCTCACCTTCACGTCAGTCCAGAGCAATAGAACTGGTGTCAGATATTCCTCACAGGAGCCCTGAAATAGTGACAAGGGGCAGCAACGTCCCCTCAGAGTTTGTACCTCATTCTTTCCTTCTTCTCCCGCTCCTCCTCCTCATTTTTATCCTCCTTTCCCTTCATCCCTGTGTCACTCGCTTCCTCCCACATTCCCTTTGGCTCCTCGTGGGAGGGACTGACCTGGAAGTGAGCCTGGAATTAAGCACTTACACATTTCTATACAGGATTATTACCAGCAATGTCCAAATCCACCATGTTAAATACCTTGCTTGGCACAAACCTCCTATGTCATCGCTGACGTGAACTACAGTGTATCACCGTGTAGTTAATCCTTCACTGTATTGTGCAGTGAACAAACAACCAATTAGCCCCATGTGTAACATCCTCATTACCTTATTCATAAAAATACTTAAGTGTGATCATCCATATAAGGTGACCTATTCATATCGTTAAAGTGCCGAGTGCTAAATACTACCTTTCATCAATGCAATTTATTCTTCTTATCAACATTAATTGAATTAAAGTGTCATGTGCAACATGTTATTTAATCATTAGTGCCATATCTACAGCTGGCCACAGACGCAAAGATCCGATCGTATGAATTAATGTACGATCGGACATTCCCATCTCCCGACCTGGCACTAACCATTCCGACCAAATAAAGTAGTTAAAGAACAGATCAGCCGATGTTCTGCCCCTGACAGCAATTGTACGATAGACAAAGCTAGTGACAGTCTCCCACTGAAAATCATACGATCGGCAATACACGCAGAGATATTACCCGCAGCCGACACAGATTTTCGAACCTGTTCGATCGACCAATCGATCGATCTCCGCCCGACGAAAAATGTAGGGACTCTCCACACACGTTCCGAAAATCGTACAAATCCTCGATTCGTACGATGAGATTTTTGCGTCTATGGCCAGAAAAAAAAAATTCAAAAAATTAGAAAGAATGTATGACAGAGTAAGAAACAAACAAGGGGAACAGGAACACAGGAAATGATTGTTAGAGCTAGAGAAAACACCTTGTGCTGACTAAGTATAAAGGGAAACCTACAAGCAAAGCAACAGCACCAGAAGTCCGTTGTGAACAGAAGAAGAAAGATTTCCATAGGGGAATAGGACTTGTTCTCGTTCTTCGGTTTGTAACCTCAATCGCGTGTTCATTTTAAACTTTACAAATTACCTGAAGCTATATTAAAAGTGTCGGCCTGTTACCATCACTGCTCTTCATATTGATATTTGTAAGTCATTTCCTGTAGATAGGTTAGACATTTTTAGTAGATGTTTTTCTATAGGCTGGTTGTCTTCCAATCTACTTGACTCGAATATAGCCGGAACCTCTGTGCCTTGATATGTGTGTGCACCACAATTATGGGTGGCCTGGCATTCACTCTCTAAGAGTTGTCCGGTGCACGTTCCACTAGTGGCCACAGTCCACCAGGTACAGCAGAATTTCGAAAATGGACAGCACAGTTTTTATAAGTGAAAAAGCCTTTATTGTAACTTGGCTACGACCAAAAGATACAGCTCTTCTGTGCTGTACTTACACCGTATGAGTGGTTCCAGGCTTCACACGTGTGTCATACCCACATTGCTGAATTAACATTGGGGTCACTTACCAACCTGGCGTTCCAAAAAAATGTACCCCATTGTGTTGGTTGCGCACAATCAATCCTAGTGCATACATATACATAGGTTCCTATAGTTAATCACCACCGTTTTTTAAGGCACTTTGCGCTTTGAACATGGTTAACTCTTTAAAGGGAACCTGGAATGGAGAACCCGAAGTCCTCCACTGAAAATGAATGTGAGGTTGCCAGTATGTGGAACAACCACGAAGACGGAAACAAGTCCCTAAAGACAGAAAGGTTAGTCGAGATACAGTTTAAAACTTGTGTGTGTGACAGGAAATACAGGATACAGAAAAATGTTTTTGAAAAACTATATATATATATATATATATATATATATATATATATATATACACATATATATATTTATATATATAAATATATATATATATATCCTAAGCCGTCCTCCCTTAGCCCGCCCGCATCCGACCAGAGAACATCTATAGGGAGCTCCAATAAAGGGGCTATTTTTAAAGATAACATTAGCCAAAAAAGAAACCAGCACCATATATTATTCATTATTGCCTACTATATTACGGGGGTTAGTTATGCTTTATATCCATATGCAGTAATCCAGCACTTTGTCCAATCTTACTATTGCTCAAGACATGAATAAGACAAGTAATGGTGCCGGCAGAGAGGGGAGACTGACCAGCTAAGTGTATTGGATTGCTCCCCAATGCCTACAATAATTAGAATATCAACTGGCCTTCAGACTGGGTCTGTTGGGTCCATTTCTCACCCAGTGGGCAGAGGTTCTGGGGATCCTCCTTTATCCCTTCCCTGTAAATGGCCTTGTTCCTTTTTTTATAGTCCCACTCTTTCAAGGAAAAATAGATGGAAACAGGATGGTACCCACCTCTCCAGTCAGCAGCTGGATGATGTTGGACATGAGTTCCTCTCTCTCTTCCACTCATTTATGTCCTTCTTCCCCATGTCAGTCACTTCCTCCCACATTCCCATTGGCTCCTTGTAGGAGGTACCTACCTGTGCAGAAGTTCCCCGAGTTCCCTGTTCCGGCTACAAACCAATCGTGAGGTAGGAGTGAGGGATGGCAGATAATCTCTGTACCACACAATTAGCTGTGATGTATAAATCTACTTTATCTACCAAAGTTAATCATATATCCGACAAAGCCAGAGGCTTTATACTAATTACTGATTCCTGTTGTCTGGGGGTAAAAAATATTTTTCTCAATCCCTAATTCCCTGACCCGCCACCATGACTATTCATCCAATCACGTTGTTTGCCCCTCATGGGGAGCGTGCAAGGGACTTTTGGGTTTGAATGGGAGGGCACACTTGATACAGCTCGTAGTCTTTGTCTTGCCCTCTCTGCTTTAAGCCAATGAGCCTGTGCCCCTCCAACTCCTTCACAGCTACAGGCGGCACAGCAGTTCTGGAAAGTGGAAGCAGGTTAGTAAAGGATAAAGGCTGAAATGTCTTCCTGGATGATAGATATTGATGAATTTGCCCCTATATGTATTTACTGGGGAGGAAATATGAGGGCAGAGAACTGGTAATAACAGGAACATGTTCCAGCTGGGCCAAATTTGAGGGTGGAGCACAGGAAAACAAAGGCAAGGGCATACTGAGGAGAAAAGGGCACTTTCAGGGCAGAAATGGAGCCACCTCACCTTCTCTGATTTGCCCCTTAACCTTTCACTCACCAGAATCAAATTTACTGCCAACCCCTGCATTGAAAAGCATGTGAAAAAACAAATCCTCGGAAATAGCAGAGTATGGGCTGGGGCAAGAATAACCTGAATGCAAATAAGATCAGCAATGTAGATTCTTTATTAATGAGCAGTCAGTGCATGTGGCCCTTGCTGGAGCACTTGAAATTGGTGGGATCATCCAGGGAGTAAGCACATAATGATTACTGTGGATAAAGACATGAAGGCCACATAGTGATATCAGCGCAATCCAACTACATAAGTATGGCCTACAACTGGTACTGGATCATTACTCAGGTTTCTAGAAGGAAACTAAACAACCTGTAATGAATTAAAAACTGCCATTTAAATTGTTTTTTCATTTTCATGATATTTTCAGTTTTACATGAAGAATGTGAATTTGAAATAGGGTCACCCCTTGCTGTTTTGTCCTTCTGGCAAGGGGTTAAGTTACCAGAGACTACAGGGAGCTCCAATAAAGGGACTATTTTTAAAGATAATATTAAATTTTAGCACCATGTAAAAGCAACACCATATATTAATTACCGGTATAATTACCTACAAAATTTTTTTTTTTTTCATTTATCCTATATATCTCCTTTAATAGCCTTCCTGACATTCAAGGTTTTTTCAGTTGAATTTGTTTCGGGTCGGGAATATTCGTTTGAGTTTTAGACGTTTTCTTAAATAACCTCCCAGTTGAATTGTGAGTATATTTAAATTTATTAGAGTAGAAAAAAAAATATTTGACTTTTGCTAAATGGGCCTGTAAATGTGTATACCTGATCCATTACTGTTTGACATGGCCTGTAGTACTGTATACAATCTGTCCATCCAACCCCATACTACAAAATCTGCCATGTAGTTTAGCTCAGAGGCTTCAATATTCATTAGAGATAAAAATACTGTACATTAACCAAAAGGAATTATACTTTGGTAGCATAATGATTGTATTTTGCTCACTCTGTATATGTACAGTCGTTATCTTAAAGTGTATTTGTGTATCTGGGAATGTGTAGTTAGTTGGGAATTATGTTTAAAACATTTGCCACATTCAGTACAAGTGAATGGTTTCTCTCCTGTGTGAATCCTGAGATGAACGGTAAGGTCATGGAGATGAATAAAACACTTGCCACATTCAGAACAGGAAAATGGTTTCCCTCCTGTGTGAATTTTTCTATGGGTTATGAAGCATGAACGATCACAAACATTTGCCACAGTCACTCACAAAATTCAAAAACGGACTCCACCGGATCAGTTGACACGCGGAAACCAACGTTTTAAAACTATGAATGCTTTATTGGACATGGATTAAAATCACCAGCGGACAGGGGATGTGCGCTTAACGCGTTTCGTGACCATTCTGTCACTTCATCAGAAGCATGAGTGCCCTCTGTCGGGCTCACACTAAAATAACACGTATAATTAAAATCAAAAAGAAACACCTGAATAAGTGGGGAAATATATCATATATCAAAAATGTAAACTCTTTAAGCAGTCCACTTCAGTATAGATACAGATCAAACCAGTCACTACAGGTGTACGGTTTCTCCCCCATGTGAATTCTTTTATGGACTCTAAGGCCTGCACCATCACGGAAACATTTGCCACATTCACTACAGCTGTATGGTTTCTCTCCTGTGTGAATTCTTTTGTGGCCTCTAAGACAAGCCCGATCGCTGAAACTTTTCTCACATGTATGGTTTCTCTCCCGTGTGAGTTCTTTTGTGGCCTCTAAGACAAGCCCGATTTCTGAAACTTTTCTCACATTCAGTACAAGGGAATGGTTTCTCTCCTGCGTGAATTCGTTTATGAACCCTAAGGCATGCCTGCTTGATAAAACATTTCCCACATTCAGAACAGGAAAATGGTTTCTCCCCTGTGTGGGTTCTGTGATGTACAGTAAGACTTGAGCGCTCTTTAAAGCCTTTCCCACATTCAGTGCAGGAAAATGGTTTCTCCCCTGTGTGGGTTCTGTGATGTACAGTAAGACTTGAGCGATTTTTAAAGCCTTTGCCACATTCAGTACAAGGGAATGGTTTCTCTCCTGTGTGAATTCGTTTATGAACCCTAAGGCATGCCTGATTGATAAAACATTTCCCACATTCAGAACAGGAAAATGGTTTCTCCCCTGTGTGGGTTCTGTCATGTACAGTAAGACTTGAGCGATCTTTAAAGCCTTTCCCACATTCAGTGCAGGTATATGGTTTCTCCCCTGTGTGGGTTCTGTGATGTACAGTAAGACTTGAGCGATCTTTAAAGCCTTTCCCACATTCAGTACAAGGGAATGGTTTCTCTCCTGTGTGAATTCGTTTATGAATCCTAAGGCATGCCTGATTGATAAAACATTTCCCACATTCAGAACAGGGAAATGGTTTCTCCCCTGTGTGGGTTCTGTGATGGGCAGTAAGATGTGAGCGACTAGCAAAACATTTCCCACATGCAAAACAAAGGAATGATTTCTCTCCTGTGTGTGTTTTGTGGTGGCTGTTTAAGTGTGAACGACGTGAGAAACACTTGCCACATTCTGTACAAGAGAAGGGTTTCTCTCCTGTGTGACTTCTTTGGTGTCCAATGAGATCTGAATGCCACACAAAACGTTTCTCACACACAAAACAGACAAATGGTGTTTCTCCTGTGTGAGTTTTCTGATGCTTGACAAAACCGGACTTAGTTCTAAAACGTTTGTGGCATTCAGAGCAGTTATATATCACTGTATTGGGAGTAGGTGTATCTGTTCCCTGTGCATGTTCTGTAAGTGGATTAATGCTGCAATCTGATTGGTTTCCTCCTTCACATAAAATCACTTTCCCTTTAATACCATTTGATGTATCTGCTGAGCTGTTATTCAGGGTGCAGCCCATGCTAGGAGTAGGTATATCTGTTCCCTGTATCTGTTCTGAAAGTGGATTAATGCTGCAATCTGATTGGGTTCCCTCTTCACATGAAGTCCCTTCCTCTTTAATCTCATTGGCTGGTGGGGGCTGTTCCACTGGAGAAATTTCAGGGTTTGTGACATTTCCTTCAGCACAGAAATCTGCTCCTTCAGTCCCAACCTTGCTTGGCTCATTATTACAACATAATGTTCCTCCCAGATCAGCTGTAATATCTCTCTTATCTTCATATTCACAGTCTGGCAAATATACAAACAGGAGAAATAATTATCACATGTTATACATATATGTAGCGATTCATTGGCACATATTTACCAAAGAGGTAAACCCCAGATAAACCTCTAATGCAGGGGTGCACAGGATGTCGATAGCGGTCTACCAGTAGATCCCGACATTGTTCTTGGAGACTACGACCTGTCAGCTGCCTGCGTGCGCCCCCAAACATAAAAAGAATGCTGAAGAAGGCAGAAGAATGATAAGAATGCAGACTTGCCTGCAGTTGCGATCTCCTCCCTCTTGGCTCATTCCTCGCTCCTCCCTCCTCAGCCCTACGTGCTCAGAGCTCAGCTCCTAAACCAGGCTGAAGGCTGAGGAGGGTGGGCTCACAGCACACCCTCTCGTCCGGCGCCCATCCCTCTCATGGGATACTGTAAATCAGCTCCATCCAGTCTTCCTCCATCAGCTGCCAGCCCCCGCTCCACCCCTTTCCCCTCACACAGAATGGTACAATAATGTGCGTATTTCCATCACCTTGGGGCCATAGGTTAAACTGACCAGTAAAAGGGTGGGTTTCCAATATCCTGCTGCACTGCTAATGAGGATGCCCCTCTCCCACATGTCATGAGAAAAGGTTCCTGTCCTCTGGCCATGGTGCCATTCCTGGGCCCAACATCATTACTGTGAGTGTGGGGCTGGGCAGTGTGTCATACAAGCCAGTGCATGTTTTATTCAGCGTGTGGTGAGTCCTGCCTGGCCAGGGATTGAGTACTGCCTGCTAGTGTATTTTTAAGGCAATAAGTTATTACATTTACCTCTTAGTTAAGGATACTAGCCTGTGGCTTATTGTAACACACATCACCCTCATCTTACCTATAGTTGCCTGTGTATGCAGACCTATGCACTTTAATAGCAGGGAGTAACATAGGTTGGACTTTGCTTAGGTTTTTTAAGGGATCTGCTAAGGCAGACAAGGCAAGAACCTTGCCTCAGGCGGCATGAAGCGACCAGTTACCAGGGGCGTCAAAAAGCTGCCTCTGGTAACTTTAAGAGCCAAATTTCCATTTTTTAATAGGGAAATTCAGCTCTGCTAGTGCAATGAATTGGAGATGCATGTTGCCCTTATAGATGGCCGATTGGTCACATCCCTAAGGGCCTGCAGCTCCTTTTCCTCTGGCTTCTAGTAGGTTAATATGGACGAGGCAGAGCTTTGGGATCAACTTTATATAATACACTATAGTATTATAACCATTTTATGGGCTGGATACTTGTTCTTGTGCCGTATGGTAGACGGCCCACTATTTTTATCAAGGTAGATCTCCTGATGGGGGCCAGGTGTCGAGAGTAGATCCCAGGGTAACAAAGTCTGGGCACCCCTGCTGTAATGAGATTTCCTTATGCACAAACTGCTCCTTAGTATCCTGTCCCCATAGCAACAGTATTACTGTGTAACCATCATATGTAACTCACTGCTCCTGCTTTACTGTCAGCAGCTCATTTGTGTTTCTGTTGTTCTCACACATCTCTTGTACTGTTCCACTTAAGGCTAGGGCCAGACCAGTGGATCTTGGCCTGTGGAGAAATGCAGCTCCTCCACTGCTGATTGTCTGCCCGTTGTATCTGCACCAGGAAACATCACCTCCACTTGGGCCTGTGTTTCTCTGTAAGCTGAGATCCAACTTGTCTGACCCTAGTTCACTTACACACCAGCTGTTATTATTTTGTGCCCTGCTCCCATTACTCACCCAGTGGGTGGAGCTGCTGTGGCTCCTCCTTCATTCCTTCCTCATAAAGGTCCTTGTTTCCTTTTATATAGTCCCACTCGTCCAAGGAAAAATAGATGGAAACATGATGAGTCCTTATGGCAACCTGTCACACACAATGTTCCAGTCATCCCCCAGCCAGAGAAAGGGATTATCATCCACTGTTACTAAACAATAAGGGGCCGCTGTACCCACCTCTCCAGTCAGCAGCTGGATGATGTTGGACATGAGTTCCAGGATCTTCTTGTCATTCTTGTTATTTTCCTTCTGTATGACGGAGCCAGGGGCATGCAGGGCCCCCCCATCATCTGACTTCTTCCTAGGGATGTAGTGCTAAATATTGAAAGGAAGAGAGAATGGTGTTTGAGCTGCAGAGAGACCCCCTTTGTACAGACAGACAGTCTCTTGTCAGTGTGCCAGTCACAGTGCCCCTCACCTCTCCAGTCAGCAGATAGATCATCTCCAGTGTCAGATTCACCATTCTCTCCTTCTTCCCCCGCTCCTCCTCCTCCTCATTTTTATCCTTCTTCTTCTTCTTCCCCTTCATCCCTGTGTCAGTCGCTTCCTCCCACATTCCCATTGGCTCCTCGTGGGAGGGACTGACCTGGAAGTGACCCTGGAATTAAGCACTTACACATTTCTATACAGGATTATTCCCAGCAATATCCCCCAATAGAATTACAGGGGCCCAGCACCGACCCCTGTCCCACAGCAATAGCAGCAGCGACCCCCAGTCCCACAGCAGTAGCAGCAGCGACCCCGCGTCCCACAGCAGTAGCAGCAGCGACCCCCAGTCCCACAGCAGCAGCAGCGACCCCCAGTCCCACAGTAGCAGTAGCAGCAGGAGTAACCCCAGTGTGAGACACACAGCCCATAGTAGAGGAGAGTGAGGGGTAAATGACAGAGGTGGGTGCCACACAAGGTAGGAATAAGGGAGGCAGCACATATGGGCTCAGTATATTGGGGTGGGGGGTCAGTACCTACCTGTGTGGAAGTTCCCAGAGTTCCCTGCTCCGGCTACAAACCAATGGTCCCGGGTGCTTGGGAGGTGGGAGTGAGAGCGGCTCAGTAAGGGATGGGAGACAATTCCTCACATATCTCTGTACCGCACAAATATCTCTCAGATCCCCTCCCAGAGGCTTTTACTAAGTAGCCTGTCTGATTCCTTTTGGCTGTTCTGGCAAAAAATTACCCACAGCCCTTAACTCCAAGTCTCAGCCCTTTGACTATTAAGCCAATCATATCCTCTGCAGCAGTCTGCCCCTCCCCTCTTAGGAAGGAAAAGGCTGCACTGGTTCATCAGGTTTGGTTGGCAGGACACAGTGTGGGCTATTCAGTGTCTGAGCCCCTCCCCCTATTATTTGCTGCCCCTTTGTCTCCAAGCCTGTGGCTGATTGTTGCCTTTTCCTGTCAGACACAGCAGCACACACGTTCCCAACACAGTAAATGTATATGGCAAGCTCTATTATATGGGCCATAGATCTCTTTATCTATTTACTGGGGCAGAAACCTGAGGGGCAGGGAACGGATATAAAATGACCACATTCCAACTGGGCCAGAGTTGTGGCTGGAGCAGATTGAAATAAAACCAGAGAAATACTGAGAGACAGAACTGGACCGGACAAGACAATGAGCCTTGACCTGGTGTTTTTCACCCATTTGTTTATGTGCTACAACCAAAGCTTCCCATCCGTGTTTCCCTCATGGAAAATGCTTTTAGTCAGGGCAGGGGCACAAGCTGCAATGTTGCCATGGGAGTGGCCAAGGGTATCCCCCCTGTATATATATACTGTATATATATATATATATATATATATATATATATATATATATATATATATACACTAGCAAACGTAGCGCCCGTTGGGTAATGATGTCGATGGCAGCTTCTCTCAGTGCATTCATATAATATACATAGTGATACTGAAACTCAAGCCAAATGAAATGAATGGCAGTACAACAGGCACAGTGTGTAGGCCCCACAGCATCTCATGACAGGCACAGTGTGGGGCCCCCATTTCTGTATGGCTGCACCTTCATGAAGCACTGCACTTATACAGTTATTTATACAGTAAGAGATCTCATCCCCAGGGGGCTAAGCCGAAAATGTTACTGACGCAGAAATGACGTCACACACGTGTGCAGACCCCTGGGAAGGTCCTTAGCATGGATAAGAGCTATACACTCGCATACACACGTAAACACACTAAATCTGGCCCGATGTTCTCATTTTAACTGGAGATTTAACTGTACAAGAAACACAGACGTGTCTATTCAGGTAAAATGTGCATGTGCCAACACTAATATAGACACACATGCGGAATAGACATAATGGCCCCCACCATATCATCACAGTCACAGTGAGAGAATCCCCAGAATGACAGTCAGCGAGAGAGTCCCCAGAATTTCATGATTCACATCTAGAGTCCCCAGAATTTCATGAGTCACATTGAGAGTCCCCAGGATTTAATGACAGTCACAGCGAGAGTCCCCAGAATGTCACTACAGTCACAGTGAGAGTCCCCAGAATTTCATGATTCACATCTAGAGTCCCCAGAATTTCATGATTCACATCTAGAGTCCCCAGAATTTCATGACAGTCACAGCGAGAGTCCCCAGAATGTCACTACAGTCACAGCGAGAGTCCCCAGAATTTCATGATTCACATCTAGAGTCCCCAGAATTTCATGACAGTCACAGCAAGAGTCCCCAGAATGTCACTACAGTCACAGCGAGAGTCCCCAGAATTTCATGATTCACATCTAGAGTCCCCAGAATTTCATGATTCACATCTAGAGTCCCCAGAATTTCATGAGTCACATTAAGAGTCCCCAGGATTTCATGAGTCACATTGAGAGTCCCCAGGATTTCATGACAGTCACTTAGAGTCCCCAGGATTTCATGAGTCACATTGAGAGTCCCCAGAATTTCATGAGTCACATTGAGAGTCCCCAGAATTTCATGACAGTCACACTGAGAGTCCCCAGAATGTCACTACAGTCACAGCGAGAGTCCCCAGAATTTCATGATTCACATCTAGAGTCCCCAGAATTTCATGATTCACATCTAGAGTCCCCAGAATTTCATGAGTCACATTAAGAGTCCCCAGGATTTCATGAGTCACATTGAGAGTCCCCAGGATTTCATGACAGTCACTTAGAGTCCCCAGGATTTCATGAGTCACATTGAGAGTCCCCAGAATTTCATGAGTCACATTGAGAGTCCCCAGAATTTCATGACAGTCACAGCGAGAGTCCCCAGAATGTCACTACAGTCACAGCGAGAGTCCCCAGAATTTCATGCTTCACATCGAGAGTCCCCAGAATTTCATGAGTCCCATTGAGAGTCCCTAGGATTTCACGAGTCACATTGAGAGTCCCCAGAATTTCATGACAGTCACAGTGAGAGTCCCCAGAATGTCACGACAGTCACAGCGAGAGTCCCCAGAATGTCGACAATAACAGTGAGAGCTCCCAACATTTCATGACAGTCTCAGTGAGAGAGTCCCCAGCGTTTGCTATGGGCCCGGGGTAAATAGGGTTGCCACCCAGCTGGCATTTCAAGGGACCAGCTCCAATCCCCATATTTTGCCAGAAGTCCTTTCCCTTTATATAATTGGTTCACCTAATCATGTTGCTAGATCACCTATTTGTCATTTGCCACTCCCCACATCACCAGCACAAACACCTATATACCTTGACCACAACCCTAAGTACAACACACAAAGCTTTCCTTCCGTCCTGATCCAGGCTGAGAGATTAAGGCTGTGCCTTGAGGATACATGAGCAGACTTGCAGGAGTGACAGTGCAAACACTTAACCCATGGGTCGGTTCTGCCATGTCTCCTGATGCTCTTATGTATGGATGGAAGCTCCCTACACACGCACAGCAGTGGAACTGCAACTCACAGGCCCCATAGCCGTCATAGCTCCAGCTACACTCCCTTCCCCCACAGAGGGCATTTTATGTAGTTCAGCCATGTGTCTTCACACCAGCACTGACTGTGGGCAAATACTAAGTTAATTTGATGAGGTTCTTGGCAGCCTTGGAACTTGACCAGGAACACTCTGGATACTGTTAACTAGGGATCCCCAACCTTTTGAACCCGTGAACAACATTCAGATGTAAAAGGATTTGGGGAGGAACACAAGCATGAAAAATGTTCTTGTGGTGCCAAATAAGGGCTGTGATTGGCCATTTGGTAGCCCCTATGTGGATTGTCAACCTATATTGAGGCTCTGTTTGGCAGTGCACCTGGTTTTTATACAACCAAAACTTGCCTCCAAGCCTGGAATTCAAAAATAATCACCTGCTTTGAGGTAACTGAGAGCAACATCCAAGGGGTTGGGGAGCAACATGTTGCTCACGGGCTACTGGTTGGGGATCACTGCTGTAAACTGTATTTTACTCAAAAAGTTCTTAGAAGAGCAATTTTATATTTGTTGGAGGTGTTTCCCTTTAACAATCCACTTAGCAGCAGCCAAAAGGATTAGTATCTTATTTAAAGAGAACCATCCGTTATCTAAAATGAATTATAAGTAGCTTCACAACTGTATGTTACTCATCACTAGATTTGTACAGTTACTGGTTTCTCTTCTGTGTGTAACTGGGAATGATGCATAAAACATTTCCCACATTCATTACAAGTTAATGGTTTCTCTCCTGTGTGAATTTTGAGATGTAGTTGAAGGTCTGAGCGACGGATAAAACATTTCCCACATTCAGAACAGGAAAATGGTTTCTCTCCTGTATGAATACTTTTATGTGAATTAAGGCCTGCAGGATCACTGAAACATTTTCCACATTCAGTACAAGGGTATATGGTTTCTCTCCTGTGTGAATTCTGAAATGAACAGTAATGGGCATATTTATCAAGGGTCGAATTTCATATTGAAAAACTTCGAAATTCGAATTTAAAAAGACCAGCTGAAATGAAGTCAAAGTTTATTTTGGTCGAATAGGTCAGTTTTCGATCAAATAGGTCTGTTTTAGTTCGAAATCGAATCATACGAATCGAAGGAACAGCGCGTTCGATCGAATTCGATTCAAAGTTTTACCCCAAAAAAAACTGTTGATTTTTCAAAGTACGCCAATTGACTACAAATAGGTTCTAGGCGGTCCCCCATAGGCTAAAACAGCAATTCGTCAGGTTTTAAATGGCGAATGGTAGGTCGAATTTTTAAAGAGACAGTACATGATAAATTCCAAATCGAAGTTGGACTATTCCTTAGTCGAAGTACACAAAAAAAATAGCTTTAAATTCACATTTATTTTTTATTTGAAAATTCACCTCGACCTTTGATAAATCTGCCCCTAAGATCTTGGTGATGGGTAAAACATTTCCCACATTCAGAACAGAACAATGGTTTCTCTCCTGCGTGAATTTGTTTGTGGGTTATAAGCTCTCCATGATATCGGAAACATTTCCCACATTCAGTACAAGTGAATGGTTTCTCGCCCGTATGACTTCTGAGAGGAACGGTAAGCTGTTATACACGTGCAAAACATTTCCCACATTCATTGCAAGTGAACGGTTTCTCCCCTGTGTGTGTTTTATTATAATCAGTAAGATGTGAGCGACAGGCAAAACATTTCCCACAATCAGAACAAGAAAATGGTTTCTCTCCTGTGACGTACAAGGTCTGAGGCACATGTGAATGTTTTTTCTTCTTTCAGAAGGCAGCGTGTCTATCAAGATCTGAGTGATGTGCAAAACATTTCTCACATTGAGTTAAAGTTGAATCTAAAGGTTTCTCTGCTGCGTGAAGTCTGAGATGTAAGTTAAGGCCTGTGTGAGATTTTTTATGCATATTAAAGCTTGAAGGATCTGGTTTATCCTCTGTGTGTGCACCTAGTGAAGCACAGTAGGAGGGGGACAGCCAATCACAGCCCTGCAGTCACACAAGCACAGACAGGCTTCAGTTCCCTATCAATCCTCCAATGCCCACATAGCTTAAGGGATGATGGAATAAACATTGAATGATCTTTCTTTTTGCACATACTGCTCCTTAATATCCTGGCTCCATAACAACAATATTACTGTTACACTTGAAAAGGGGGCCTTGCTGCCCAAAACATGTTGTGTGGATGCACAATAAACACTAATTAGAAGGTATTCTGTTACTTGCCTTTTAATTCACATATTGTACATTTGAATGTTACTGTGCAACCATCCCTTACACTCTGGCTTCTGATATTTTGTGCCCTGCACCCATTACTTACCCAGTGGGTGTGGCTGGGGCTACTCCTTCATTCCTTCCGCATAAAGGACCTTGTTTCCTTTTATATAGTCCCACTGGTCCAAGGAAAAATAGATGGAAACATGATGAGTCCTTATGGCAACCTGTCACACACAATGTTCCAGTCATCCCCCAGCCAGAGAAAGGGATTATCATCCACTGTTACTAAACAATAAGGGGCCGCTGTACCCACCTCTCCAGTCAGCAGCTGGATGATGTTGGACATGAGTTCCAGGATCTTCTTGTCATTCTTGTTATTTTCCTTCTGTATGACGGAGCCAGGGGCATGCAGGGCCCCCCCATCATCTGACTTCTTCCTAGGGATGTAGTGCTAAATATTGAAAGGAAGAGAGAATGGTGTTTGAGCTGCAGAGAGACCCCTTTGTACAGACAGACAGTCTCTTGTCAGTGTGCCAGTCACAGTGCCCCTCACCTCTCCAGTCAGCAGATAGATCATCTCCAGTGTCAGATTCACCATTCTCTCCTTCTTCCCCCGCTCCTCCTCCTCCTCATTTTTATCCTTCTTCTTCTTCTTCCCCTTCATCCCTGTGTCACTCGCTTCCTAGTGAAATCCTAGGGACTCTCAATGGGACTCATGAAATTCTGGGGACTCTCGATGTGAAGCATGAAATTCTGGGGACTCTCACTGTGACTGTAGTGACATTCTGGGGACTCTCGCTGTGACTGTCATGAAATTCTGGGGACTCTAAATGTGACTCATGAAATTCTGGGGACTCTAAGTGACTGTCATGAAATTCTGGGGACTCTAAATGTGACTCATGAAATCCTCAGTGACTGTCATGAAATCCTGGGGACTCTCAATGTGACTCATGAAATTCTGGGGACTCTAGATGTGAATCATGAAATTCTGGGGACTCTCTCGCTGACTGTCATTCTGGGGATTCTCTCACTGTGACTGTGATGATATGGTGGGGGCCATTATGTCTATTCCGCATGTGTGTCTATATTAGTGTTGGCACATGCACATTTTACCTGAATAGACACGTCTGTGTTTCTTGTACAGTTAAATCTTCAGTTAAAATGAGAACATCGGGCCAGATTAAGTGTGTTTACGTGTGTATGCGAGTGTATAGCTCTTATCCATGCTAAGGACCTTCCCAGGGGTCTGCACACGTGTGTGACGTCATTTCTGCGTCAGTAACATTTTCGGCTTAGCCCCCTGGGGATGAGATCTCTTACTGTATAAATAACTGTATAAGTGCAGTGCTTCATGAAGGTGCAGCCATACAGAAATGGGGGCCCCACACTGTGCCTGTCATGAGATGCTGTGGGGCCTACACACTGTGCCTGTTGTACTGCCATTCATTTCATTTGGCTTGAGTTTCAGTATCACTATGTATATTATATGAATGCACTGAGAGAAGCTGCCATCTACATCATTACCCAACGGGCGCTACGTTTGCTAGTGTATATATATATATATATATACAGTATATATATACAGGGGGGATACCCTTGGCCACTCCCATGGCAACATTGCAGCTTGTGCCCCTGCCCTGACTAAAAGCATTTTCCATGAGGGAAACACGGATGGGAAGCTTTGGTTGTAGCACATAAACAAATGGGTGAAAAACACCAGGTCAAGGCTCATTGTCTTGTCCGGTCCAGTTCTGTCTCTCAGTATTTCTCTGGTTTTATTTCAATCTGCTCCAGCCACAACTCTGGCCCAGTTGGAATGTGGTCATTTTATATCCGTTCCCTGCCCCTCAGGTTTCTGCCCCAGTAAATAGATAAAGAGATCTATGGCCCATATAATAGAGCTTGCCATATACATTTACTGTGTTGGGAACGTGTGTGCTGCTGTGTCTGACAGGAAAAGGCAACAATCAGCCACAGGCTTGGAGACAAAGGGGCAGCAAATAATAGGGGGAGGGGCTCAGACACTGAATAGCCCACACTGTGTCCTGCCAACCAAACCTGATGAACCAGTGCAGCCTTTTCCTTCCTAAGAGGGGAGGGGCAGACTGCTGCAGAGGATATGATTGGCTTAATAGTCAAAGGGCTGAGACTTGGAGTTAAGGGCTGTGGGTAATTTTTGCCAGAACAGCCAAAAGGAATCAGCCAGGCTACTTAGTAAAAGCCTCTGGGAGGTGATCTGAGAGATATTTGTGCGGTACAGAGATATGTGAGGAATTGTCTCCCTTCCCTTACTGAGCCGCTCTCACTCCCACCTCCCAAGCACCCGGGACCATTGGTTTGTAGCCGGAGCAGGGAACTCTGGGAACTTCCACACAGGTAGGTACTGACCCCCCACCCCAATATACTGAGCCCATATGTGCTGCCTCCCTTATTCCTACCTTGTGTGGCACCCACCTCTGTCATTTACCCCTCACTCTCCTCTACTATGGGCTGTGTGTCTCACACTGGGGTTACTCCTGCTGCTACTGCTACTGTGGGACTGGGGGTCGCTGCTGCTGCTGCTGTGGGACTGGGGGTCACTGCTGCTGCTGCTGTGGGACTGGGGGTCGCTGCTGCTGTGGGACTGGGGGTCGGTGCTGCTACTGCTGTGGGACTGGGGGTCGCTGCTGCTGTGGGACTGGGGGTCGCTGCTGCTGCTGAGGGACTGGGGGTCGCTGCTGCTGTGGGACTGGGGGGTCGCTGCTGCTGCTGTGGGACTGGGGGGTCGCTGCTGCTGCTGTGGGACAGGGGTCGCTGCTGGGCCCCTGTAATTCTATTGGGGGATATTGCTGAGAATAATCCTGTATAGAAATGTGTAAGTGCTTAATTCCAGGGTCACTTCCAGGTCAGTCCCTCCCACGAGGAACCAATGGGAATGTGGGAGGAAGCGAGTGACACAGGGATGAAGGGGAAGAAGAAGAAGAAGGATAAAAATGAGGAGGAGGAGGAGCGGGGGAAGAAGGAGAGAATGGTGAATCTGACACTGGAGATGATCTATCTGCTGACTGGAGAGGTGAGGGGCACTGTGACTGGCACACTGACAAGAGACTGTCTGTCTGTACAAAGGGGGTCTCTCTGCAGCTCAAACACCATTCTCTCTTCCTTTCAATATTTAGCACTACATCCCTAGGAAGAAGTCAGATGATGGGGGGGCCCTGCATGCCCCTGGCTCCGTCATACAGAAGGAAAATAACAAGAATGACAAGAAGATCCTGGAACTCATGTCCAACATCATCCAGCTGCTGACTGGAGAGGTGGGTACAGCGGCCCCTTATTGTTTAGTAACAGTGGATGATAATCCCTTTCTCTGGCTGGGGGATGACTGGAACATTGTGTGTGACAGGTTGCCATAAGGACTCATCATGTTTCCATCTATTTTTCCTTGGACGAGTGGGACTATATAAAAGGAAACAAGGACCTTTATGAGGAAGGAATGAAGGAGGAGCCACAGCAGCTCCACCCACTGGGTGAGTAATGGGAGCAGGGCACAAAATAATAACAGCTGGTGTGTAAGTGAACTAGGGTCAGACAAGTTGGATCTCAGCTTACAGAGAAACACAGGCCCAAGTGGAGGTGATGTTTCCTGGTGCAGATACAACGGGCAGACAATCAGCAGTGGAGGAGCTGCATTTCTCCACAGGCCAAGATCCACTGGTCTGGCCCTAGCCTTAAGTGGAACAGTACAAGAGATGTGTGAGAACAACAGAAACACAAATGAGCTGCTGACAGTAAAGCAGGAGCAGTGAGTTACATATGATGGTTACACAGTAATACTGTTGCTATGGGGACAGGATACTAAGGAGCAGTTTGTGCATAAGGAAATCTCATTACAGCAGGGGTGCCCAGACTTTGTTACCCTGGGATCTACTCTCGACACCTGGCCCCCATCAGGAGATCTACCTTGATAAAAATAGTGGGCCGTCTACCATACGGCACAAGAACAAGTTTCCAGCCCATAAAATGGTTATAATACTATAGTGTATTATATAAAGTTGATCCCAAAGCTCTGCCTCGTCCATATTAACCTACTAGAAGCCAGAGGAAAAGGAGCTGCAGGCCCTTAGGGATGTGACCAATCGGCCATCTATAAGGGCAACATGCATCTCCAATTCACTGCACTAGCGGCTCTTAAAGTTACCAGAGGCAGCTTTTTGACGCCCCTGGTAACTGGTCGCTTCATGCCGCCTGAGGCAAGGTTCTTGCCTTGTCTGCCTTAGCAGATCCCTTAAAAAACCTAAGCAAAGTCCAACCTATGTTACTCCCTGCTATTAAAGTGCATAGGTCTGCATACACAGGCAACTATAGGTAAGATGAGGGTGATGTGTGTTACAATAAGCCACAGGCTAGTCTAAAAGGTAAATGTAATAACTTATTGCCTTAAAAATACACTAGCAGGCAGTACTCAATCCCTGGCCAGGCAGGACTCACCACACGCTGAATAAAACATGCACTGGCTTGTATGACACACTTCAAAAATTCAAAGATATATTTCCAGTCAATATATCTTTGAATTTTTGAATTGAGTGCCCTTTGGAGTTGGGGGCTATATTCCAGCACTTGGCCCTTTTTGACAGGCCTATATAGACTGCAGCAGTTGAGTAGTAAAGTTTTTTGGATTTTGTATGACACACTGCCCAGCCCCACACTCACAGTAATGATGTTGGGCCCAGGAATGGCACCATGGCCAGAGGACAGGAACCTTTTCTCATGACATGTGGGAGAGGGGCATCCTCATTAGCAGTGCAGCAGGATATTGGAAACCCACCCTTTTACTGGTCAGTTTAACCTATGGCCCCAAGGTGATGGAAATACGCACATTATTGTACCATTCTGTGTGAGGGGAAAGGAGTGGAGCGGGGGCTGGCAGCTGATGGAGGAAGACTGGATGGAGCTGATTTACAGCATCCCATGAGAGGGATGGGCGCCGGACGAGAGGGTGTGCTGTGAGCCCACCCTCCTCAGCCTTCAGCCTGGTTTAGGAGCTGAGCTCTGAGCACGTAGGGCTGAGGAGGGAGGAGCGAGGAATGAGCCAAGAGGGAGGAGATCGCAACTGCAGGCAAGTCTGCATTCTTATCATGCTTCTGCCTTCTTCAGCATTCTTTTTATGTTTGGGGGGCGCACGCAGGCAGCTGACAGGTCGTAGTCTCCAAGAACAATGTCGGGATCTACTGGTAGACCGCTATCGACATCCTGTGCACCCCTGCATTAGAGGTTTATCTGGGGTTGGGAAAAATGTCCCAAGTGGGTTGAAATGGACCAGACAAACTCATAGTCCAGCTGATTTCTCCAAGCATTGTAGGCATTGGGGATTTGTCGGGCCACTCAGCTGGTTGGTCTCCTCTCTCTGCTGACACCATTGCTGTTCACAGTGAGATTGTACTTTGCACTGCGTTAAAGGAATCAGAGACTTGAGGGGGGGGGGCACATGGGACATATCTGTTGCTTTTGAATCTGAGCTGAATGCTGAGGATCAATTACAAACTCACTGAACAGTTATGTCCAAAAGCAGGAAGTAGTGTTCTGGCTATTATGTTAGACATCCAGTCACTCCAGCCTTCATACATTACATTTTTGCCTAACTCACTATATTAGATACATTTTCTACTTTGCACAGCCTATTTATTTACCCAGTTTTTATTTTTAACTGTTTCTTAAAGGCTTTGTATCTGACTTTTCATACTGTATCAGAGCCTGTTGGGGTGACAGTTCCCAACACAAAGGGGCAAAGAGTGAAGTTAGAGATCACCACAGTCCACTAGAGTGAAATTCTGCCACTCTCCATTCATTTATATTGGTTTTTAAAGGCATATTTATCAAAATGTGAGCTTTCACTTTCACCCATTGATAAATACGCTTTTAAAAATCCCATAGAAATTAATGGAGAGTGGCAGAATTTCACTCTAGTGGACTGTGGTGATCTCTAACTTCCCTCTTTGGTAAATATGTGCCAATGAATCGCTACATATATGTATAACATGTGATAATTATTTCTCCTGTTTGTATATTTGCCAGACTGTGAATATGAAGATAAGAGAGATATTACAGCTGATCTGGGAGGAACATTATGTTGTAATAATGAACCAAGCAAGGTTGGGACTGAAGGAGCAGATTTCTGTGCTGAAGGAAATGTCACAAACCCTGAAATTTCTCCAGTGGAACAGCCCCCACCAGCCAATGAGATTAAAGAGGAAGGGACTTCATGTGAAGAGGGAAACCAATCAGATTGCAGCATTAATCCACTTTCAGAACAGATACAGGGAACAGATATACCTACTCCTAGCATGGGCTGCACCCTGAATAACAGCTCAGCAGATACATCAAATGGTATTAAAGGGAAAGTGATTTTATGTGAAGGAGGAAACCAATCAGATTGCAGCATTAATCAATTTACAGAACAGATACAGGGAACAGATACACCTACTCCTATCATGGGCTGCATGAATAATAGCTCAGCAGATATTTTTACATCAAATGGTATTAAAGAGGAACTGACTTCATGGGAATGGGGAAACCAATCAGATTGCAGCATTTATCAACACACAGAACAGATACAGGGAATAGATACACCTACTCCTATTATGGGATGCAGCCTGAATAACAGTTTTCTGGTTAATTATATATCAGATGATATGAAAAAGGAGGCAGCTTCATCTGAAGAAGGGGACCTTTCTGATATTAGAATTATAACTGTTTCAGACTCAGTACTGGAAACAAATACATCTGCTCTTTTTGTTGGAGAGAGCCTTAATACCAGATTCTCACCTTCATGTGAAGGGGGAAACCAATCAGATTGCAGCATTAATCCACTTACAGAACATGCACAGGGAACAGATACACCTACTCCCAATACAGTGATATATAACTGCTCTGAATGCCACAAACGTTTTAGAACTAAGGCCGGTTTTGTCAAGCATCAGAAAACTCACACAGGAGAAACACCATTTGTCTGTTTTGTGTGTGAGAAACGTTTTGTGTGTCATTCAGATCTCATTGGACACCAAAGAAGTCACACAGGAGAGAAACCCTTCTCTTGTACAGAATGTGGCAAGTGTTTCTCACATCGTTCACACTTAAACAGCCACCACAAAACACACACAGGAGAGAAATCGTTCCTTTGTTTTGCATGTGGGAAATGTTTCGCTCGTCGCGCACATCTTACTGCCCATCACAGAACTCACAAGGGGGAGAAACCGTATTCTTGTTCTGAATGTGGGAAAAGGTTTTCATATCGTTCACACCTAAACTGCCACTACAAAATACACACAGGAGAGAAATCATTCCTTTGTCTTGCATGTGGGAAATGTTTTGCTCGTCGGGCACATCTTACTGAGCATCAAAGAATTCACACAGGGGAGAAACCATATTCGTGTTCTGAATGTGGGAAATGTTTTGCATCTCGTGCGCTGTTTACTAAACACGGCAGAATACACAGAGGAGAGAAACCATTCATTTGTTCTCCATGCGGGAAACATTTTACATTTCACTCCGACCTTTTAGCACATCAGAGGATTCACACGGGGGAGAAACCGTTCTCTTGTACTGAGTGTGGGAAATGTTTTCAAAGACGTCAACAACTCATTGTGCATCTGAGAACTCACACAGGAGAGAAACCATTTTCCTGTTCTAAATGTGGGAAAAGTTTCATAGATCGCCCGCGTCTTACTGTGCACCTCAGAACTCACACGGGGGAGAAACCATTTCCCTGCCCTGATTGTGGGAAGTGTTTCAGTAATCACGCAGGCCTTCGGCTCCATAAAAAAATTCACACAGGAGAGAAACCGTTTTCCTGTGCCGAATGTGGGAAATCTTTCACCTATCGGACAGACCTTACTGTCCATCACAGAATTCACACAGGAGAGAAACCATTCACTTGTACTGAATGTGGGAAATGTTTTGCACGTCGCTTTCAGCTTACTGTACATTCCCGGTTACACAAAGCAGTTTCTGCTAATAACTGCAGTGACATACAACTCTGAGCATTATACAGCCATGAGTAATATACAATATATATGATTCTTTATGATTAAAGTGTGCATGATCAATAAACTTTTAATGCTTTAGGCTTCATCTTTTGTATTCTAAATTTTGCACTTAATTAGGGTATGTGGGGATTTTTAAGTACAAAGATAGTTAATGGGGAAATAAACACCCCCAAGCAAAGTGATAGAAAATTGCTCAAAGTGCTCTTCTGAGCACTGTTGCAGTTTACCTAGTTTTTTTTTTTTAGTTTCAAATTAGAATGTTTTTCACTGCTAAAACCTTGAGTTTACAACAGCAGTGACCCTATTATCCTGCCCATCCAGTTGGCTGCCAATAAATGAAGTTACTGATGATGGAAACATCTCCTGGCACTCCTCTTTATGGTTCTATTAGCCTGTCGCTTGTTTAATCTAAAAATCAGAGTGTATATGCAGGCGCCTAGAAATAGTAATACATTACCCCTGCTCATTTAAAACTTGGTCTCATTTAGAGTCACAACACTGTCATATATCGTATATCTGAAAGATCATATATGCTTCTGCATATATCTGATGTGATTTCACCTCTGATCCCCAGTTTGATTGCAAAGCTCTGTGAGGTAGAGTATAGAATAGAAGAAGTCAACGGGAATGCCGGCAAAAACAGGATCTTGTGGAATCGAATCCCTTTATAGCTAGAATGTAAAGTCGATTCAGATAAAGTCAGATGGAGTAGTTTGATCATGCATCCATATCTGACAGTCAATGTATTTCAACGGAAAGAAAAACACCATCGGATTTTATCTAACGGTTGGATCTTTATGCCTTAAGTCTACTAGAAAATCATGTAAACCTGTTGGTCTTCCTCCAAGAATTTGTCCAAGTTAGATAATGGGACAAAGCTCTAACTAGATCCAAAGTATGCCACTCATGTTCTTGTTTGTTGCTTGGATTTGGACAGAATGACGATACAGGTTAATTCCAAGTCTAGATGAAACTGTGACCTCACTTTAGGAAGAAACTGAAATGATGGTCTTAGAACAACTTTATCTGGAAAGGCTACTGCATCTGGTTCTTTCTCTGACAAGGCCTGAATCTCTCCTATCCTGCAAGCTGAAGTAATTGCTACCAGGAAGAGTTCTTTCATCGTAACATGCCAATCTGAGGCACTCTCAAGAGGTTCAAACGGAGCTGATGTTAACACCTTTAAGACTAAGGGCAAATCCCCACGGAGGGACCTTCCGAGAAGGTTTCACTCTTTTTAAAGCATTGAAAAAATGTATCACCAATATCTCCTCAGCCAAACCCTTGCCAGTTATAGCTGAAGGTGCCGAAACTTGTCTTAGCGTGCTTACACCAAGACCTCTCTGAAACCCTGCAAAGAGGAATTCTACCACCCACACTGCAGATGGAATTTTAGGATTGAATTCTGAGTTCTCTGCAAAATTGACGAAACAAGCCTACACTCTGTAATATTGGTTAGACGTGGACTTTCTGGATTTTAGTAATAAATCTGTTAAATCAGTTCTGGCTCCCGCATCAGTGAGCCTCTGCCTTTCAGTTTCCATGCTGTCAGTGACAGGTGACACACATCTTGAAAGGGTATTGGACCCTGCATCAACAAATCCTTTAGAACTGGCAACCTCATTGGAGGTTGTACCGCCATCTGCGTCATAAGAGGGAACCAAGGGCGTCTTGGCCAATATGGAACAACTGCAATCACTAAGGCCTCTTGCATATCTATTTTATTCAACACCCTCCAAATCATGCCTTATGCCAAAGAGGAAATGCCCTTGTAATAAGTATTTCAGGATGACAATGACCCCAAACACACCAGTGTTGGTTCTAGACCAACAAGATTGAAGTTATAGAGTGGGCAGCCCAATTCCAAGACATAATCCAATAGAAAATGTGTGGGATGACATCAAAGAATGGCAAAACCAAGAAGAATTGTGGAATGTATCAAGTGCCAGAAATTGATTGACTTCTGCTTAGGAAAAAAAATAGAAACCTTTCTCACATCTTCCCTAAGCAGAAGAACATCAGAGCAGCCTCTTTCTTTCTCCTGACAACTTCCTTGACTACTTGGTGGTCAGACTGGTGGGAAACTGACCAGCAGGTGGCGCTGTTGTAACAAAATTCATTCATATTAACAGTACATGCATCCCTTAATATCTTGGAATGAAAAATAAATAAAAATGAATGTAAATGACAAAAGTGCTTAGAAATAGCCAACTCAGCAAATAGATGGCACTTCTGGAAGAAAGTTTATTGCAGCAGGCTGCTGTTAATAGTTTTGGTGCTTAGAATAGCCCTCCGTCAATTTTACATTCAAATATTTTAAAGGAGACATTTAGGATAAATGAAAAAAAAAAACTAATTTTGTAGGTAATTATAAGTAATATATGGTGTTGCTTTTACACGGTGCTAAACATTAATACTATCTATAAAAATAGCCCCTTTATTGGAGCTCCCTATAGATGTTCTCTGGTGGTCGTGTACTAACGGTCCCTGCCAGAAGCACAGTAGGAGGGGGACAGCCAATCACAGACCTGCATTCACACAAGCACAGACAGGCTTCAGTTCCCTATCAGGTCCTGCTAGCTGCTGATTGGTTCCTGTCCTACAGTGCAGTGAGCTGAGAGCACAGCCTGGGAATTCAGGGAGCAGCAAGTGGAAGAGAAGGGAGGGATTATTAGGGGTTTTTGCAGAAATATTCAATAAATCAGCCTGAAACACTACTTTTTAAGCACAATTCTTCTATATCTAAATGAGTATAACGCACTGGCACATTCTTATTTTTTACACCAAATGTCTCCTTTAAAGGTTTGCGTATCCTTTCAGATTTCAGCTGTATTTTCCATAGAAATACACTGCCCAAAACTCAATTGGAATATATTTAGCAGTTCTCTCACTTTTCTGCGCCAGCGAATAAAAGAAGCAGCTCATTAACCAATAGCAATAAAGAATGGGGGCCTTACTATTACCTGCCAGGGGCCACAGCAGCCTGTGTGTACCATATGTGTGTTGCATTGTACTGTGTGCCATTTGTCTGTCAGCTTTTATTATAGAATGGAAGCGCTTTATATCTACAGAGTGAGAGAGAGGACGAGATACTTGCTCATGGGCTCACAGGACAGGGAGCGAGATGGATCAGGCAGTAGCACCGAGTGCGTGCTACCAACCAAACGTTACAGTAATACAGTGCAAGGGCAGCCTCCGTCCCTTACCAACTGCATCAAACTCTGACTCAAACAAGTCCTGCGCTGCCTGTAGCTTGGCGGGAAAACACAGAGCACTCGCTTATTGGCTAAAAGACAAGGGGCGGAACAGACACAGTCAGTAGCATCCGGGGTGCTCTTAGTCACCACTCTAGTGATATCATGGCCTTTGGACCTTTGGGTAGTGATGGGCGAATTTGCGCCGTTTCGCCGCAAAATTCGCGAATTTCGCGAAACGGCGCCGGCGTCTCGTTTTTGACGCCGGCGCCCGTTTTTGACGCCGGCGCCCGTTTTTCCGACGCCGGCGCCCGTTTTTGACACCGGCGCCCGTTTTTGACGCCCGAATTTTTACCGCGAATTTTCGCAGGCGTTTTGCGAATTTATTCGTTCGGCGCGAATCGCGCAAATTCGTCGCGAATTCGCACCTGGCGAATAAATTCGCCCATCACTACCTTTGGCCAGAAACCTCTACGGACTTCATGCCTGGTACAGAGTGGTACGGACTGTGGGTAACTTTTCTAATCGCAAACGTCAAATTGGTGCTGCTGCTGGGGGCCGGTGCTGTCAGAAGCTTGGGGAGTGCAGGTAAGTACAGGTTTTACAGTTCATCATTCTTGAGTGTAACCTTAGCTCTATTATTCAGGGATGAAGGGGAAGAAGAAGAAGGATAAAAATGAGGAGCGGGGGAAGAAGGAGAGAATGGTGAATCTGACACTGGAGATGATCTATCTGCTGACTGGAGAGGTGAGGGGCACTGTGACTGGCACACTGACAAGAGACTGTCTGTCTGTACAAAGGGGGTCTCTCTGCAGCTCAAACACCATTCTCTCTTCCTTTCAATATTTAGCACTACATCCCTAGGAAGAAGTCAGATGATGGGGGGGCCCTGCATGCCCCTGGCTCCGTCATACAGAAGGAAAATAACAAGAATGACAAGAAGATCCTGGAACTCATGTCCAACATCATCCAGCTGCTGACTGGAGAGGTGGGTACAGCGGCCCCTTATTGTTTAGTAACAGTGGATGATAATCCCTTTCTCTGGCTGGGGAATGACTGGAACATTGTGTGTGACAGGTTGCCATAAGGACTCATCATGTTTCCATCTATTTTTCCTTGGACCAGTGGGACTATATAAAAGGAAACAAGGTCCTTTATGCGGAAGGAATGAAGGAGGAGCCCCAGCCACACCCACTGGGTAAGTAATGGGTGCAGGGCACAAAATATCAGAAGCCAGAGTGTAAGGGATGGTTGCACAGTAACATTCAAATGTACAATATGTGAATTAAAAGGCAAGGAACAGAATACCTTCTAATTAGTGTTTATTGTGCATCCACACAACATGTTTTGGGCAGCAAGGCCCCCTTTTCAAGTGTAACAGTAATATTGTTGTTATGGAGCCAGGATATTAAGGAGCAGTATGTGCAAAAAGAAAGATCATTCAATGTTTATTCCATCATCCCTTAAGCTATGTGGGCATTGGAGGATTGATAGGGAACTGAAGCCTGTCTGTGCTTGTGTGACTGCAGGGCTGTGATTGGCTGTCCCCCTCCTACTGTGCTTCACTAGGTGCACACACAGAGGATAAACCAGATCCTTCAAGCTTTAATATGCATAAAAAATCTCACACAGGCCTTAACTTACATCTCAGACTTCACGCAGCAGAGAAACCTTTAGATTTAACTCAATGTGAGAAATGTTTTGCACATCACTCAGATCTTGATAGACACGCTGCCTTCTGAAAGAAGAAAAAACATTCACATGTGCCTCAGACCTTGTACGTCACAGGAGAGAAACCATTTTCTTGTTCTGATTGTGGGAAATGTTTTGCCTGTCGCTCACATCTTACTGATTATAATAAAACACACACAGGGGAGAAATGTTTTGCACGTATATTACAGCTTACCGTTCCTCTCAGACCTTCAACTACATCTCAAAATTCACACAGGAGAGAAACCATTAACTTGTAATGAATGTGGGAAATGTTTTATGCATCATTCCCAGCTTACTGCTCATTCCCAGTTACACACAGAAGAGAAACCAGTAACTGTACAAATCTAGTGATGAGTAACATACAGTTGTGAAGCTACTTATAATTCATTTTAGATAACGGATGGTTCTCTTTAAATAAGATACTAATCCTTTTGGCTGCTGCTAAGTGGATTGTTAAAGGGAAACACCTCCAACAAATATAAAATTGCTCTTCTAAGAACTTTTTGAGTAAAATACAGTTTACAGCAGTGATCCCCAACCAGTAGCCCGTGAGCAACATGTTGCTCCCCAACCCCTTGGATGTTGCTCTCAGTTACCTCAAAGCAGGTGATTATTTTTGAATTCCAGACTTGGAGGCAAGTTTTGGTTGTATAAAAACCAGGTGCACTGCCAAACAGAGCCTCAATATAGGTTGACAATCCACATAGGGGCTACCAAATGGCCAATCACAGCCCTTATTTGGCACCACAAGAACATTTTTCATGCTTGTGTTCCTCCCCAAATCCTTTTACATCTGAATGTTGTTCACGGGTTCAAAAGGTTGGGGATCCCTGGTTTACAGTATCCAGAGTGTTCCCGAAACCTGGATAAGGTATATCCAGTATCTGTGTTAGGGCTCTTATACAAGGGCGTATCATTGTGAAATCTTATACAGTTGTATTTTTCTATGTTTCACCACTTGGGAACGCATTGTATGGTGAAAGTACCCACTGCATGACAATGATCTGCCAAATGCAGGTGTGATGGAACAAGCAGTGGTGTATCTGTGGAGGTTCAGTGTGGTGTATTGGGTACTATTACTATAGGATAGAATTTGGTCTGTTATGCAATGGAACACACACAAAAGGCACAGCACAGGACTAGGTGAAGAAATACCCATGTGTGTGAGTTTTTAGGCCATAGTTATGTGGTGTGATTGCACTGATTTGCTCTAGTGGATCTCATGTCAATCAGACAAATACTTATGCTGAATTCCGGGCCAGTCAAGTTCCAAGGCTGCCAAGAACCTCATCAAATTAACTTAGTATTTGCCCACAGTCAGTGCTGGTGTGAAGACACATGGCTGAACTACATAAAATGCCCTCTGTGGGGGAAGGGAGTGTAGCTGGAGCTATGACGGCTGTGGGGCCTGTGAGTTGCAGTTCCACTGCTGTGCGTGTGTAGGGAGCTTCCATCCATACATAAGAGCATCAGGAGACATGGCAGAACCGACCCATGGGTTAAGTGTTTGCACTGTCACTCCTGCAAGTCTGCTCATGTATCCTCAAGGCCCAGCCTTAATCTCTCAGCCTGGATCAGGACGGAAGGAAAGCTTTGTGTGTTGTACTTAGGGTTGTGGTCAAGGTATATAGGTGTTTGTGCTGGTGATGTGGGGAGTGGCAAATGACAAATAGGTGATCTAGCAACATGATTAGGTGAACCAATTATATAAAGGGAAAGGACTTCTGGCAAAATATGGGGATTGGAGCTGGTCCCTTGAAATGCCAGCTGGGTGGCAACCCTATTTACCCCATAGCAAACGCTGGGGACTCTCTCACTGAGACTGTCATGAAATGTTGGGAGCTCTCACTGTTATTGTCGACATTCTGGGGACTCTCGCTGTGACTGTCGTGACATTCTTGGGACTCTCACTGTGACTGTCATGAAATTCTGGGGACTCTCAATGTGACTCATGAAATCCTAGGGACTCTCAATGGGACTCATGAAATTCTGGGGACTCTCGATGTGAAGCATGAAATTCTGGGGACTCTCGCTGTGACTGTAGTGACATTCTGGGGACTCTCGCTGTGACTGTCATGAAATTCTGGGGACTCTCAATGTGACTCATGAAATTCTGGGGACTCTCAATGTGACTCATGAAATTCTGGGGACTCTCAATGTGACTCATGAAATCCTGGGGACACTAAGTGACTGTCATGAAATCCTGGGGACTCTCAATGTGACTCATGAAATCCTGGGGACTCTCAATGTGACTCATGAAATCCTAGGGACTCTCAATGTGACTCATGAAATTCTGGGGACTCTCGATGTGAAGCATGAAATTCTGGGGACTCTCGCTGTGACTGTAGTGACATTCTGGGGACTCTCACTGTGACTGTCATGAAATTCTGGGGACTCTCAATGTGACTCATGAAATCCTAGGGACTCTCAATGGGACTCATGAAATTCTGGGGACTCTCGATGTGAAGCATGAAATTCTGGGGACTCTCGCTGTGACTGTAGTGACATTCTGGGGACTCTCGCTGTGACTGTCATGAAATTCTGGGGACTCTCAATGTGACTCATGAAATTCTGGGGACTCTCAATGTGACTCATGAAATCCTGGGGACTCTAAGTGACTGTCATGAAATCCTGGGGACTCTCAATGTGACTCATGAAATCCTGGGGACTCTTAATGTGACTCATGAAATTCTGGGGACTCTAGATGTGAATCATGAAATTCTGGGGACTCTAGATGTGAATCATGAAATTCTGGGGACTCTCGCTGTGACTGTAGTGACATTCTGGGGACTCTTGCTGTGACTGTCATGAAATTCTGGGGACTCTAGATGTGAATCATGAAATTCTGGGGACTCTCGCTGTGACTGTAGTGACATTCTGGGGACTCTCGCTGTGACTGTCATGAAATTCTGGGGACTCTAGATGTGAATCATGAAATTCTGGGGACTCTAGATGTGAATCATGAAATTCTGGGGACTCTCACTGTGACTGTAGTGACATTCTGGGGACTCTCGCTGTGACTGTCATGAAATCCTGGGGACTCTCAATGTGACTCATGAAATTCTGGGGACTCTAGATGTGAATCATGAAATTCTGGGGACTCTCTCGCTGACTGTCATTCTGGGGATTCTCTCACTGTGACTGTGATGATATGGTGGGGGCCATTATGTCTATTCCGCATGTGTGTCTATATTAGTGTTGGCACATGCACATTTTACCTGAATAGACACGTCTGTGTTTCTTGTACAGTAAAATCTTCAGTTAAAATGAGAACATCGGGCCAGATTAAGTGTGTTTACGTGTGTATGCGAGTGTATAGCTCTTATCCATGCAAAGGACCTTCCCAGGGGTCTGCACACGTGTGTGACGTCATTTCTGCGTCAGTAACATTTTCGGCTTAGCCCCCTGGGGATGAGATCTCTTACTGTATAAATAACTGTATAAGTGCAGTGCTTCATGAAGGTGCAGCCATACAGAAATGGGGGCCCCACACTGTGCCTGTCATGAGATGCTGTGGGGCCTACACACTGTGCCTGTTGTACTGCCATTCATTTCATTTGGCTTGAGTTTCAGTATCACTATGTATATTATATGAATGCACTGGAGAGAAGCTGCCATCGACATCATTACCCAACGGGCGCTACGTTTGCTAGTGTATATATATATATATATACAGTATATATATACAGGGGGGATACCCTTGGCCACTCCCATGGCAACATTTCAGCTTGTGCCCCTGCCCTGACTAAAAGCATTTTCCATGAGGGAAACACGGATGGGAAGCTTTGGTTGTAGCACATAAACAAATGGGTGAAAAACACCAGGTCAAGGCTCATTGTCTTGTCCGGTCCAGTTCTGTCTCTCAGTATTTCTCTGGTTTTATTTCAATCTGCTCCAGCCACAACTCTGGCCCAGTTGGAATGTGGTCATTTTATATCCGTTCCCTGCCCCTCAGGTTTCTGCCCCAGTAAATAGATAAAGAGATCTATGGCCCATATAATAGAGCTTGCCATATACATTTACTGTGTTGGGAACGTGTGTGCTGCTGTGTCTGACAGGAAAAGGCAACAATCAGCCACAGGCTTGGAGACAAAGGGGCAGCAAATAATAGGGGGAGGGGCTCAGACACTGAATAGCCCACACTGTGTCCTGCCAACCAAACCTGATGAACCAGTGCAGCCTTTTCCTTCCTAAGAGGGGAGGGGCAGACTGCTGCAGAGGATATGATTGGCTTAATAGTCAAAGGGCTGAGACTTGGAGTTAAGGGCTGTGGGTAATTTTTGCCAGAACAGCCAAAAGGAATCAGACAGGCTACTTAGTAAAAGCCTCTGGGAGGGGATCTGAGAGATATTTGTGCGGTACAGAGATATGTGAGGAATTGTCTCCCGTCCCTTACTGAGCCGCTCTCACTCCCACCTCCCAAGCACCCGGGACCATTGGTTTGTAGCCGGAGCAGGGAACTCTGGGAACTTCTACACAGGTAGGTACTGACCCCCCACCCCAATATACTGAGCCCATATGTGCTGCCTCCCTTATTCCTACCTTGTGTGGCACCCACCTCTGTCATTTACCCCTCACTCTCCTCTACTATGGGCTGTGTGTCTCACACTGGGGTCACTCCTGCTGCTACTGCTACTGTGGGACTGGGGGTCGCTGCTGCTGCTGCTGTGGGACTGGGGGTCGCTGCTGCTACTGCTGTGGGACGCGGGGTCGCTGCTGCTACTGCTGTGGGACTGGGGGTCGCTGCTGCTATTGCTGTGGGACAGGGGTTGGTGCTGGGCCCCTGTAATTCTATTGGGGCATATTGCTGGGAATAATCCTGTATAGAAATGTGTAAGTGCTTAATTCCAGGGTCACTTCCAGGTCAGTCCCTCCCACGAGGAGCCAATGGGAATGTGGGAGGAAGCGAGTGACACAGGGATGAAGGGGAAGAAGAAGAAGAAGGATAAAAATGAGGAGGAGGAGGAGCGGGGGAAGAAGGAGAGAATGGTGAATCTGACACTGGAGATGATCTATCTGCTGACTGGAGAGGTGAGGGGCACTGTGACTGGCACACTGACAAGAGACTGTCTGTCTGTACAAAGGGGGTCTCTCTGCAGCTCAAACACCATTCTCTCTTCCTTTCAATATTTAGCACTACATCCCTAGGAAGAAGTCAGATGATGGGGGGGCCCTGCATGCCCCTGGCTCCGTCATACAGAAGGAAAATAACAAGAATGACAAGAAGATCCTGGAACTCATGTCCAACATCATCCAGCTGCTGACTGGAGAGGTGGGTACAGCGGCCCCTTATTGTTTAGTAACAGTGGATGATAATCCCTTTCTCTGGCTGGGGGATGACTGGAACATTGTGTGTGACAGGTTGCCATAAGGACTCGTCATGTTTCCATCTATTTTTCCTTGGACGAGTGGGACTATATAAAAAGAAACAAGGACCTTTACAGGGAAGTTATAAAGGAAGATCCGCTGCTGGGTAAGTAAAGTAGATAGATCAGAGAGATCCAGTCAGACGGCAAGTTGATCCCCTGAGCATCATAGTCATTGAAGATCAATCCAATCCAGTCAGCTAAGCAGTAGGCTTCTCTGCCAGCACAATTGTGTTGTGCCTTTGGGTCACAGTGAGATTGGACTAAGCGCCACATAAAGGTTTTATATATACTGTATATACTACAACTAGGGGAAGGCAGAAGAGGCACCTGCCTAGGGCACAATGATTGGGGGGTGCTGGGCAGATACCTGTTAAAGTGTCTTCTGCCTACTCCTAGTCTGTGTTGTCCTCTGTCCTTCCCTTCTCTCCTTCCCTCTGTCACTCTACCCTCACATATGGCGCATGCAAGATCGGAGGTGTGGGGGTGGGCCAGGTTGCCTAGGGTGCCTACTCGGCTTGGCCTGCTCCTGACACAATGAATCTCTACATATATGTATAAATTGTGATGATTTCTCCTGCTTGTATCTTTGCCAGACTGTGAATATGAAGATAAGAGAGATATTCCATCTGATCTGGGAGGAACATTATGTTATAATAATGAGCCAAGCAAGACTGGGACTGATGGAAATATCACAAACCATGAAATTTCTCCAGCTGAACAGCCACCACCAGCCAATGGGATTAAAGAAGAAATGGATTCATGGGACGGAGGAAAACAATCAGATTGCAGCATTAATCCATTTACAGAACAGATACAGGGAACAAATACACCTACTCCTATCATGGGATACAGCCTGAATAACAGCTCTGCAGATGATATAAAAGAGGAGGTGGCATTATGGCCTGAAGGAAACCATTCTGATTTCAGAATTATTATTGTTTCAGAATCAATAATGGAAACCAATACATCTGCGGCAATGATACGATGCAACCTAAATACCAGTTTGTCAGCTTCATGTGAAGGGGAAAGCCAATCAGATTGCAGCATTAATCCATTTACAGAACAGACACAGGGAACAGATAATCCTACTCCCAACACGGGGATGTACAACTGTTCTGAGTGCCATAAATGTTTTACTACTGAGGCTGATCTTCTTAGGCATCAGGAAACTCACATGGGAGCAAATCCTTTTGTCTGTTCTCTGTGTAAGAAAAGTTTTGTGTGTCATTACGACCTTATTGTACATGTGCGCAGTCACACAGGAGAGAAACCATTCTCTTGTTCTGTATGTGGGAAATGTTTTAGTCGGCGAGTGAATCTTACTGAGCATTACACAACTCACACAGGAGAGAAACCATATTCTTGTTCTGATTGTGGGAAATGTTTTACTCGTCGCTGGAACCTTTCAGAGCATCGCAAAAGTCACACAGGACAGAAACGATTCTGTTGTTCTGTATGTGGGAAAGGATTTTCGTATCACTCACAAATGAAAAGCCACTACAGGACACACACAGGGGAGAAACCATGTATTTGTTCTGAATGTGGAAAATCGTTTACAGATCATGCAGGCCTTAGAATCCACCAAAAATATCACACAGGAGTGAAACCATTTTCCTGTTCTGAATGTGGGAAGTGTTTCACCCGTCGCTCAGGCCTTACCGCACATCTCAGAATTCACACAGGAGAGAAACCATACACTTGTACTGAATGTGGAAAATGTTTTACCTGTCGCACAGACCTTGCCAGACATCTCAGAATTCACACAGAAAACAAACCATTCACTTGTTCTCAGTGTGAGAAAAGTTTTGCTTCTCACTCAGATCTTGATAGACACCACTGCCTTCCCAAAGCAGAAAAACCATTTGCATGTGCCTCAGACCTTAACATACATCACAGGATGCACACAGTAGAGAAACTATTTTCATGTTCTGAATGTGGGAAATGTTATACCCGTCGCCCAGACCTTAACTTACATCTCAGAATTCACACAGGAGAGAAACCATACACTTGCACTGAATGTGGGAAAGGTTTCCGTCACCGTGTAGACCTTAAAACCCATGAGAGAATTCACACAGGAGAGAAACCATTTTCCTGTTCTGAATGTGGGAAATGTTTTACCCGTCGCCAAGACCTCACCAATCATTTTAGAGGTCACACAGGAGAGAAACCGTTTTCTTGTACCGAATGTGGGAAATGTTTCACCCGCATCTCTCACCTTAACGTACATCTCAGAATTCACACAGGAGAGAAACCATATACTTGCACTGAATGTGGGAAAAGTTTTTCACGTCGTGATCTGCTTAATGCACATTTCCAGTTACACAAAAGGGAAAAACCATTGTCCGATAATAAATGTACATAGACATTGATGAGTGAGTAACATACAATTGTGGTTCTACCAAATTATAATTCCTTTTGGATAAGGGATGATTCTCTTTCAATAAAAGTTTAAAGGAAACATATTATGTAAAACAAGAATGTGCCAGTGCAATTTACTCTTTTAGATAAAGAAGCAATGTGCCATAAAAAGTTGTGTTTATGGTTTCTGGTCCCGCCCATCTGTTCCACTTCCTGCTGCCTACTTTCCCAGGCTGTGCAGGGGAGCTGGTGGCACACTACACTGTAGGATAGGAACCAATCAGCACCTAGGCTTACCTGATAGGGAACTGATGCCTGTCTTTGCTTGTGTGACTGCAGGGCTGTGATTGGCTTCCCCCCTTCTGGTAGGGACCGTTAGGACAAGCCCACCCCTCATTTGAAACACAGATAGGGACCAGAGAACATCTATGTGTTGCTCCAAAAAAGGTGCCATTTTTAAAGATAATATAAATTTTTAGCCCGATGTGAAACCAGCACCATATATTTTACTAATCTGCTTAGAAGATTAGTTTTTTTGTTTATCCTATATGTCTCCTTTAATGCTTTGGGCTGTTGATTTTTTTTAATGTGAGTGTTGCATGTTACTAGGGAATGTGTTGATGAGGATTAGTAACATAGTAATTAAAAGATACTCGTCCATCAAGGTCAACCTTTTAAGTCTATATATAACCTGCCTAAATGCCAGTTTATCCAGAGGAAGGCAATACCCCATTTGAAGCCTCTCCAATTTGCATCAGAGGGGGAAAAAATTCCTTTGTGACTAAAAAGTAGTCCCTGGATAAACTTGTACAATGAGCTATCTTCTATAACCCTGATTCAAACTAAAAATCGACTATTCGACCATTCGATAGTCGAAGTACTGTCTCTTTAAAAAAAATTTGACCACCTACTTCGCCATCTAAAACCTACCGAGCACCAATGTTAGCCTATGGGGAAGGTCCCCATAGGCTTTCCTAGCAATTTGTGATCGAAGGAAAATCGTTCGATCGATCAATGGATTAAAATCCTTCGTTCGATCGAATGAATTTCGGTAAATCCTTCGACTTCGAAGTTGAAGGATTTAACTTCGATGGTCGAATATCGAGGGTTAATTAACCCTCGATATTCGACCCATAGTAAATGTGCCCCTATAAGTTTTTCCTCTGCTACATTTATAATTTTCCCTAGCTTTTAGCGCTGACCTCTACAGTATATTGACTTTTGGTGAACTTTACACTCGAGGAGAACGAGTATTCAGGACGGATTAAAGGTAAAATGGAGTTCACTCCATTGAAAATATGCTCTTAGTCTTAAAAATCCCATAGGAATGAAGAGAACATGAGTGAATTTTTCTGTGGTAAGTTCTATTCGAACATTTTGTTAAATCTACATATATACAATATAATATTATGGTCACTATTACCCAGGGGTTAAATTACATTTACTTCCACATTTGCTATAAGTTCTGGGTCTTTAGAGATCACTAGATCAAGTTTATAAACTTGTCCACATTAAATGATCTGGCAGTACTGTTGCTCCAGTCAATATCTGGGTAATTAAAATCCCCCATTATCATTACTTTACCCAAACTAGCAGCCTCTAGGAAACACTTCTAGGACCACTCAATGTATTGCCAAAGTGCAAAGTCCTTGTAAGATGCGCCGGGAGATCACTGAGGTCTCTTACCTCCCGGCACGTCTCTTCTCGCATGTTGGTGCGCAGGAGTGCACTTCCTGGTCCTTGACCCTAGTGACGCCGAGCGTCTTGACGTTGTGCATCATGACATCACAGATTGTTGCATTTTGGTGCCAAATTATCCTTTAAAGGCCAGTCCACCATTTTAGAAGTGCCCAAGCTGGCTTCAGTTTATCTATCCCTGCTAAAACGTTATTTTGTCTTTAGATATCCTGGTTTTGACCTTTCGACTACGATTTTTGCCGCCTGAACTTTTCGCCTGACTCTCACTACGCTTCTTCTTGATCCCTGCCGGTACCTCATTAACGCTTTTTGGCTACGCACTTCCTTGTTGGCTTCTGCAGTAGAAAGCCCGGGGCCCCAAAAGGGCGCTGGTGAACACCAGAACCACAGGGTCCTCCTGTGCAACCAAAGCTACTGTTCACTACACTGATGAATGGACTGATTTACCCTAGTGGGCCTTATTTTGATCTGACAAATAATTATGCAGAATTCTAGGCCAGTAAAGTTCCATAACGACCAACAACTCTCTTGCCTCAGCAACTAAAAATTATCATTTGCTGTCACCCTACCGTCTCTCTGCACAGGCGACTGACACAACTCTTTCTTCCAAATCTTATGCTACATTCTTCTCTGACTTTGAATCCATGCTCACTCTTTTCCAGCCCTGCTGTTATCTTGGGTGACCCATATCAATCCTGGTCATCATGATTTCTCCATCTAGCCTCCTCCTTTGACCCCCAGCAGTGGACAAGTACAGCAATCAGTAAAGATGGTCACTTCCTATAGTTTTCTCCCCAGGGGCTTTTAGAAGGGCGCTCCACTCGACATTTTCTCTAAGCTGCCCAGCAGTTGAAATGAAATAACTCATTTTAGTATCTGCCTGATTGACATGAGGCTCACTAGGGAAAGAGCTCACACATGGGCAATTTGTCACATAATGCTGCATAGTGCTTTTTTATGCACTTATTTTTTTTTCTAATTAGCCTGCTTGTCAGGGGTGATCCTGGGCAGCCCCAATGCTGCCCCCCTCTCCTACTCCGTGTTTAAAGGAGACATATAGGATAAATGAAAAACCCCTAATTTTGTAGGCAATTATAAGTAATATATGGTATTGCTTTTATGTGGTGCTAAAAATTAACATTATCTTGAAAAATAGCCCATTTATTGGAGCTCCCTATAGATGTTCTCTGGTCCCGGTCTGTGTTTCAAATGAGGGGTGGGCGTGTCCTAACGGTCCCTGCCAGAAGCACAGTAGGAGGGGGACAGCCAATCACAGCCCTGCAGTCACACAAGCACAGACAGGCTTCAGTTCCCTATCAGGTCCTGCTAGCTGCTGATTGGTTCCTGTCCTACAGTGCAGTAAGCTGAGTGCACAGCCTGGGAATTCAGGGAGCAGGAAGTATCAGGGCGATCGGTCGTTTAGTCGATGGGACAGATTAAAAGATTTCTGTTGGCTAACAATAATTTCTCTGCATGTATTGCCTGTCTGACCATATCAATGGGTGATTGTCACTACTATTTGTCGGATGTAACTTTCCTACGATTAGGGTTGCCTTCTTTTCTGAAAAAAATACCAGCCATCCTATATTTTTATGGTTTTCCCTATTTAATAACATTGTTACTAAACAGCATTTTTACCGGCCAGCCAGGTAAAATACCTGTCAGGTGGCAACCCAACCTATGATAGCCGTCAGATTTGTTACACACAATTCCTGACTGTGTCCAAATTACTACTTTCAGTGTGAATATAGTGTTTTCTCAGGTCAGACATTTAATTCATAAAGTAAATCTCATATTTAATCAAAATCAGGCTCGGAACTGTGGTGAGGACACAAAGGCCCTGACCTAGGGCTGCATATGCCACCCAGCAGCATTCTAAGGGGCACTAATAGAGTTGCCACCTGGCCAGTAAAAATTATGGTTGATCCCAATGTTATTAATAGGGAAAAAAAAGATAAATATATAGGAAGGTCAGTGATCCCAATGTTATTAATAGGGAAAAAAAGATAAATTTATAGGAAGGTCAGTGATCCCAATGTTATTAATAGGGAATAAAGATAAATATATAGGAAGGTCAGTGATCCCAATGTTATTAATAGGGAATAAAGATAAATATATAGGAAGGTCAGTGATCCCAATGTTATTAATAGGGAATAAAGATAAATATATAGGAAGGTCAGTGATCCCAATGTTATTAATAGGGAATAAAGATAAATATATAGGAAGGTCAGTGATCCCAATGTTATTAATAGGGAATAAAGATAAATATATAGGAAGGTCAGTGATCCCAAATTTATTAATAGGGAATAAAGATAAATATATAGGAAGGCCAGTGATCCCAATGTTATTAAGGGGGAATAAAGATAAATATATAGGAAGGTCTGTTTTTTTTTCCAGAAAAGGAAACAACCCTAGGCATTATGAAGAGCAGCTCATTTTAAATCCCTTCTCTACCCCATAGGTCTCTGCCCCAGTGAATGAATAAAGAGAGCTATGGACTGTATGATGTACAGCATATTGCCATATACATTTACTGTGTTGGGAACGTGTGTGCTGCTGTGTCTGACAGGA
The DNA here is from genome assembly GCF_017654675.1 of Xenopus laevis. Lineage (NCBI taxonomy): Eukaryota > Metazoa > Chordata > Amphibia > Anura > Pipidae > Xenopus > Xenopus laevis. The sequence continues at coordinate 114,364,419 of NC_054388.1, read as the reverse complement.
AAAGGCAACAATCAGCCACAGGCTTGGAGACAAAGGGGCAGCAAATAATAGGGGGAGGGGCTCAGACACTGAATAGCCCACACTGTGTCCTGCCAACCAAACCTGATGAACCAGTGCAGCCTTTTCCTTCCTAAGAGGGGAGGGGCAGACTGCTGCAGAGGATATGATTGGCTTAATAGTCAAAGGGCTGAGACTTGGAGTTAAGGGCTGTGGGTAATTTTTGCCAGAACAGCCAAAAGGAATCAGCCAGGCTACTTAGTAAAAGCCTCTGGGAGGGGATCTGAGAGATATTTGTGCGGTACAGAGATATGTGAGGAATTGTCTCCCGTCCCTTACTGAGCCGCTCTCACTCCCACCTCCCAAGCACCCGGGACCATTGGTTTGTAGCCGGAGCAGGGAACTCTGGGAACTTCCACACAGGTAGGTACTGACCCCCCACCCCAAAATACTGAGCCCATATGTGCTGCCTCCCTTATTCCTACCTTGTGTGGCACCCACCTCTGTCATTTACCCCTCACTCTACTCTACTATGGGCTGTGTGTCTCACAGTGCTGCTACTGCTACTGTGGGACTGGGGGTCGCTCCTGCTGCTGCTGTGGGACTGGGGGTCGCTGCTGCTGCTGTGGGACTGGGGGTCGCTGCTGCTGTGGGACTGGGGGTCGGTGCTGCACAGCAGCTTATTTATATACACTATAGTAGTACTTATCTGTTATCTACTGTGTATCCTGTGCTTGAATGGCTGCCCCCATGGCTACACAGCAGCTTGTTTATATAAACTATAGTAGTACTTATCTGTTATCTACTGTGTATCCTGTGCTTGAATGGCTGCCCCCATGGCTACACAGCAGCTTGTTTATATAAACTATAGTAGTACTTATCTGTTATCTACTGTGTATCCTGTGCTTGAATGGCTGCCCCCATGGCTACACAGCAGCTTGTTTATATAAACTATAGTAGTACTTATCTGTTATCTACTGTGTATCCTGTGCTTGAATGGCTGCCCCCATGGCTACACAGCAGCTTGTTTATATAAACTATAGTAGTACTTATCTGTTATCTACTGTGTATCCTGTGCTTGAATGGCTGCCCCCATGGCTACACAGCAGCTTGTTTATATAAACTATAGTAGTACTTATCTGTTATCTACTGTGTATCCTGTGCTTGAATGGCTGCCCCCATGGCTACACAGCAGCTTGTTTATATAAACTATAGTAGTACTTATCTGTTATCTACTGTGTATCCTGTGCTTGAATGGCTGCCCCCATGGCTACACAGCAGCTTGTTTATATAAACTATAGTAGTACTTATCTGTTATCTACTGTGTATCCTGTGCTTGAATGGCTGCCCCCATGGCTACACAGCAGCTTGTTTATATAAACTATAGTAGTATTTCTGAAGCAAACATACCTTTTTTACCAGTGTAGGGCAGCACTACATTATATTGCCATTTCATTAAAAAAACTTTCATGTTTTGGTCTTACTGTTCCTTTAAGGGTCCCACCGCTTCCTGCTTAATTTTTTTTACTTTTTACATTACATATTTAAAAATCGTTTTGGATTGTTTATACTCCTCACTGCAATACCCCTTTTCCTTATCAAATTTAGCTTGTCTGCTTTATTGCATGATTTATTTTTCCTCCTTGTACCTGATAAACGTTTCAGCTGCCCCAGCTAACTTGGAGGCACGTCTTTTCTTACTCAACACCAACACTTCTATTAAATCAAAAAGCTTCTGTTTTGTAATGACGTTCCTTGCTTACAAGGGGATATACTGACATGTATACTGTATTTATTACGCAACTGTAGGGAAGTAGTGCAAATGCTTGTATAGGAGCAGGCACAGAGCTGTTACCTAGCAACCAGCTGTATAGTGATCTCGGAGCTACAGGAAGTGACTCAGCAGCTAGGCAGGAAGAAGAAGTCATAGATTCTGGCAGAAAAGAAAAGTCTGGCAGAGAGAACCACATGGTGGACAAAGATAGAGAGAGCAGAGAGCTGAGACGAGGCTGCACCAAAAGTATTTTCAATTGGATCGGGCTGCCACAGGGAAGCCACATAATGTGTCTGGAGAGACAGAGAGTGTGAAAGGAATCCAGACTGGAGGAACAACCAGCAGGAGATTCCTATCTGAGCATCCAAAGGGGCCGCTAGTCTCACTGTATGACTGACTGTGCTGGATTCACCTGTGCTGATTTCAACTGTAAAACATCTGAAGAGGATTTAGAGTGAGTACTGATATTTCAAGTGACAGGGTACTAAAGGAGCGCTCAAATATTTCTACAGATTTGTATTACTTGAACTGCGAGGAGCCATCCATTACTTTAAAGGACTTATCCAGTTATTTAGTCATGCAAACAAGTTAGTTAGTAAGGCCCTATTGTCACTGGTTATGAGTGCTATTAGTTGGCCTTTTATTTTAGATACAGAAAATGTTTTCAAATGGAGGGCACTCTAATATAAGATATATATAGTATAGTTAGCATATGGGTGCAAACAAAGCCCTTACAAGGCCCCCATATAAGGCCAAACACAGAACAATGTTAACCAAAAAGGGCCTGCACACCAAATAAACAGCAAGACCACGTGGTATTTGAATAGTCGTATATTTTTATATATTAAAAAGGAGAATATACATACATATTACAGGGCAAAAATATGTCCAAAAATATCACAAGAGATCAATTATACATACCACGTAAATATGGTCAAACAGCAATAGGAAACAAAAAGACGTTTCGGCTTTTAGCCTTTCTCAAGGGGAGAAAAGGCTAAAAGCCGAAACGTCGGGGTGATTCTCTTCTCAGGGCAGGTGTATCCGCTTTTCTCTTTGTTTCCTATTGCTGTTTGACCATATTTACGTGGTATGTATAATTGATCTCTTGTGATATTTTTGGACATATTTTTGCCCTGTAATATGTATGTATATTCTCCTTTTTAATATATAAAAATATACGACTATTCAAATACCACGTGGTCTTGCTGTTTATTTGGTGTGCAGGCCCTTTTTGGTTAACACTTTTATTTTAGATAAACATTTATTCAGTTTAATGAATTGTGTGTGTTTGTGTTTTATTACTGTGTTCCTAGTGGGGCCACCCCTGGGTGCATTTTTGGATCCCACTAGGTAGAGGCAATGTGCTAGTAAGTACCAGGTGCCCAGTCTCTCCCCATACGACTGCGGAGTGGCTCAGGTTTGTCCCATGCGAGGTAAGTGTCATACGTGGTGTAACACCGACAAAGGGGTGTTGAAGGGTTACACAACATTTTAAAGACATCCCATTTTTGTTCTGTGTTTAACATTGTTACATCCCTTTAAATTGTTGTACTCTCTCCAGCTCATTAATATGTTTTTTTGCTTTAGTGGCCATTGATTGTGTTACACAGAGTTACATGACTTGTTATCCACAAATACTTTTCAATTTAGGAAACCCAGGCATACTTCCATTTAGGGGCCAATTTATGAGCATTGTAGAATGTTTGTTGTTCCGAACAGTAATTTTTATCTCAAAAGAACAATATTTACACATAGTTACTTATTCCATTTTTTCGCAAAATGGAAAAAAACCATAAAATCTACAAATACAAAAATATGGCAAGTAAAAGCTACCGAGGTCCTGTAGAAGTCAATGGAAGTTTAATTTCTTTTCTTGCAAAGATCAGCCTTTCATTCCTGGTTTTAGAGGTTTTCAGAGATCAAAACGTTGTTGTTGCACAGATTTTTTTCACACCCACTCTGTGTAATCTATCTTTTTACGTAGAAGGATCACCGGCACACAGGAGTTTAGTCAGCAGGGCAAGCCCTTGCAATTGTATTAATGCAGTGCAACGTTTCAGGGCACGCCCCTTTGCTTGACAGGGGCGTGCCCCGAAACATTGCACTGCATTAATAAAATTGCAAGGGCTTGCCATGCTGACTAAACTCCTGTGTGCCGGTGATCCTTCTACGTACCTTGGTTGGGCGGTTGCCGATTCCCCTACCAACGAGCACCAGGAAACTCTGCTTGGGTTTGTGAGGTGTGCGGTTTCTCCAAATTTGCTTTAATCTATCTTTTTGCCATCTCTATACAGGTACAAATACTATGTTCTCGGCCAATATTCCTTCATTTAACCAGTAACTTTCTGTGTGGCACTGTATCACATGCTTTAGCAAAGGATTAGATAATCACATCCACTGCCATCCTAGAGTCTAGGTTTCTACTCGCCTCATAGAAAGCAATTACAATAACCTGCAAAATCTATTACACATTAAAACAAAATAATTTATTAATTAATTACCCAAGTCCTGGGTCACCCAATCCCATGTCATGCTAATGTACGCATAGTTGCCCTTTTTATAGCTGAGATTGAAAATTGGCACCACTTAATATTCATCATTGCCTACATGAGGAGGGCACTTTAAATAGCTATTATATTCATCTCTCTTCTTCCCATGTCAGGGATAGTCAATGAGAATGTGGGAGGAAGCGAGTGACACAGGGATGAAGGGGGAGAAGAAGAAGGATAAAAATGAGGAGCGGGGGAGGAAGGAGAAAATCGTGAATCTCACACTGGAGATGATTTATCTGCTGACTGGAGAGGTGAGGGGCACTGTGACTGGCACACTGACAAGAGACTGTCTGTCTGTACAAAGGGGGTCTCTCTGCAGCTCAAACACCATTCTCTCTTCCTTTCAATATTTAGCACTACATCCCTAGGAAGAAGTCAGATGATGGGGGGGCCCTGCATGCCCCTGGCTCCGTCATACAGAAGGAAAATAACAAGAATGACAAGAAGATCCTGGAACTCATGTCCAACATCATCCAGCTGCTGACTGGAGAGGTGGGTACAGCGGCCCCTTATTGTTTAGTAACAGTGGATGATAATCCCTTTCTCTGGCTGGGGGATGACTGGAACATTGTGTGTGACAGGTTGCCATAAGGACTCATCATGTTTCCATCTATTTTACCTTGGACGAGTGGGACTATATAACAGGAAACAAGGACCATTACAGGGAAGGGATAAAGGAAGATCTGCTGCAGCTACGACCACTGGGTAAGTAAAGGAAATGGATCAAAGAGACCAAGTCTGAGCATCATAGTCATTGGAGATCAATCCGATTCAGTCAGCTGGGCAGTAGGGCTCCTATATCTAGAAACAAATTATCTAAAGGCACACAGAACTGATGCAAGCAAGGTACACCTTGCAGGTTTAATGCATATGTGCAGTGCTACAGTAGGGCTCCTATGCCAGCACAATTGCTGTTGTGCCTTTGAGTCACATTAAGGTTTTATATACAACTTTTTATACTGTATCAGTCGGGTGACCAATCCGGCGTTCCTGCTTCTTCCGTTCCTGCATTTCCTGACACAATGAATCCCTACATATATGTATAAAATGTGATAATGATTTCTCCTGCTTGTATCTTTTCCAGACAGTGAATGTAAAGATAAGAGAGACATTACAGCTGATCTGGGAGGAACATTATGTTATAATAAAGAACCAAGCAAGATTAGGAATGATGGAAAACTCACAAAGCATGAAATGTCTCCAGCGGAACAGCCCCCACCAGCCAATGGGATTAAAGAGGAACCGACTTCATGGGAAGGAGGAAACCAATCAGATTGCAGCATTAATCAACATACAGAACAGATACAGGGAATTGATACACCTACTCCTATCATGGGATGCAGCCTGAATAACAGCTTGTCGGAGGATTCTTTATCGGTTGTTATTAAAAAGGAAGCAGCTTCATGGGAAGAAGGAAGAAAGCACCTTGCAGAACAAAGACAAAAAATAGACACATCTACTGTCATGGGAACGAGTCTGAATAACAACTTATTCACTAAGGATACATCAGATGGAATAAAGGAGAAATTGTTCTTATGGGAAACAGACCATACGTACTGCAAGATAAATACAATTACAGGACAGATACTGCAAACAGATCAAATATCTCATATTATAGGCTGCAGCCTAAATAACAACTCACAAGGTGATTATGTATCATTGGTTATAAAGGAGGAAGCAGCTTCGTGTGAAGGGGGGGACCAATCAGATTACAGCATTAATCCATTTGGAGAACAGACACAGGGAACAGATAATCCTACTCCCAACACGGGGATGTACAACTGTTCTGAGTGCCATGAATGTTTTACTACTGAGGCTGATCTTCTTAGGCATCAGGAAACTCACAGGGGAGCAAATCCTTTTGTCTGTTCTCTGTGTAAGAAAAGTTTTGTGTGTCATTCCGACCTTATTGTACATGTGCGCAGTCACATAGGAGAGAAACCATTCTCTTGTTCTTTATGTGGGAAATGTTTTAGTTGGGAAGTGCATCTTACTGAGCATTACGCAACTCACACAAGAGAGAAACCATATTCTTGTTCTGAGTGTGGGAAATGTTTTACTCGTCGCTGGAACCTTGCTCAGCATAGCAGAAGTCACACAGGACAGAAACGATTCTGTTGTTCTGTATGTGGGAAAGATTTTTCATATCACTCACAAATGAAAAGCCACTACAGGACACACACAGGGGAGAAACCATATATTTGTTCTGAATGTGGAAAATCGTTTAAAGATGGTTCAGGCCTTAGAATCCACCAAAAGTATCACACAGGAGTGAAACCATTTTCCTGTTCTGAATGTGGGAAGTGTTTCACCCGTCGCTCAGGCCTTACCGCACATATCAGAGTTCACACAGGAGAGAGACCCTTTCCCTGCTCTGAATGTGGTAAATGTTTCACCTGTCAAACAGACCTTGCCCGACATCTCAGAATTCACACAGGAGAGAAACCATACACCTGCACTGAATGTGGGAAAGGTTATATCGGTCGCACAGACCTTGCCCGACATATCCGAATTCACACAGGAGAGAAACCGTACTCCTGCACTGAATGTGGGAAATGTTATGTCGGTCGCACAGACCTTAACAGGCATCTCAGAATTCACACAGGAGAGAAACCATTCACTTGTAGTGAATGTGGCAAATGTTTTATCTTTTGCACAGACCTTAACAGACATCTCAAAAGTCACACAAAAAAAAAACCATTCACAAGTTCTCCTTGTCACTCAGATCTTGATAGACAGCACTGCCTTCCCAGATGAGAAAAACCATTTGCATGTGCCTCAGACCTCAACGTACATCACAGGATGCACACAGTAGCATACCGTACTTCCTAACTGTCCCGTTTGAGCAGGACAGTCCCGCTTTTGACAGCTCAACCTGCAGTCCCATGTTTGTTACTGAAATGTCTCGACTATCTCTTTGATCTCCTGCACTGAACGGCCAAAAAAAGAAACAAAGTTTCTAACTTAATTGGCAGAGAATCCAGAAACGATACTTTGATACTTTTGTATCAATTTAAGATAACTAGTGGGAGAACTTAGACTCACAGCTTAAAAGGCAGTTCGCCTTCATTAGCAAAACTGTACTAACACATAAAAATCACAGAAATGTGTTCACACCTTCATAACTTGGCAACTGTTGTAAAATGGACATGGTAATTAGGAGGTGTGGTCAAAAAAATCTTTTTTGATCCCTTTTTCTGTTTCCAAAATGTTGGGAGGTATGCAGTAGAGAAACTATTTTTATGTTCTGAATGTGGGAAATATTTTACCCGTCACCAGACCTTAACTTACATCTTAGAATCTACACAGGAGAGAAACCATTCACTTGTACTGAATGTGGGAAAGGTTTCCGTAACCGTGTAGACCTTAAAACCCATGAGAGCATTCACACAGAAGTTTTTCACGTCGTGATCTGCTTAATGCACATTCCCAGTTACACACAAGGGAGAAACCATTGTCGGATAATAACTGTACATAGACATTGATGAGTGAGTAAAATACAATCGTGGTTCAACCAAATTATAATTCCTTTTGGATAAGGGATAATTCTCCTTCAATACAACTTTAAAGGAGACATATTATGTAAAAGAAAAATGTACCAGTGCATTAAACTATTTTAGATATAGAACTGTGATTTAAAAAGTTGTGATTGTGGTTACTTTATTGAAAACTTCTGCAAAATCCCTACTAGTCCTGCCCATCTGTTCCACTTCCTGCTGCCTCCTTTCCCAGGCTGTGCTGTGGGGCTGTGATTCATAATTGCCTACACAATTAGGGTTTTTTGTTTTGTTCATCCAATATGTCTCCTTTAACTTGTCCAGTTCTGTCTCTCAGTATTTCTCTGGTTTTATTTCAATGTGCTCCAACCACAACTCTGGGCCAGTTGGAATGTGGTTGTTGTATATCCGTTCCCTGCCCCTCAGGTCTCTTCTCCAGTGAATAAATAAAGAGATCTATGGCCCATATAATAAAGCTTGCCATATACATTATTATGTGTGTAGAACTCGTGGGCTGCTGTGTGTCTGACAGGAAAAGGTCACTAGTAGGGCTGAGAGTTGAAGTTAAAGGAAAACGATACCCCTCAAACAATGTAGGGCTCTATAAAAATATATTGCATAAATCAGCTCATATGTAAAACCCTGCTTCATGAAAATAATGCAAATTAGAAAACAGGTGAAGCTTGTCGGCTTTTCCCACGGGTTATCCTGTGTCTGATATCCCAATTGCGTAAATCTGTAGAAGTATAGCGTTGTGGGACAAATCCAAAGCAGCAACTTGACTGCAAAAACTCTTTATTGGGGAGTAGAGATACACAACATGTTTCGGGCTGTGCCCTTTGTGAAGTGTGTAAATAAACCATTTTCATAATAATATACTTTTTAGTCGTTTGTAATAATCATAAATAGAAAAAAAATAATATCACATGAGCCAATTAACAGAGTTCTGTCTTTTGCTTCCACACTTCTTCCTGTTACAGTTTGAGCTGCAGTATTTCTGGTCAGGTGATCTCTTCCTGTTACAGTTAGAGCTGCAGTATTTCTGGTCAGGTGATCTCTTCCTGTTACAGTTAGAGCTGCAGTATTTCTGGTCAGGTGAGCTCTTCCTGTTACAGTTAGAGCTGCAGTATTTCTGGTCAGGTGAGCTCTTCCTGTTACAGTTAGACCTGCAGTATTTCTTGTCAGGTGATCTCTTCCTGTTACAGTTAGAGCTGCAGTATTTCTGGTCAGGTGATCTCTTCCTGTTACAGTTAGAGCTGCAGTATTTCTGGTCAGGTGATCTCTTCCTGTTACAGTTAGAGCTGCAGTATTTCTGGTCAGGTGATCTCTTAGGCAGCACACAGACAATCACGAAATGGTGGTTCAAGGCAAGAGATGTAAAAGGGCACTATTTACTTAAATATATATTCCGGTTTGATAAGATTCTTTAATATGCCATTTAATTTGATATAAACTATCTGTTGCTCAAGTATTCATTTTGGGGATATAGTTTTCCTTTAAGGGCTGAGGGTAATTTTTGCCAGCAAGCCAAAAAGAATCAGTCAGCTTAATAAAAGGCCGCTGGTATTGTCGGATATGTGATTAACCCTGGGATGTAAAGTAAATCTATACATTGTGTGTGAGGGGAGCTGAGAGATATTTGTGCGGTACAGAGATATGTGAGGAATTGTCTTCCGTCCCTTACTGAGCCGCTCTCACTCCCAAGCACCCGGGACCATTGGTTTGTAGCCGGAGCAGGGAACTCTGGGAACTTCCACACTGGTAGGTACTGACCCCCCACCCCAATATACTGAGCCCATATGTGCTGCCTCACTATTCCTACCTTGTGTGGCACCCCTGTGGGACTGGGGGTCCTGTAAACTATATTTTTTTATAACAAAAAATGTAAAACAATACAATATGATATATCAGAACGCACAAAGAAGATGAATGACATACAGAGAGATGCACACTCAGTATATTCATCAAGAACCCTATGATGATGTAGTTAAATGGGTGGTTCACCTTTAAGTTAACTTTTAGTATTTTATAGAACAGAACTTTTAAATTGGTCTTCATTATCTTTTTTTGTTTATAGTTTTTTTATTATTTGCCTTCTTCTGACTCTTTCCAGCTTTCAAATGGGGGTCACTGACTCATCTAAAACACAAATGCTCTGTAAGGCTGCAAATGTATTGTTAGTGCTCCATGTTATTACTCATCTTTCTATTTAGGCCTCTCCTATTCATATTCCAGTCTCTTCAAATCAATTCAGATTTCTGAAATTACAAACTGGAGATGTGCTGAATAAAAAAACAAAATACCTAAAAAAAACATAAATAATAAATAATGAAAACCAATTGCAAATTGTCTCAGAATATCCCTTTCTACATCATACTAACAGTTAACTCAAAGGTGAACAACCCCTTTAAGTCAGTACCTTATCCCCAGTCTGCTGGGAATCCCATCATAATCATGAGGGGACACTTCATTCACTGATGTAAAGGACTGTATGTGCCATATTGTGTGGATATCCCGTGCTACTGACACGGAGCTTCTTCATGGCACAATTTTAATGGTAACACTAGTATCTATTTGCATCACCTCCGTGTCTTTCCATTACATGAGAGGAGGAGGCTGGTAACAGGCACACTGTCTACCAGTTTCCTACACAATCCAGAAGTTCTCACACCTCTGTTCTGAGTATTGTTAGCAGTTGTTTTTATGGTGAAGAAGTGGCTTTTTTCTGCCATCTGTACCATGCAGTTGCAGTATTTCCTTATTGTGCACCCTCTTTTTTTTTTTGAGAAGTCAATATTTCAGTTGTGGGTTTTTCTTTGTATCCCGACGGGCAATTGTATCGGAAACCTTACTCTCCCTGACCTGGTATTAATGGAGCCCTTCATATCCCACTTCTTGGGAGATTTATTGTTTTAATCCTTTTGATTTATAAAGTTGAACCACTTTTGGTCGCAGATCTTTTCTTTTGTTTTCCAGTGCTTCAGTAACCAGCAAAGTCAGGGCAGCCCTGGATAAAATCCACAATGGTTTCTCAAGAGCTAAACTAATTTGAATATTTATATATGGATGCGAAGTACAATGAAATAATGTACAGGTGTGGATATTATGTGTCAGAGCCTCTCAGGGTGACAGTTCTGGTGCTTTTGCGTCTTCTATTTCTGCATTTCCTGACATGATTTCTCCTGCTTGTATCGTTGCCAGACAGTGAATATGAAGATAAGAGAGATATTACAGCTGATTTGGGAGGGACATTATGTTATAATAATGAGCCAAGCAAGACTTGGGCTGAAGGAGCAGAATTTTGTGCCGACGAAAATGTCTGAAACCCTGAAATTTCTCCAGCGAAGCTTCATGTGAAGAAGAAAAACATTTGTTTGTTCTGTGTGTGGAAAAAATGTGGGTATCTTTCAGGGCTTATTGTACATCAAAGAAGTCATACTGGGGAGAAACCATTTACTTGTTCTCAATGTGGAAACAGTTTAACAGATCGTTCAGGCCTTAGAACCCATAAAATATATCACACAGGAGAAAAAACATTTTTCTGTTCTGAATGTGGGAAACAGTGTTGGACTGGGACACCATGGGCACACTCAGCACTATTTTCTTCTTCTTCTCACTCAACCTCTATTCTCCTAGTCTCTTTTATTTACACACGATAATCTATTATTCCATCTATTTAGCCTCTTTGTTCTCATAGAAATAAGGAATGACCATGAAATAGGCCAAATGTTTAGAAGCAGCAGGCCCCACTGACACCTTGGCCCACCGGGAGTTTTCCTGGTATCCCTGTGGGCCAGTCCGAGACTGGTGGGAAATGTTTTGCTTCTCGCATTTATCTTACAGTACATCACATAATACACACAGAAGAGAAACCATTTTCCTGTTCTGAATGTGGAAAATGTTTTGTCCATTGTCAAAGTCTTACTTTACATCTCAGAACCTGCACAGGAGAGAAACCATACACTTGTTCTGAATGTGGCAAATGTTTCAGTGACCGTGCAGGACTTCATTCCCACAAAAGAATTCATACAGGAGAAAACGCATGTTCCTGTTCTGATTGTGGGAAACGTTTTGCCCATCAACATGACTTTACCAAGAATTTCAGTATTCATACAGGAGAGAAACCATTCACCTGTGGGATACTGTGGGAAATATTTCACCAGTATCTCCGTCACTGCCTTCACTGTGAAGAGCCCCCATGCAGCTTCAACTGAAAGCTGTTTCACCAGTCTAAAAGGGTAGCCTCTGGTACATCAGTCTTTTCGATGGGAAAAAGATCTCCTGCTATCAGTCTATAATGTTCTCTTATGTACTCATAAACATTAATCATGTCCCCTTGCAAGCACTTTCTTCCTTCTGAAGCCTAGAATTGCACTGCATACTCCAGCAGAGGTCTTACCAGGGACCTATAAAGATTTAAAATGATTTTTCATCCCTTGAGTTAATGCCCTTTTACCACCACTCTGTATAATCTATCCTTCAACCAGGTCTCTGTCTAAGTACAATGGATTGTTCCAGGGCAATATTCCTTAACCAATAACCTTCTGTCTAGTACAGTATCAAATGCTTTAGTCTAACTAGATATCCATTACCATCCCAGAGTTGAGTTTTTGGCTTACCTCCTCGTTGAAGTCTATTACACATAAAACCAAATTGGCACTTACTCATACTACAGGTATAGGATCAGTTATCCGGAAAACCGTTATCCAGAAAGCTCCAAATTACGGAAAGGCTGTCTCACATAGACTCTATTTTATCCAAATGAGCCACAGTTTTAAAAATTATTTTCTGTAACAATAAAACCATACCTGTACATGATCCAAACTAAGATAAAAATCAATCCTTACTGGAAGCAGAACCAACTTGAATTTAATGTTTACATATTTTTTTTAGTAGACTCAAGGTATGAAGATCCCTTATCTGGAAAGCCCCAGGTCCAGATCATTCTGGATAACAGGTCCCATACCTGTATTGTGATGTTAAATGCATGTTATGCCTTATTTCCCCTTCCAATTGTTTTTTTACCACCGATGTCAGACTAACAAGCATTTTGTTTTCAGGTTGAGAACAGGATCCCTTTTTGAATAGTGGCACTACATGAGCACTTCGCTAGTCTCTCAGCACCATCACAGACCTCAAGGAATCCTACACAATTAAGAAGAGGTTTGACAATCATGGAGTTGAGTTTGTTTAGTACCCTGCAATGAATACCGTGCTGTCCTGCACCTTTACTTTTACATGTTCCAGTCTCTTTTGAATTTCCTATAGAGTGACCCAGGCATGAATAGTTATCATGCATATAGTAATCACTAGAATTGAGTCTATTAAAAAGGAAGTCTTCATTGGTAGGTTCCTCAGTTGCATAGTCAGATAAAGAATAATGGTTCAGAATCTCTGCTTTTTCCTTGCTCTCATCAACCAATTAACCTTATAATATAGGCCCCATCCCTTTTTGTGTAATTTTTTACTATTAACATATTTGAAAAATACTTTCATTATACTTCTTGCTGCAGCACCCCCAGGACTATTTTAGTTTAGCTAGTTTGCATGCTTTTTTTGGCCTCCTTGTACCTGATGACAGTCCAGCTGTGCCACTGCCAGCTAACTAGTTAAAAGCACATTTTTTTCTTACCAACCTTGACACTTTTATTAAACCATAAAGGCTTTGTTTTGCAAAGTCTCTTCTTGGTTACAGGGAAATATACTGATATTAATAGTTTTTAGGACTTTTCATTTTCTGGTTGTATATAGCCCTGTAAACAGAGCCACTCCTGCCCAGAGGTAAGGTGGGAATCTTGCCTCAGGCAGCATGGAGCATCTGTCTGTGTTTTCAAATGAGGGGTGGTCCCTGCCAGAAGGGGGGGGGCAGCCAATCACAGCCCTGCAGTCACACAAGCAAAGACAGGCTTCAGTTCCCTATCAGGTAAGCCTAGCTGCTGATTGGTTCCTATCCTACAGTGCAGTGTACTGAGTGCTGCTAAAAGGAGGCAGCAGCAAGTGGAACAGATGGGTGGGACTAGTAGGGATTTTACAGAAATTTTCAAAAAAGCCACTTTTCCAATAAAGCCACGGCAACTTCCTCCTCTACTACCGCACAACCCCAGGTCAAGATATTGATGATCCCTAAGTTGTTCCTACAGTTAGGCTTCCGTTCAGCACAGCCAGGCTGTGCTGCAACTCTTCTACCGGGAAAACTGCAATTGAGCTCCCTGCCACCTTCCAGGCTCAGGTCCAGTGGTGGTTTGATCCCCACCAGTTCCAAGCAGGAAATGTGGTGAGGAACAATGGGCGTAACATGTTGGCCACCATCCACCTAGGTCGACTGACCCATGTTCTTTGCTAGCATACATGTCCACAATTGGGTGACATGCTGGAGAAGGCATGTTGGGTATGTTGCCACTTTTGCAGATCCCACACCACCAGAGCAGCTTTGGCATGGATGCAGTGGCAGCATCATTTGCCACCCCACCAGCTGATGATGTGACCTGCGGGCATGCTAGAATTTGATGCTGCACATGGTGGCAGCTGATATATAGACAATATAGACATGAGCACCACACCCTGAAATGAAGGCACCCTTAACTGGTGAATGAGGAATTCCACTGGACAAAGGACTTTCTTTCCTTTGTTGCAGCATGTTTAACTTGCTAGCCGACATCTGACTCATGAGTCATGCCACTAATTACAAGGGAGTCACATGATCACAAGATAGGTCAGGCCTTCACTAGCCTACAGGGTGGCAGCTATTTTGTCCTTTGTTTAGCCTAGGGTGTGATGGTATTCTGTTTTTACCTCAAGGAAACATCTGTTGGATTATGATTTATTGAATGAATCCTACAGTGAAGATCAAGAAACTAAAACTCATTTGTTAATGTGAGAAAGCTACTGCTACATAAGTTCAGCTCTATTTTCTTACTACAATGTACTGGAGGCAGAATAATAGGCAATTTGTTGATTTTGAGTATGAGGGTCATGAGGGGGGGTTGCCACCATCTCTTCCACTGGTAAAGACCTTTAGAAGGCTGGCCATCCATGGCACCACAAGGGGTGGGATTTTGACATATAGGGGTGGAGAAATAAATGGGTTTGGCAGGAAAGGTGGCTGGTTCAGGAAAGTAGGTGGGAAATAGGCAGATTGGGCAGTAAAAGATGAGGGACAGAGGTGGCTCTGGGGTGAAAAGACTAGATCATCGGAGGCAAGGGAAAGGTATAGGAGGCGTTTATAGGGCTTTGGAGATTTACCAGCAGCTACATTGCCAATAAATTTATAATATCAGTGCCAGTCCCAGTGGTGATTTTCCAGCTAGGACGGTCAAATACCGGCCAGTTGGTAACCATAATCGTTAAAGGGGGAACTAAACACCTCAAACAAATGTAAAATTGCTCAGAGTGCTCTTTTGAAAACTTTTTGAATTATATAAAGAATTCATCATCTGTTCCAGAAACTTGGAAAATGGAACCAGTATTAGGGCTCATACACCTTAGTGTAGCTTCATGCAATCTCACACAGTGGCATTTTCTATACAAGTATTTAGATCCTTCTGTAGAAAACAGTTGCAGCTATGTTACTTTTCTTCATAGGTCCTGTGAGTGCATACCTTCATTGATAGGATGGTCCAAATTGGGCAGTGGGTAAGGACAACCCTTTAGTGCTGTCCACTCGACACCAACACACTCGCGCTCTACACGAGGGATACGCTTGGCCACTCCCTGACTCTTATGTTTTGGTAGCCAAGGATGAGTAGAGTATAACAGTGCTTTATTAGCAGGCTCATGCAGCCATTACACAACAGAAAGCAACTCTAACACCACAAGATGTATAGAAAGTATGCACATCTACAGGCCATTTGTATAAACACCACACTGACCACCCAGAGGGATGCACCCCAGATTGTGCCCTTGCCCTGCCCAAACTTTTCCTGTATCTGAGGATTTCAAGTGCATTTTCCATGCTTTTGCACCTGCACAGACCCAGCAGGGGAAGGGAGGCTATTGTAACAAGCGGAGCAAACAGAGGAGGGGCACTGGCACAAGGTTTAATGTTGTGGATGGCAATACTTAGGGCCCAGTTCTACCTTATGGTATTTTTATTGTTATATTTCAATGTGCTCCATCCAAAATTCTGGCCCAGGTGGAATATGTTCCCTTTGTACCAGTTTCCTGATTCTCAAATTTCTACCACAGAGAGTAAGGAAGGAACCCTATAGCCAATATGATATAACTTGGCATATACATTTTACTGTGTGTGGAACTGTGTGCTGCTTCAGAGACAAAGGGGCAGGAAACAAACACTCACTAGTAGGGGGAGGGGCTCAGACACTGAATATCCCACACTGTGTCCTGCCAACCAAACCTGATGAACCAGTGCAGCCTTTTCCTTCCTAAGAGGGGAGGGGCAGACTGCTGCAGAGGATATGATTGGCTTAATAATAGGGGGGTTGGGATAGGGAGTTAAGGGCTGAGGGTAATTTCTCTAACCTCTGACATAACGAATCAGTCACGTATCGGAAGTATGAGGCTTTCTGCATACCTGATTAACCCTTGGATATAAAGTGGATTTATACATTGTGTGTGAGGGGAGCTGAGAGATATTAGTGCGGTACAGAGATATGTGAGGAATTGTCTCCCGTCCCTTACTGAGCCGCTCTCACTCCCACCTCCCAAGCACCCGGGACCATTGGTTTGTAGCCGGAGCAGGGAACTCTGGGAACTTCCACACAGGTAGGTACTGACCCCCCACCCCAATATACTGAGCCCATATGTGCTGCCTCCCTTATTCCTACCTTGTGTGGCACCCACCTCTGTCATTTACCCCTCACTCTCCTCTACTATGGGCTGTGTGTCTCACACTGGGGTTACTCCTGCTGCTACTGCTACTGTGGGACTGGGGGTCGCTGCTGCTACTGCTGTGGGACTGGGGGTCGCTGCTGCTGAGGGTCTGGGGTCGCTGCTGCTACTGCTGTGGGACTGGGGGTCGGTGCTGCTGCGGGACTGGCGGTTAGCACTGCTGAGAGCTGTGGGACTGGGGGTCGGTGCTGCTACTGCTGTGGGACTGGGGGCCGGTGCTGCTGCGGGACTGGCGGTTAGCGCTGCTGAGAGCTGTGGGACTGGGGGTAGGTGTTCCTGGCGGGGGTGGTGGGACTGGGGGTTGTGTTGCTGCTGGGAGCTGTGGGACTGGGAGATAATGGTGCTGGAAACTGTGGGGGTGGGGTTACTCCTGCTTGGAGCCATGAGACTCTGGGTCGGTGCTGCTGGGAGCTGTGGGACAAAAGTAACATAGTGAGTAAGGTTGAAAAAAGACACACGTCCATCACAGTGGGACTGGGTGTTTGTGCTGATGAGAACTGTGGAACTGGGTTTATTCGTGCTTGGAGTTGTGGGACTGAGAGTCTGTGCTACTGGGAACTGTGGGACTGGGGTTTGCTGGTGATAGAAACTGTGGGACTAGGGTTTGGTTCTGCTGGGAGCTGTGGGATCGAGGGTCAGTGCTGCAGGGAGCTGTGGGACTGGGGAGATTTAAGACGTAAGCAGAATTAAGAGCTATGGTTTTAGGCCTATTGATTTCTAAGAATTCAAGATAATGTTGGAACTATATAAGACTGCGCACAGAAATGCATTTATAGCTGTATTTGATTCATACTTGGAGCATCAACAGAATTTGCATCACAAAATCACTGGGCAGGGTGTGCCACTATCTGACTGCTGTCACAGTGAAGACCGCCATCCCGCTTATGGAGGAGACATTACTCTTACAAGTACAATAAAGGGAATTACAGTATAGACAAATTGCAGGGGAGTCTTTTTAAACACAGAGTAGAACAAGAACCCCTCCCCCCACATTTAGACTCAAGGAACTGAACTCAATGGACATTATTCTTGAAACAAATACAATTATTTTCCACCTTCAGTGGGGGAAGCATTGGAATGATGCACCATTTAATAGTGAACATTGCCTACATGATGAGTGTGATTTCATTGGCTACTGTATTTGTCCTTTCCACTTCCAGGTTAGTCCCTCCCACAAGGAGCCAATGGGAATGTGGGAGGAAGCGAGTGACACAGGGATGAAGGGGAAGAAGAAGGAGGATAAAAATGAGGAGGAGGAGGAGGAGCGGGGGAAGAAGGAGAGAATGGTGAATCTGACACTGGAGATGATCTATCTGCTGACTGGAGAGGTGAGGGGCACTGTGACTGGCACACTGACAAGAGACTGTCTGTCTGTACAAAGGGGGTCTCTCTGCAGCTCAAACACCATTCTCTCTTCCTTTCAATATTTAGCACTACATCCCTAGGAAGAAGTCAGATGATGGGGGGGCCCTGCATGCCCCTGGCTCCGTCATACAGAAGGAAAATAACAAGAATGACAAGAAGATCCTGGAACTCATGTCCAACATCATCCAGCTGCTGACTGGAGAGGTGGGTACAGCGGCCCCTTATTGTTTAGTAACAGTGGATGATAATCCCTTTCTCTGGCTGGGGGATGACTGGAACATTGTGTGTGACAGGTTGCCATAAGGACTCATCATGTTTCCATCTATTTTTCCTTGGATGAGTGGGACTATATAAAAGGAAACAAGGACCTTTATGAGGAAGAAGAGAAGATGGAGCACCAGCAGCTCCGACCACTGAGTGAGTAATGGGTACAGGGCACAAAATATCAGTAGCTGTGTGTAAGTGAATTTATTAAAAGGAACAGTATAAGGGTTGTCTGGGAACAACAGAAACACAAATGAGCTACAAAAATAGATAAGTATACAGTAACTTAATTGAACTACCTGTAACATACACACTATAAGATTAACCAAAGCAATCTGGTGGAGGACCCATTAGGTAGCATCAGAATGATGAAAATAGCATCATTTCTACCTCCTAGGGTTTTGGTTAAAGCCAAGAATCTAATAGATAATCTATAAGGGTTTCTGGAAGGAATTACATGTTGCCATTTAAGGGAAGGACAAGGGGGTAATCCCTAGAACAAATGTTGTTTGCTAGTCATAGATTCCTTGCAAACACAACTTTGTTCTATGGGAGATTGTGACCGAGCATCGGCTAATGGAAGAGTAGCGCACACCTAGTTGCATCTATGAATGCCACTTGCTATATGACATGGAATTTTAGAAAGTTCTGGAAAAAAACACAAGGCTACTTCCATTATAATAGGGAGCTAGAGACCGTTCAGGGCAGCCCTGGTTGTAGGTCCTCCAAAGGAATGTCCCTTGTTTTGGCACTCCTGTCAGGTGATCTGGACGGTATGAATAATGAGTAACGTCTCCTCTTAAGGAAGAAATTCTATGTCAATAAGTTGAGAGGCATTTAACTAAAATCGACATGGAATGATCAGTGTCTCATACAAAGTCTCATTCCACCATTGTGCAGAAGGAAGTTGTTGTGCCCCCTCTAATAATAATGAGAGGGGTGCTCTGTGAATGACTGCTAGGAGAGGTGCAAAGTTGTATTTGAACAGTTATTGCATTCACCTACCTCCACAGATTCCCAAACAATACATTTGAGTGAAGCCTGCATCAACCTCCTGGGAATCATTGCCTGTTGATACAGACTTCATACAGGGGGCAGGATTATCACTAGAACTATCTTTGCTGATTGATGAACTGTGAGATACGTTTAGTTTATCAATTCCAAATGGAGAAAAGATATCTTTCCATTAGATGACTCCTTGTTTTAGCTTAGGAGTAGCCATGTGGGATTTAACCTCTTCTGGGACAGTCAAAAATGTTTGTCCTCATGTTTACAATGTATAGGAGATTATGCTTTTCTGTTTTTTTACTGATATTTGTAAGGTGGAAACCCATGGAGTCTGTAGCGGATAAAGAAACTGCATTCCCCATTAACACTGAGGGGAAAAAAGACCAATGACAGACTCCTGCACTACTCCACTTACAACACTGGTCCAATTAGAAAATGTTCTATTTACTAGCACTCTTTGTAACCTATCCCTCATACAGTTTTCTTTCCAAGTGAAATATTATGTTCCAGGCTTTAGCAAAGGCTTAGTCGATCACATCCACTGCCATACCAGAGTCTAGGTTCCTGCTTATTTTCTCATAAAAGATCTATTATCCAAGATAATGCTGACACAATAATGTATTAATAAATTAAATCAATCCCATGTCATGTAAATTCCCATGTTTTACAAGCCGGGGCACTTGATTATTATGTACACGGATAAGAGGGAACAAGCCTCTATGGGGGCTGCTCTTAAAAAAAAAATTACTATTGTTTTCCAGTGGGTTAAGCACAATTTTGTGACTTTTATAACTTATACTGAAATCAGGAACCATTTAATATTCACCATTGCCTAAACGATAAGGGCAATTTTAATAGCTACTGTATTTGTGCAACCACTTTCAGGTCAGTCCCTCCCTCAAGAAGCCAATGGGAATGTGGGAGGAAGCAAGGACACAGGGATGGGGAAGAAGGATAAAAATGAGGAGGAGGAGCGGGGGAAGAAGGAGAGAATGGTGAATCTGACACTGGAGATGATCTATCTGCTGACTGGAGAGGTGAGGGGCACTGTGACTGGCACACTGACAAGAGACTGTCTGTCTGTACAAAGGGGGTCTCTCTGCAGCTCAAACACCATTCTCTCTTCCTTTCAATATTTAGCACTACATCCCTAGGAAGAAGTCAGATGATGGGGGGGCCCTGCATGCCCCTGGCTCCGTCATACAGAAGGAAAATAACAAGAATGACAAGAAGATCCTGGAACTCATGTCCAACATCATCCAGCTGCTGACTGGAGAGGTGGGTACAGCGGCCCCTTATTGTTTAGTAACAGTGGATGATAATCCCTTTCTCTGGCTGGGGGATGACTGGAACATTGTGTGTGACAGGTTGCCATAAGGACTCATCATGTTTCCATCTATTTTTCCTTGGACGAGTGGGACTATATAAAAGGAAACAAGGACCTTCACAGACAAGAGATAAAGGAGGAGCCCCAGCAGCTCGGCCCACAGGGTGAGTAATGAATGCAGGGTACAAAATATTGAAACCTCACGTTAACTGAATTCAGAGACAGATCTATACATAAGACACCCCAAGGCCAGGAGATTTAAAGAGCTAGCAGATCTCCTCTATGTCCTAGTACTTCCGAAACAATTGCAATGTGGCTTGTTGGCCCCTAAAACTCTGCTACCCAAGGCCTGGGTCTTTGTGACATTTCCACAAATCCATTACAAATGTATCCAGTATTTGATCCATTTCTCACATTTGTCCCTGCTGAGCATAATCCTGGAGTTTCATTAAAGGAGACATTTAGTGTAAAAAATAAGAATGTACCAGTGCATTATACTCATTTAGATATAGAAGAATTGTGCTTTAAAAAGTAGTGTTTCAGGCTGATTTATTAAATATTTCTGCAAAAACCCTAATAATCCCTCCCTTTTCTTCCACTTCCTGCTCCCTGAATTCCCAGCTCACTGCACTGTAGGACAGGAACCAATCAGCAGCTAGCAGGACCTGATAGGGAACTGAAGCCTGTCTGTGCTTGTGTGGCTGCAGGGCTGTAATTGGCTGTCCCCTGAGAAATTTATCAACTAATGTATCAAATTGTATCAGTTCAGAATCTGAACCTTGATCACCTAGGTACCAGAATGAAACACCAGGAGACAGGAAGTTTTAACTTTGGAAATTTGGCATTTTGGAAAAAAACAAATAAAAAATGTGATAATGATTTTTCATGTTTGTGTCTTTTGCCAGACTGTGAATATGAAGATAAGAGAGATATTACAGCTGATCTGGGAGGAACATTATGTTATAATAATGAGCCAAGCAAGATTGGGGCTGAAGGAGCAGAGTTCTGGGCTGATGGAAATCTCCCGAAGCTTGAAATTTCGCCACCAGCCAATGGTATTAAAGAGGAATCCATTTCATGGGAAGGAGAAAACCAATCAGATTGCAGCAATAATCCATTTACAGAACCGATTCAGGGAACAGATACACCTACTCCCAACATTGTGATGAATAACTATTCTGAGAGCCATAGTGCTGAGGCTGAACTTTTCATGCATCAAAAAACTGATATGACAGTAAAACCATTTGTCTGTTCTGTGTGTGGAACACAATTTGGGTGTAATTCAGACCTTATTGAACATCAGAGAAGTCACACTGGGAAGAAAGCTTTCACTGGTTCTCCATGTGGAAAAACATTTACAGATTGTTCAGACCTTCAAATTCATGAAAAAAATCACACCGCAGAAAAACCATTTTCTTGTTCTGAATGTGGCAAATGGTTTACTCAACGCTCCCGTCTTAATGCGCATCTCAGAGTTCACACAGGAGAGAAACCATTTCCTTGTTCTGAATGTGGCAAATGTTTTTCAGATCGTTCAGGCCTTAGAACCCATAAAAAATTTCACACCGGAGAAAAACCATTTTCCTGTTCTGAATGCAGGAAATGTTTTACCAATCACGCAGATCTTATTATACATCTTAGAACCCACACAGGAGAGAAACCATTCTCCTGTTCTGATTGTGGGAAAAGTTTCATCCAACGCTCAGGCCTTACTGCACATCTCAGAATTCACACAGGAGAGAAACTATTTTCTTGTTCTGAATGCGAGAAATGGTTTACCACTCGTGCAGAACTCAACAAACATCTCAGAATTCACACAGGAGAGAAACCATTTTCCTGTTCTGAATGTGGGAAATGTTTTGCCCGTCGCCAAAACCTTACATTACATCTCAGGGTTCACACAGGGGAAAAACCATACACTTGTACTGAATGTGGGAAATGTTTCACTAATCGCACAGGCCTTAATACCCATAAAAGAATTCATACTGGAGAAAAACCATTTTCCTGTTCTGAATGTGGCAAAAGTTTCATCCGTCGACAAGACTTTACCAAACATTTCAGAATTCATACAGGAGAGAAACCATTCACCTGTAATGAATGTGGGAAATTTTTCAGCTGTACATCATGGCTTAATGTCCATCTTAGATCTCACACAGGAGAAAAACCATTCACCTGTTCTGAATGTGGGAAATTTTTCAGCTGTATGTCACGGCTTAAGGTACATTTTAGAGGTCATACAGGAGAGAAACCATTTGCTTGCACTGAATGTGAGAAATGTTTCAGCAGTATCTCACAGCGTAACATACATATCAGAAGTCACACAGGAGACAAATCATACACTTGCACTGTATGTGGTAAAATTTTTACCCGTATTTCACAGTTTAACGTACATGTCAGAAGTCACACGGGAGAGAAACCATTCAAGTGTACTGAATGTGGGAAATCTTTCATTTGTAATTCACAGCTTACTTTGCATCTCCGATTTCACACCGGAGAGAAACTAATCACTTGTTCTGAATGTGGGAAATGTTTCACTCATACCTCACATCTTAATGTACATTTCAGAGTTCACACTGGAGAGAAACCATTCACTTGTACTGAATGTGGTAAATGTTTTACCCGTCAATACCAGCTTACAGAACATTCTTACTTACACAAAGGAGAGAAACCATACACGTGTACTGAATGCGGTAAATGTTTTACTCGTCGATACCATCTTACTGAACATTCCTACTTACACACAGGAGAGAAACCCTTCACTTGTACTGAATGTGGGAAAGGTTTTACTCGTCGTTCCCACCTTAAAGCACATTCCCATACACACAAGAGAGAAACCAGTAAATAACTGTGTATATACAGAGTGATTAACATACAATTATGATGTTACCAAATAATAATTCCTTTTGGATAATGAATTATTTCCCTTCAATAAATTGTCAACGCTTTTGGCTGCTGCATTTTTTTTTTTCAATGTGAGTTTTGCATTCTTAATAGGCATGATGATTCTGAGTATCGTTAAAAATAAATTGAACAGCTCCAACAAATATAAAATTGCTCAGAGAGCTATTTTTGGAACCTTTTTCAATTGCATACAGTTTTCAGCATTAGGGAATCATTATTTGTATTAGAGCTCTTACACCAAAGCATATCTTCATGCATACATGTTTTAGTTGGGTTGAGAAAAAACCAAAGTCCATCAAGTTCAGCCCCTCCAAATGAGCCCCAATGCACTTAATATACTGTATATACAGACCTGATTACACACTTGCATATTTAAACTATACAGTTGTATTCAGAATAATAGCTGTCCGACATCACTAACCTGATCAATAACTGATTTTGTTAAAAATGATGTGTTGTAGAGTAATAGAAAAACAACAGACCCCAACAGGCATGGCATGCTGCTTATTCTGTGTCATTGAATCATCTGTTGTGGCTTGTTTAAAATAATAATAGCTTGTTTCAGATAATAGCGGTGTGAAGTTCAATTAGTCAAGTCATTCATTCTGAAAAGACGGGTGTCCATTACGGCCCTTATTTACCAAAAGAAGGCATTGAATGTTGTGCATGCTGGTTATAGTGCATTTAAAATGGGTCTCTCCATTGTTCAGCAGAACAGCGAACTTTGATTAAAATATTGATTGGAGAGGGAGAAACATACAGTATAAAGATGCAGAAAATGATAAGCTGTTCAGCTTAAATGATCTCAAATAGTTTAAAGTAGCAACCAAAACCTGATAAACAAGGAAAAAAATGGAAAACTATCATTCGAATGGATAGAAGAATAGCCAAAATGGCAAAGCCAATGATCAGCTCTAGGAAGATCAAAGACATGTGCTGAAGAGGTTCCAATTTGCCAAAGAACACATTGATTGGCCTAAAGAGAATTCAACCAAACCACAGTACGCTGTGAAGCATGGTGGTGCAAGCATCACAATATGGGGATGTTTCTGATACTATGGTGTTGGGCCTATTTATCACATACCAGGGATCATGGATCAGCTTCAATACATCAAAATACTAGAAGAGGTCATGTTGCCTTATGCCCAAGAGCTAATGCCCTTGAAATAGGTGCTTCAACAAGACAATAACCCCAAACTCACCAGTAAATGAGCAACATCTTGGCTCCACACCAACAAGATTGACGTTGTGCATGTAATGTTTAATTCTGCACAATTTAGTATCAGCAAAAATGCATCAGGTCATTAATAAAGAATTTAAAGAGAAAATGGCAGACCCCTGCAGCACTCCACTTACAACACTGGTCCAATTATTACATGTTCTATTTACTACCACTGTTTGTAATCAATCCTTTAGCCAGTTCTGTATCCAAGTACAAACACTACATTCCAGGCCAATATTCCTTATATCTTATACACAAAGTACACAAAGCTTATATAAGGACACAGAGCTTAAGTGCCATGTGGTAAGAGAGACAATAGGAAGGAGGTCCCTGCCCAGAAGCGCTTACAATTTTAGTGAGTGAACATACAGGTACAATGTGGAGGAAAAGTATACAAGGTTAAAGTGATACCGACACTAACATTTTCTTTTCAAAATATTAATCTACATTAAAAGGTACTTATAGGTCATGTTAATCTTTTTTCGCTGATAGTTCTGCTTTGGTAAGTAATTGTCACTAAAAACCTGACTGTTTTGCCAACCTGAATGTGCCTTCTTAACCTGTCAGTTAGAGTTTCTAATGCTTTGGAGTTCACGGCAGCCATCTTCTTCGGTAATCTTCGGGTCTTCTTCTGCCGCTTCGGCAATTTCCGGGACTTTCTGCAATTTCCGGGACTTTCGGCACATGCACAGTTGTTCGGGACCAGCAGACCGCTCCAACTGTGAATGCGCAGATAAGGCACTTACTTCCCGAAGATTACTGAAGAGAAGATGGCGCCCGTGAACTGAACTGGACAGAATCTGCACCGAAGGTAAGTAAAAAGTTAGGGGCATTTCCCAAGGAGGGGGGGGGTCTATGTAGGGTAGGGTTTTTTTTTTTAATAAGGGGTTGAATTCTCCTTTAAGCCGAGAGATGGCAGTGGATGTAAATAGTGTGAAAAGACAGAGGCTGAGGAGAATTGGAGGAGATGACTAGGAACATACAATGAGACAAGTGCATAAAAGTAAGGAGGAGCAGAGGAGTGAAGGGTTTTGAATGTTAAGAGAGGTTGTTTTATTAGCAATCCATTGCTTAACAGGCAGCCATGCTAAAGGTTTTACTTGGGGTTCAATACGTTCCCTCTGAAGAGATAGCAAGAAGATCCTAGCAGCAGAGTTTAAGATGGATTGCAGGGGAGAGAGGTGGGAGTCAGACAAAATAATAAGTAGGAGTTTGAGTAGTCTAACCGGGATAGGATAAGGGCATAGATTGTCTCATTGTCTGCCAGTTTTCCTGTTTTGGCTGTTATTTTTGAAAGAAAGGGGCATATTTTGGCAATATTACAAAGGAAAAAAACTGTTTTGGCAGTAGTCTTATCTGCCTTTCCTATTCTTGAGGTGTACCAATAGTTTGCATCTTGTGCTAAATCTCCTGTATTCTTTTGGATTATAAGATTTTTGAGTAGTGCCCTCTTCACCTATTGTATCAGCCATTGGTCACTAGGTATATAATTCTGTATATTTATTGTATAAAGCAGTTTATTATACAGCGCTGTAGAATATGTTGACGCTTTATGAATACATGTTAATAATTACGTTCATGAATGAACGTTTTAATGTAGACTTTGACACAGTAACGTAATACCCTGTGGGGCCCGGGTGCACCCCCTTCCCAAGCCAATTTTTGCTGCGGTTTAATGTGCACAAGAACCGCCATTGATACACTTATGTCCTACAGAGTATTCTTGACATGGTTAGATTTTTTTTTAGGTTTTTAAGGAGTTTTTCTTCTTCCAACATCATCCAGTATACTACTACTTTGTAGTAGCTTCTTCAGTTCAACTGACTTGTTCCAAGCCAAGGACTTCCCATATGTCCTAATGTGGCTACCTCTGTCTACTATAGTCCTCTCACCACTGCCCTTAATGAGCTGCTCCTATAAAAACTAAACGTTCTCGACCCAAACCACTTCAACCTTGGCATACTGCTCATACAAAAGCGCTCCAAAGACATTCACGTGCACTTGAGCGTCGCTGGCGCAAATCCCGTTCAGAATCAGACTTTTGGAGCTACAAATCTGCCCTGCGCTCCTATAACACCAGCCTCTTCCAAGCCAAACAAACATACTTTACTTCACTCTAACTCCCTTTCTAAAAAACCAGCACATCTTTTCTCCACCTTTAACACCTTTAACACTCCAGGGACATTACACTACTCAACCCCCCTAGACTTCCACCACCCTCCCTCCACACCCAGTCTCTCCTGTGCTCCTTCACCCCTGTCACTGATGAGGAATCTCAAAGCTTTTGGCCTATTCTCACCTTACCACCTGCCGCTTGATCCAATTCCCTCAAAACTTCTCCGCAATACCAATCCTTGTCTAATCAAAGCCTTAACTCACCTATTTAATCTTTCCCTCTCAACTGGACTGTTTCCTTCTCAACTAAAACATGCTCTTGTTACCCCCACCCCAAAAACCTCTCTTGATCCCTCCAATCTTGACAACCTCTGACCTATCTCTCTGCTAACCTTATTCCTCTCTGACAATAACATGCTGGACCCCCTACAATCTGGTTTTAAGCCACAACACTCCACGGAAACTGCCCTGACTCGACTAACTGATGACCTTTTAACTGTAAAGCCAACAATCATTTCTCACTACTAATACTGCTTGATCTCTCAGCCGCATTCGACACTGTAGATCACCCTCTCCTCCTCCAGTCCCTCCAGTTGCTTGGCCTTCGTGACACAGCCCTGTCCTGGTTCTCTTCTTACATCACCAATCGTTCCTTCAGTGTCTCCTACAACGGAGTAGCATCTTCTCCCCTACCTCTTTCTGTTGGGGTTCCTCAAGGCTCTGTCCTGGGACCATTACTATTCTCCCTCTATACTTCCTCCCTCGGCAAACTAATCAACTCGTATGGTTTCCACTACCACCTCTATGCTGACAATACTCAGATCTATCTCTCATCTCCTGATCTCATCCCAGAACTCCTAAAGGTGGCCATACACGGGCCGATAAAAGCTGCCGACAGACTGTGTCGGCAGCTTATTGGCCCGTGTATGGGGTCCCCCGACGGGCTTCCCCGATCGAGATCTGGCCGACTTTAAAAATCCCGTTGGATCGCGGCCGCATCTGTTCGTTGATGCGGTCCCGCGATCCGACCACCCGTTTGCCAAATGCTAGGATCCGATCGTTGGGCCCTAATGAACACTGCTGTGAGGCTCATACACCTCAGCAACCGCTCCTCCTCTGCCTCGCCATTCTGTCAATCCTTGTAATGGCTTCCGCTACATTTCAGAATCAAATTCAAATTAATGACCCTAACATTCAAAGCGCTTCATAACTCTGCCCCACCCTACATCTCTGAACTCATCTCTATATACTCACCCAACCGCTTACTGCGCTCCTCTACTGACCTGCTACATAACTCTTCTCTCATTACCTCCTCACATGCTCGCATTCAAGACTTTGCAAGGGCTGCACCCCTCCTCTAGAACTCTCTCCCACGGTCTGTCCGACTTTCTCCCAACCTTTCTGCTTTCAAAAAATCTCTTAAAACGCACTTCTTTCGAGAAGAATACCCTCAGAATACCCCTTAACTACCAAATGCAACACCACATACAGTACCACATTTCTCACCCACTCAATTCGATCTTGCCCACTCCCACACCTTGTGTATTACTCCCTT
Source organism: Xenopus laevis (assembly GCF_017654675.1). NCBI lineage: Eukaryota > Metazoa > Chordata > Amphibia > Anura > Pipidae > Xenopus > Xenopus laevis. The sequence continues at coordinate 114,335,992 of NC_054388.1, read as the reverse complement.
CCCTTTAGAGTGTAAGCTCTTTTGCATAGGGCCTTCCTCACCTTTTGTACCGGTATTGATTGTGATGTATGTAACTCCATATGTTCTATGTATAGAATTCATGTGATTTAGTTGTATAATCACATTTACTTTACAGTGCTACGCCAAATGTTGGCGCTATATAAATACGTTAATAATAATGATATATATATATATATATATATATATATATATATATATATATATATATATATATATATATATACATACATACATATGTAAAGCTGTTTATATGTTCTAGCACAAGTACAGGTATAGGATCCCTTATCCAGAAACCCGATATCCAGAAAGCTGGCTCCCATAGACTCCGTTTTATCCAAATAATCCAAATTTTTAAAAATGATTTCCTTTTTCTGTGTAATAATAAAACAGTAGCTTGTACTTTATCCCAACTAAGATATAATTAATCCTTATTGGAAGCAAAACCAGCCTATTGGGTTTATTTAATGTTTAAATGAATTTCTAGTATACTTAAGGTATGAAGATCCAAATTATGGAAAGATCCATTATCTGGAAAACCCCAGTTCTGGATAAGAGGTCCCATACCTGTATATGATGTAAAAATCACTGGGTGTCAGGGGTGTAACTGGAAGCAGACACTGTGACTGCAGGGGAGTCCAAGGGGCGCTAATTAATGAGCAATTCCAACATCTATTGGTAAACAAAGGACAACCTCTGCATATGTTGGGGGCCCTAACATCAATTTGCTGTGGGGCTCAGTAGCATCTAGTTATGCCACTGCTGGGTATAGTCTAATTGGTACAATCCAATAATCCAAAATAGTCCAAATTGGGCATTGACTAATGACCCTTCACTGCCATCCTATTGACTGACACATATGCTCATTCTCCCTCCTGACCACACTCATGGCAACTTGCAGATTGTGCCCCTGCCCTAACTCTGTCTCTGGGGATTTCAGGTGCATTTCCATGTCCTTTTTACACACACTGAACAGGGGAAGGAAAAGTTTGGCTTCATAGCACCACACACACCAAATGAGGGAAGTGGCACTGGCATGAGTCTTATTGTTTTCCACTGCAATACTACTTGGCCCAGCTTTACCTCCCAGTATTTTGTTTTGGGAAACAATTTCGGGTATATGACCCAAGGGTCAGTGAAATTGAAGCCATTCATATGCGCACAACTACTCCTGAAGCAACAGAGTCAATTTTCACTGAAAATCATGGAGAATCGGCAGAAATCAGGGAAATGTGTAAGAGAGATCGAAAAATCGAGTAACTCTCAATAAAAATTGTATTTTGGCATATACATTTTACTGTGCAGAACTTGTCAGCTGCTGTAGGTCTAACAGGAAAAGGCAACACACATTCAGCCACCATTTCAGGAATTAAAATCCTTTGTAGGGGGAGGGGCTCAGAAATTGAATAGCACACAGTGTGTCCTGCCAACCAAACCTGATGAACCTGTGAAGTCTTTGTCCTTCCTAAGAGGGGAGGGGCAGACTGCTGCAGAGGATAAGAGTGGCTTAATAGTGGGGGAGGTTGGTATAGGGAGTTAAAGGCCGCGGATAATATTTCTAACCACTGACAAAGGTAAACAGCCATGGCTAATCTCACAGATATTTGTGCGGTACATAGATATATAAGAAATAGTCTCCCATCCCTTATAGACCCGCTCTTACTCCCACCCGCAAGCAACTGGGACCCTTGGTTTGTAGCTGGAGCTGCAAGTAGGATTGCCACCTTTTCTGGAAAAAAAATATTGGCCTTCATTTATTTTAATCTTCTTTTCCTATTAATAACATTAGCATAAAGCATTATATTTACTGGCAAAATCCGAATTTTGCTCTTCTACTGTAGAGAGCACAAGTGCATTCTCTGAACTAGCCATGCAGCCCCCCTTGATGTATTCCTGCCCTAAAAAGTTAACGGAAGTAGGGCGAGGGGGAGCAGCATCAGGAAATCCTCTTCAGGAGAGCACATCACCTCTGGGCTTTCCCAAAAAGGATAACTGGTTTCCAATCCCACAATCTTCTGCACCTCTCTGCCATGAATAACTGCTACTAAAGTTCCAAAAGAACATTGTCTACTTTTATGGGTTATTATGGGGCAGAATTGTCAAAAGGTAAGATTAGAGCTAATTGCAAAACAACTCACTTTCTTTTCAACTCTTTCCTATGGGATTTTTTTTCAAGCGTCTTTATCAATGGGTAAAAGTGTTCCTTTGATAAATATACTACTAAAATCCTGAAAGAATAAATATAAAGTTTTTTTATATTTTTTTTTTTTGGCGACAAGCTCTAATCTCGCATTGTGATAAATCTGCCCCTATATGTGTGTCACAAGGAAAGGCTGGTCAGTCTATGAGTTACAAACCATCCTTTGCTTCTAAGCAGTCAATAACTATAAATATGGGTTATTCATACAATCATATTTTTTCTCCATGTTAGAACTTTCTTTCCACACTATGCACTTATTGCATAAACTTTCAGTGGAGCAGGGGACTAGGAATATCCCTCCCTATACGATTAGTAGTAATATGAACAGCTGATGCCCTTCATAGAAACTTATGTCCCCTATTGATAGTGCTGATGAGATGACATGGCATACTTTATAAATTTTTTGCACTGTCTGCTTGGCTTATTTATCTAATTACTCTAAGATTCCCAGCACCCCCATCCCATTCTGTTCATCTCTGCTCCTCCAAAAACAGATGGCCATGTGTTCCACTGTGTCCATGCACACTCATCTTGCATCTTGAAGCCGAACTCATGGGCGGGACTAGTAGGGATTTTGCAAAAAAAATTCAAAACAGTAACCAGAAAAGCAACTTTTAATAGCACATTGCTTGTATCCAGGCCTGGACTGGGAGTCAAACTAGGCCCTACCATTCAAAGTACACAGAGGCCCAAACAGCACCCTTCTAGCCCAAACAGCCTCTTACCAGCCCACTATATGGTAACTTTCTATGGAACCATACAGCAACCCCTCTGGCATTTGCCAGACCCCACAGATTGCCAGTCCGGGCCTGCTTGTATCCTTGCCAGAAGGTGAATATGAAGATAAGAGAGATATTTCTGCTGATCTGAGAAGAACATTATGTTATAATAATGAGCCAAGCAACATTGGGGCTGAAGGAGCAGATTATTGTGCCAATGGAAATATCACAAACCATGAAATTTCTGCAGCAGAACAGCAACCACCAGCCAATGTTATTAAAGAGGAAACAGCATCATGGGACGGGGGAAACCAATCAGATTGCAGAATTAATCCAGTTACAGAACAAATACAGGAAACAGATCCTCCTACTCCTATCATGGGATACAGCCTGAATAACAGCTTGGCGCTAGTTATATATCAAATTGTATTAAAGAGGAAACACCTTCATGTGAATGGGGAAAACATTCCGATAGCTGTGGAGATTGTCCCACAGAACAGATACAGGGAATGTCTACACCTACTCTTATCGTGGACAAGTGTAACTGTTGTGAGTGCTATAAACACTTTAATACTAAGGTCGGTTTCCTCGTGCATAAAAAAACTCACACTGGAGCAAAACCATTTGTTCGTTCTGAGTGTGAGAAACTTTTTGTGGGTCATTCCGATCTAACTGTACATCAAAGAAGTCACACAGGAAAGAAACCATTTGCTTGTTCTGAATGTGGAAACTTTTTTACAGATCTCTCAGGCCTAAGAACCCATAAAAAAGATCACAGAGCAGCTAAACCATTTTCCTGCTCTGAATGTGGGAAAGGTTTTACCCGTCGGTCAGGCCTTACCGCACATCTCAGAATTCACACAGGAGAGAAACCATTCACTTGTACTGAATGTGGCAAATGTTTCTACCGTATCTCACACCTTACCAGACATCTCAGAACTCACACAGGAGAAAAACTATTCACTTGTACTGAATGTGGTAAATGTTTTGCCAGTACCTCACACCTAAACGTACATCAAAAAATTCACAAAGGAGAGAAACCATTCACTTGCACTGAATGTGGAAAATGTTTTGCACGTCGTTATTTGCTTACAGCACATTCCCAATTACATACAGGAGAGAAACCAGTTTAGAATAGTAACTGTACATATACAGTGAATATTAACATACAATTATGATGCTACCAAATGATATATATATATTTTTTTTTAAGGGTGATTACCCCTCAATAAAATTGTAATGCTTTTGGCTGCTGACTGTTTTGCACTTTATGTAGTGATTTTGAAAATGGCAAAAGGGGAGGTAAATACAACATGCATGAAGAAGCACCCAAGTGTATTACTCTATCTATTATAGTAATGACCCCTTGTTTGTTCTATTGATTTGTACACGGCTGCATACATGATATTCATACATAATTCATTAGTATGTAAGAAAACACAGCATAGCACTCATCACATTTCCCTGGAAAAATGAAGTGGCAGGTGTGTGAGCAGGGGTGTAAGAAGAAGGTAAGCAGAAGCTGTAACTACTGTGAGGCCCTGCGGCTTGCATTTATGTGTACGTGTGTGTGTGTGTGTGTGTCTACTAGATCCTTTTCTGAAGAGAACTGGGAAAGTAGAAAGCTGACAGGAAGAGGCGTGTGGGTTGGTGCTTGCATTAATCTCCTAGTCTTGTACTCAGTAGATCAGTATTCCAGATTATTGTGGCTGTAGGAAGAGAATCAGGAGGAAACTCTCAGTCCTCTCCTGGTGTCACCAACATTGACTGGCTTTTGAAAAAAAGTCTACAAGGGGATACATATAGTAAACCTTTTTCCTAATTGATAACATTGGCATCAGGAATCATTTCTTCCGGCCAGGTGGCAACCCTATTCTTAGGGCTGTTTGGGTCACAACGGTCTGTTTGGGTTTCAGCCTTGTGAACCCCAAACAATAATCTGACCACAAACTGCTTCTGATTTCATGACCCTGCCCCCACAAGGGACAAACATGCCCTAGCTATAGATGTTACAATTAGAATCTTTCCTTGTAAAGACCTTTCCAAGAAAGATCGTTACTTTCAATACAAACGTGTAGAGATGAATCATCAGATATACAAGTAGAAACAATAGAATTCTACCTGTATCTGAAGATTTAGCACTAACAATGGCCGATGTTCAGGTGCCTTGAAAGGTGCTTGATCAAAATTTCCCAGCCACCTGATCAACGAGCTAACCAATATCCAAGTTTTCTGCCAATATCGGCTCATTTCCCACGATACACACACCAAATATTGCACGAAAACGTATTTTGTGAAATATTATTGGTATGTCTATGGCCACATTAAAGGAGACATATAGGATAAATGAAAACACATAAATTTGTAAGCAATTATGAGTAATATATGGTGTTGCTTTTACATGGTGTTAAAAATGAATATTATCTTTAAAAATTATTGGAGCTCCCTATAGATGTTCTCTGGTCCCTGTCTGTGTTTCAAATGAGGGGTGGGTGTGTCCCTGCCAGAAGCACAGTAGGAGGGGGCAGCCAATCACACCCCTGCAGTCACACAAGCACAGACAGACTTCAGTTCCCTATCAGGTCCTGCTAGCTGCTGATTGGTTCCTGTCCTACAGTGCAGTGAGCTGAGTGCACAGCCTGGGAATTCAGGGAGCAGCAAGTGGAAAAGAAGGGAGGGACTATTAGGGTTTTTGCAGAAATATTCAATAAATTAGCACAATTCTTCTATATCTAAAGGAGTATAATGCACTGGTACATTCTTATTTTTTACACAAAATGTCTCCTTTAAACCCCGTCACTGTCATCCTCCCACTTATCTGGTTTTGCGGAGTAAAGATGTGGCAACGCTAGCTCTTACTGTGAGTGACCGGGTTAGGGACAATCAGTATCACTGCGGAAGAATGTTGCAATGTCTGCCCCAGGGTCGGACTGGGCTTGAGGGTAATCGGGAAAAACAAACTTGATCTGTTCCCCAATTCCGCTGCTCCCGACCTCCCAGCCTGGTCCAAAATGTAAAATAGAAAAAGATACACTTGGAGGACCCGGAGGGCCCCCAGTCTGATGCTGGTCTCCCCTAAAAGTGCCTGTTCCCATCAGCAGAGCTGGAATTAGGTGAAGAGAGCAGCACAATTAAAGGGTCTGAGGGGCAATAAGAGATGGAGTGATGGGAGAAGAAAAAGGAGCAGGGAGCATCCAGGGAGGTTGAAACATTCAGTCCCAGCAGGTGAGAAGTGGAGCTTGGCGTTTTAGTGTGAGAATTGAGCGAAGGCACCAGGCAAAGAAACATAACCTCGGGTTCAAGCCCGGACTGGCAATCTGTGGGTTCTGGCAAATGCCAGATGGGTTACCATAAGATGCCATAGAAAGTCCACTGTTTAGTGGGCTGGTGGGGAGCTGATTGGGCCTCTCTGTACTCGGAATGCCAGGGCCTATTTTGACTCCCAGTCCAGACCTGCTTGGCTTTCTCTACCACAAAATGTCTGCCTTAGTGAAATATAAAGAGGCCCATCCACCAATGTCTGTCAGAGTCACACATGAAAAAAGTCAAAGGAAGAAGGAGAATTCTCAGGCCCTTAATACTGCTTGACTGGAGTCACTTAAGTCTCTGTGTATATGTGTGCTGCATTAGCTTGCCCTGTACATTAGACTGTGAGGGACTAAACAGGCAGCAGCTGTGTATCTGACAGAAAGTGCAGGACACAATCACTGAGGGATAACAAGGAAAGAGGCGGGAAAGCCAGTGTGTCCTGCCAATCAAACTTTGTGTCAGTCACTTCTGTTCCTTATGACTTGCTCCAGCTTCCCAGCTCTGTTGGGGGGAGGGGGAGTTCTGTGCTGTAAGTAACTGGGCGGGAAAAGAGAGAAACCACTTATTAGGTAAGAGATGAGAGGGAGGGATGAACAGCAAACAAACCCCGCCCCTGTTAGTGGAGACTCTGCATGTTACTATGAGGGGCGGGCAGAATGCTGTAGAGAATGTGATTGGCGGAATAGTCAGAGGCCTGGGGCGTGGAGTTAGGGGCTGAGGAAAACTGTTGAAAACGCAGAGAAAAGGAATCAGTTGTGTTTGGTCATTGTTGGATATGTGATTAACCCTGGGATGTTTTGTTTGTATGTGAGGGGATCTGAGAGATATTTGTGCGGTACAGAGATATGTGAGGAATTGTCTCCCGTCCCTTACTGAGCCGCTCTCACTCCCACCTCCCAAGCACCCGGGACCATTGGTTTGTAGCCGGAGCAGGGAACTCTGGGAACTTCCACACAGGTAGGTACTGACCCCCCACCCCAATATACTGAGCCCATATGTGCTGCCTCCCTTATTCCTACCTTGTGTGGCACCCACCTCTGTCATTTACCCCTCACTCTCCTCTACTATGGGCTGTGTGTCTCACACTGGGGTTACTCCTGCTGCTACTGCTACTGTGGGACTGGGGGTCGCTGCTGTTACTGCTGTGGGACTGGGGGTCGCTGCTGCTGCTGCTGTGGGACTTGGGGTCGCTGCTGCTGCTGCTGTGGGACCACCTCACATACAGACACAGACTGTAGGGAGATTTATTGGGATTCTGGGCTACTGTAATTCTATTGGGGGATATTGCTGGGAATAATCCTGTATAGAAATATGACTATGAAGATTTTCATTCATCCAGGTCATGGTATATCTGTGTAAATGTATAAGTGCTTAATTCCAGGGTCACTTCCAGGTCAGTCCCTCCCACGAGGAGCCAATGGGAATGTGGGAGGAAGCGAGTGACACAGGGATGAAGGGGAAGAAGAAGAAGAAGGATAAAAATGAGGAGGAGGAGGAGCGGGGGAAGAAGGAGAGAATGGTGAATCTGACACTGGAGATGATCTATCTGCTGACTGGAGAGGTGAGGGGCACTGTGACTGGCACACTGACAAGAGACTGTCTGTCTGTACAAAGGGGGTCTCTCTGCAGCTCAAACACCATTCTCTCTTCCTTTCAATATTTAGCACTACATCCCTAGGAAGAAGTCAGATGATGGGGGGGCCCTGCATGCCCCTGGCTCCGTCATACAGAAGGAAAATAACAAGAATGACAAGAAGATCCTGGAACTCATGTCCAACATCATCCAGCTGCTGACTGGAGAGGTGGGTACAGCGGCCCCTTATTGTTTAGTAACAGTGGATGATAATCCCTTTCTCTGGCTGGGGGATGACTGGAACATTGTGTGTGACAGGTTGCCATAAGGACTCATCATGTTTCCATCTATTTTTCCTTGGACGAGTGGGACTATATAAAAGGAAACAAGGACCTTTATGAGGAAGGGATGAAGGAGGATCTGCAGCAGCTCCGACCATTGGGTGAGTAATGGGTGCAGGGCACAAAATATCAGAAGTTGGTGTGTAAGTGAACTTTTAAAAGGGATAATGTCATGGGAAAACATGTTTTTTTCAATACGCATGAGTTAATATTGCTGGCCCATTCTGCATTTCAGCACTGAAATCCATTTTTAAAAGAGCAAACTGGTCTTTTTAAATTTAATTTTTAAATTTGGCATAGGGCTAGACATATTGTCAGTTTCCGAGGTGCCCTCAGATCATGTGACTTGAGCTTTGGTAAACTCTTTACTGCTTCACTGCAGCCCATCAGAAAAATATTGGGCAGGTAACCAAATAGCAGACACCTGGCACCTCTGCTGGAGGATGTTTGTATTGCTAAAAATGTTTATCCAGGGTAGAAATGGACCAGACAGACCAACTCAGATTCCATCTGACCTGATCAAGTATCGTAGGCATTCAGAATCTGTCCACTCAGAGCAAACTGAAACACTTTAAATTGTTATTAGAATATAATATCTTTATAACTTCAGCAATAAAGTAACACTAAGTACAAACAATATATATATATTTATTTACCTTGGTTATGTGAGATTATCCCTGATGTTAGCTGGTCTTTCTTATTTTGGTCAGGACTACGACACCACTCCAGGAAGATTTGTACTAAAGTCCAAATTTTTAAAACGTAATGGTCTTTTTAGGGTTACGATATCTGTTATTATAAAGAAACGCTGGTTAGTCTTTGAGTTCAAACAATGCCACGTAGGTTAATATTAGCATGAGGTGGAACCATTTCTGATTATCCTGAAAAAGTTAACACACAGCAGACCACAATACAGTTATTCTTGGATAGATAACTAACCTTCCATAGAGTTTAATGTATATCATCAAACCTTTCAGCGTTCATCACTATTCACTCAGCTGCTCAGTCTTCCTTCTCTGCCAACGCAGTTACTGTATTTATTCATGCCACATTAAGGTTTTATATCTGAGTTTTTATACTGTATTACTGTCAGGGTGTTTCTGACACAGTGAATCCTTACATATATGTATAAAATGTGATAATGATTTCTCCTGCTTGAACCTTTGCCAGACAGTGGATATGAAGATAAGAGAGATATTACAGCTGATCTGGGAGGAACATTATGTTATTATAATGGGCCAAGCAAGATTGGGGCTGAAGTAGCAGATTTTTGCACCGATGGAAATCTCACAAACCCGGAAAATTCTCCAATCGAACAGCCCCCACCAGCCAATGGGATTAAAGAGGAAGTGGCTTCATGGGAAGGAGGAAACCAATCAGATTGCAGCATTAATCAATTTACAGATCAGATACAGGGAACAGAGACACCTACTCCTATCATGAAATCCAGACTGAATAACCACTTGGCAGTTAATTATATATCCAATAATGTAGAAGAAGAGGTGTCTTTGAGTAAAGAACATCTTTCTGATTATAGGATTATTACGGTTTCTGAACCAGTGCAGGAAACAGCTTCTGTTATCATGGAATGTAGCCTGAATAACAGCGCTGTAGCTAATTTTATATCAGATAATGTAGAAGAAGAGGTGTCTTTGAGTAAAGAACATCTTTCTGATTATAGGATTATTACAGTTTCTGAACCAGTGCAGGAATCAGCTTCTGTTATCATGGAATGTAGCCTTAATAACTGCTTGTCAGCTAATTATATACCCATTATAATTACAGAGGAGTCAGTTAGATGGGAAGGGGGAAACCAATCAGATTGCAGCATTAATCCACTTGTGGGACAGATACAGGGAACAGATATACCTACTCCAAACATGGGATGCAGCTTGAATAACAGCTTGGCAACTAATTATATATCAGTTGGTATTAAAGAGGAGCCACTTTCATGTGAAGAGGGAAACTATTCAGATGGCTGTGGAGATTTTCCCACAGAAAAGATACAGGGAACATCTTCACCTACTCTAATCGTGGACACATATAACTGTTCTGAGTGCCATAGACACTTTGGAACTGAGAACGGTCTTCTCAAGCATCAGAAAACTCACCAAGGAGCAACACCAGTTGCCTGTTCGGTGTGTGAAAAACTTTTTGTGTGCCAGTCAGACCTTATTTTACATCTGAGAAGTCACACAGGAGAGAAACCATATTCTTGCTCCAAATATGGAAAATTGTTTTCAAGTCAGCCAGACTTAAATAGACATTACACAATACACAGAGGAGAGAAGCAGTTTTCTTGTTTGGAATGCGGGAAACATTTTAAAGACCACTTGAGCCTCTGTATACATCGGAGAACTCACACAGGAGAGAAACCATTTTCCTGTACTGAATGTGGGAAAAGTTTCACCCGTCGTTCAGGCCTTAACGAACATCTCAGACTTCATATGGGAGAGAAGCCATTTTCTTGTTCTGAATGTGGGAAATGTTTCATCAGTCGCACATACCTCACCAGACATCTCAGAGTTCACACAGAAGAGAAACCATTCACTTGCACTGAATGTGGGAAATGTTTCCGTAATCGCACAGGCCTTAGATTCCATAAAGTAATGCACACAGAAGCAAGGCCATTTTCCTGTTCTGAATGTGGGAAACACTTTAAAGAACGCTTGAGCCTCTGTGTACATTGGAGAAGTCACACAGGGGAGAAACCATTTTTCTGTTCTGAATGTGGAAAATGTTTTACCCGTCGCTCAGGTCTCACAGAACATCTCCGAGTTCACACAGGAGAGAAGCCGTTTTCTTGTTCTGAATGTGGGAAATGTTTTGCCAGTCGCACACAACTTACCAGACATCTCAGAATTCACACTGGGGAGAAACCATTCACTTGCACTGAATGTGGGAATTGTTTTCGTAATCGCACAGACCTTCAGATCCATAAAATAGCGCACACCGGAGTGAAACCATTTTCCTGTTCTGATTGTGGGAAACGTTTTACCCGACGCTCAGGCCTTACCGTACATTTCAGAAGTCACACAGGAGAGAAACCATATACTTGTACTGATTGTGGGGCGTGTTTTGCACGTCGTTACCAGCTTACTGCACATTCCCTGTTACACACAGGAGAGTAACTGGTTTCTGATAACTGGTAACTGGACATATACAACGATGAGTGAGTAATATACAATTATGATGCTACCAAATTAAAATTACTTTTGGATAATCAATGTTTCCTCTTCAATAAAGATGTAATACTTATGGCTGCAGAATTTAATTTTTTGGGGGGGAGGAGTTAGTTTTGCACTTGGGTAGGGAGTGTGGAGATTTTGAGTATGTGGGCTAGACAGTATTAAAACAATTGCTCATATTGTTCTCCTGAGAAATGTTTCAATTCACATAACTTTTTATTTTTCATTCTAGCAGTTCTGCACTACTATCAGGAGACATTTCCTGCATCAGTCCCTAAATCTTCCTGCAGCTGGCCAGAACAGAGAGTTTTTAAGATACTAATATCTTGAAAAAGAACCCCCTTTAACTTCCAGTCTAGCATTGATTTGTTAAGCAGGTCTAGTTACTGAGTAGTCAGAATTAAAAGTATTCCAGAAATCTGGGTAAGGGCGTATCCTAATGTAGTCTTGTGGAGTGGCTTTTTTATGTGTTACACGGGAACACATTCTATCCTATGGTGTATTTCACTCATCAGGGCATAATGATAACCAGAAAACCTTGTTCTACAAGACAAACCCTTTAACCATTTATGTACCAAGCATGTACTACATGATTGCAGTAGAAGTCTCTAACTGCTAACTATGTAGTACCTATTTGATTTTGCAGTAAATGGTTTCTCTTTGCATTAGCGGCTTTTGCTGTCAGAACTGGTTTAATGTTATTTACTGCCTGAAGAAACCTAATTACTAGTTACTGGATGCCACTGAGTGCTGGTTAAAGGAACAGTTTAGTGTAAATATAAAGCCAGGTAAATAGACTGCGTGAAATGAAAAATGTTTTCAGTATAGTTAGTCCAAAATGTAATCTATACAGGCTGGAGTGAACATATGTCTGCCATAATAGCCGGGGCACTACTTCTTCCCTTACATCTCTGTTAGTCATTCAGTGACTTGAGGGACGAGCACATGGGACATAACTGTTGGGTTATTTTGCCTTTGATGCTGAGCACACAGATTCAGTTGCCTTGCTGTTTAACTTGTGTTAAACAGCCACTTTTTTTTTAACTTGTGGGGGGGGATGCCACCAATGTTTTTTTTAACTTGTGGGGAGGTCCAGGTGACCAATATTTTTCTTATGGGGGGCCCTGCCCACAATTGACTTGTTATAACTTGTGTGTGTAGGGGGGCACCAATGTTTTTACTTATGTGGGGAGCCTAGGCCACCAATGTTTTTATAACTTGTGGGTGGGTCCTGGTCACAATGGGTTGTTATAACTGTTGGGGGGGGGGGGTTATGGAACTTTGTTCTGGTGTATAATCTTACCCCATAGTTGTGGGTAAAAGAGAAGCCTGAAGGAACTACACTTTCCTGAGCTGGGAGAACCAAAGCCTCCTTGACCACCATGAAAGAACAATGATCGTCGGTGCCTTGTACTTTTTTAAGGTTCTCTGAAATAGTGATAGAGGAGGGAAAAATGTAAATCTATGGAAAGTTCCATGCATTCACATAGTTCACCTAATTCTGGTAAAATCTGGAGCAGAATTAGGTTGATTTGACATTGTAATTGGATGCCATCAGATCTATCAAGGGCCATCTCCACCGTTGTACAGTTTTCAGAAACACATCTTTGGCTAATTCCCATTCCCCCGGGTCTAGTAGTGTTTCCCTGCCCCAATCTATCTGCTAGACTGTTGCTTTTGCCTGGAGTTTGCAAGGCTGAAAGCTTCTGAAGATTTTGTTCAATAGTCCAGTAAATTAAAAAAAAAAAAACTGTTTCTGAAGGTATTTGACTGCAGTCATGTAGCTGACTTGATTAGTACTGAGTGACCTGACAGCCTTTGACTTCATAGACAGTCTCTGCCCAATAAATTACTGCAAGCTCTCTCTAGGTGGAACTCTTGAGTTATTGCCAATTGTTCCATTGTCCCTGAATTGTGAGACCCTTCATATAGGCTCTCCAGTCCCCAAACCTGCATTCATCATGGTCAGTACAGTCCAACTAGGAGTGGTCAAAGATACTCCTTTTATTCTCTTTGGAGAGCCACAACTCAGATTTTGAATGGTCTGGATTGGTACAACTTGGGATCTTGCACTGTAGTCTTTGTACCAATTTATAAGAAAATTCTGATGAAGAGAAGGCGTTTATCCTGCCCCATTTCACTGCTTCAGATGCTGCAACCACTTTGCCATTCAGACAGTTTAGAGTCATGGTCTTCTTCAATTCTCAAAACACTCTTTGTGAACGATTACTGTTAGTGTCCAATGGATGGAGTAAAATTTGGTATTCAGAAGTATTTTCAAAAATCAGAATTCTTTCTGATGAAACTTGTTTTGTTGCAGTTTATGAGCCTCCTGAAGGACTCCATTGTTTCCACTTCTGCCTTTATATGAATTCATAACAGTTGTTAGAATGACATCTAGATAAGTGTAGACACAAATTCCCTGTAGTCTCAACAGGCCTTTGCAGGTGCCAGCACTGAAAATCTAAAAACCAATCTTAATAGAAAGCCCTGTACTAGAATGTGTTGTAAGACACTGTATCTCAGAAAATTGTTGATGTTTGTGTAATAAAACCTACCTGCCCTGGTGGTCTAGTGGGGCGGCGGTTTGACCCTTGCCTGCCTGATGATTCTGATATCCGCCTGCCTCGACCCAGCCTGTCTGACCATCCTTCTGCCTAATTCTTTTGTACCGTGACCTTCGGCCCAAAAGACTTTTCTAACAGCCGTGCCCCTTTGCCAGCCAGAACATCTCGCCTTGTACCCCTCGTTAAGTCCAGGTGGCACCCAAGTAAGCTGAGGGTTCCTCCCGAAGCCCAACGGTGGTCACACTACTGGTGAAGCTGTACCACTCAGCGCTTGGAGGACCATGAACAGAAGCAGAATTATCTCCTGCAGGGTTTCCACAACCTAACCGACAGCTGGAGAATACGCAAGCTTCACAGCAGCAACCTGTTCCTGTTCCTGCTCCTCTTCTTCCTCTTCCTCCTCCTCCTCCTCCTCCTCCTGTGGGTTCAACTAGATCCCATGAACACAAAATTTCAGTGGGGATCGCACTAAATTTTTTGTCTTTAAAGCGGCATGCAAGCTGTACCTTAGTTTCTTTCCTCACTCTTTCCAATCTGGTGAGGAGAAAGTAAGGTTCGTCATGACCCTGCTTTTGGGTGACCCCCAAATTTGGGCCCTCAGGCTGCCTTCCTCTGACCCTGCTCGTTTTTCCCTTGACACTTTCTTTAACAGCATGGCAATTCTTTACGATGACCCGGATCGTGCATCTTCTGCCGATACCGCGATTCGTAAGTTGCGTCAAGGGAAAAGGGATGCGGAGGTGTACTGCACCGAATTCCGCCGGTGGGCAGTGGAAACTGGGTGAAACGATTTGGCTCTACGGAGTCAATTCCGGTTGGGGTTATCTGATTCAGTAAAAGATAGTCTGGTTAATTACTCCTTACCTTCTAACCTGGATGATCTCATGTCCCTCGCCATCCAGGTAGATAGAAGGCAAAGGGAGAGAAGGGGTGAGAGGAGTACAAATTTCTCTGGGGTTACTAATATAAGATCAAATGGGGTGACCAATGTAAAATCTTCTAACCCCTCTGTGCCTCTACCTCAGGAGGAGCCTATGCAAATAGGCGTATCCCATCTAACTCCTGAGGAAAAGGTTCGCAGGCGTTCCCTGAGTCTTTGCATGCATTGTGGTGAAAAGGGACATTTTCTAAATCAATGTTCTAAGAGGCCGGGAAACTCTGAAACCTAAATGGAGATGGGGAGCTCCATTTGGGTGCAGGAATTTCCTCTCCCCAATCTGCCTCTAAGGTTCTGTTACTAGTCAAACTAACCTGGCCTACGGACTCTGTCAAGGTGTCTACTTTTGTGGATTCCGGGGCCCGAGGGGAACATTTTGGATGCTGCATTTGCAGCCAAACACAACATTCCATTGGTTCCTCTAACTTCCCCCCTGAAAATTTGGGCAGTGGACAAAAGACCCTTAGGGTCAGGTATAGTGTCTAAGAAAACTGTTTAACTTTCTATGTCTGTAAATAATCTGCACGGAGATTGCACTATTCCTCATTGAGGGTGCTTCTTCTCCTCTCATCTTGGGGTTACCTTCGCTCCACACGGCTAAATCCTGGGCAAGCTAGATGGGCATTGTTCTTCACCAGGTTTAACTTCTCCTTAACATACAGGCCTGGATCTAAAAACACCAAAGCTGATGCACTCTCTAGGAGTTTTGAATCTACCTCCTCTGACTCTAGTGAGTGCATCCCCATCATTCCTAGGGAGTTGATTGTAGCCGCATTGGACTCTGACCTCTCCACCTTGTTATCCCCTGTCCAATCTTCTGCTCCTGCAGACACTCCTTCTGGGAGAATGTTTGTGCCTGAGGAGCTCAGGGAACAAGTTCTCGAAGAGGTTCATAACTCTCATAAAGGCTGGGCGTCCTGGCATTGCCAAAACTATATCCTTGTTATCCTGCCATGTGTGGTGGCCTTCTTTTAAACAGGATGCTAAGGTACACGTAAATTCCTGTCCAATTTGTCAAAGGTCTAAATCCTCTCAATTGTCACATGGTCTGTTAAATCCGTTACCAATCCCTGAGAGGCCATGGTCCCATCTTTCGATGGATTTCATTGTAGATCTGCCTTCCTCTCAGGGTAAAACTGTAATTTGGGTGGTGGTGGATAGGTTTAGTAAAATGAGCCATTTTGTTTCCCTTCCACACCTCCCTTCTGCCAAAACCTTAGCCGATCTCTTTATCTCTCATATTTTCAGGTTACATGGGTTTCCTGTTAACATTGTGTCTGACAGAGGAGTTCAGTTTGTCTCGAAGTTTTGGAGAGCTTTCTGCTCTTTAGTTGGGATTGATTTATCCTTCTCAACTGCTTACCATCCCCAAACCAACAGATAAACTGAAAGAGTGAATCAATCCCTTGAGCAATATCTTAGGTGTTATGTATCTGATAACCAGTCCTCTTGGGCTGAATTGTTGCCCTGGGCAGAGTTTGCCTACAATATTGCCACTCACTCCTCCTCTAGGGAGTCTCCTTTCTTTATTGTAAATGGGCTACATTCAAAAGCATTTTCTTTTTCTGGTTTAGATTCCTCTGTACCCTCTGCTAATTCCTCTGTCAATCATTTTTCTAAGGTTTGGTCTCGAGTTCATCATTGTCTTTCTGCAGCTTCCTCTGCTCAAAAGAAAGCTGCAGATAGATCTCGTAGAGAGGCTCCTCAATACAAAGTGGGAGATTCTGTTTGGCTATCTACCAAAAATATTAAGTTGAAGGTCCCCTCTCTCAAACTGGGGCCCAGGTTCATTGGTCCATACCCAATAACTGAAATAATCAATTCCTCTTCTGTTCATCTCCAATTACCTGCAGAGTTTAAAATATCTAATACTTTTCATGTTTCTCTCCTAAAACCAGCTACTCAAGTCTTCATATTCCTGTTCCTCCCCCAGTGTTAGTCGAAGGTCAGCCTGAATTTGAGATCCAGGAGTTCCTCAACTCTCGTTTGGTACAGGGTAAGCTCCAGTTTCTTATTAAGTGGAAGGGCTATGGCCCAGAGGAGAACTCCTGGGTCTCAGCCGATGACATCAAGGCTGATCAACTCAGAAAGAAATTCCATCAAAAATTTCCTGAGAAGCCTGGGGGTCCAGTGGCCACCCCTAGAGGGGGGGGGGGGTAATGTAATAAAACCTACCTGCCCTGGTGGTCTAGTGGGGCGGCGGGGACGCACGCCGCGTGGTCCTCTTCCTGCGCCATCTTGTCTTCCTTAGGGCGTGTGTGGCGTGCCTGCGTGTTGTTTATAGGCGCAAACACGCTGGCGTGTTTGCACCAGTGCGTTTTGGCGCAAATGTGCAGGTTTTTGGCGCAAATTCTTTCCCCTATAAAAGGCCCATTCTGACTGCAGACAGATGCCCGTGATAGAACTTGTTTTCTAGTGGTTTCCTGAGCCTTGTGCATCTGATCTGTATCCTGTTTATTTGATTACCCGTGTTTGACTCAGCCTGTTCTTGACTACTCTGCATTCTGAATCCTGACCCTTGCCTGCCTACGACAACTCTTCCTGCTTAACCCCTTGATTGACAACCAGGTTTGACCATTGCCTGCCTGACGATTCTGATATCCGCCTGCCTCGACCCAGCCTGTCTGACCATCCTTCTGCCTAATCCTTTTCTACCGTGACCTTCGGCCCAAAAGACTTTGCGAACATCTCGCCTTGTACCCCTCGTTAAGTCCAGGTGGCACCCAAGTAAGCTGAGGGCTCCTCCCGAAGCCCAAAGGTGGTCACACTACTGTTGAAGCCGAGCCAAGACCAGGGTGCTTGGCACTTGTTCTGGTATTGGGTGCCGGTCGTGACAGTTTGGTTGGAATAGGCATGTGAAGATCAGCATCTTTTGAGTCTTTTGTGGCCATCCAGTCACCGGGATTGAATTATTAAAAACAGATATTTTTTTTTGTCTTTGGTCCAAAATGGTCCTGAAATGCCCCAACATTTTTTTATTCACAAGGCAGGGGAAAATAACTCTTTGTTGTTTCTATGAATTGCTGTGGTCACTTTTTTCACTAGCAGTTCTCCAATTATTTAAATGAATGTGGCATAAAGGAAAGGAAATTAAGCCAAACCGGTCTATGATGCACCTTTTTATCCTCAAGGTCCTATTGAGGAAACCAAAATACTGCAAAAAATAATAAAAAGGTGTATTTAGCCCCGGTTAATGAAAAGTATGAAGAATGTATTAACTATTTAAAAAAAACCAACTTATGAAAACTGCCCGGCCAGGGCTCAAAATGAATTCAATGCAAATTCAGAAATCAATTGATTACAAATCACAATAATAAATTAATTTACTAATAGGGTTTCCATAAAAAGGGTTACTGCTTGGTCATCCCCCTGATCTCCAAGAAAGAATTTATATGGGCACAATAATTGTCTTAATGTGAGAAAAAAAGAGTCCTTCAAATATTAGTCAATATCCACAATGTTTACACCTTGTTAGGTTAGATTGAGTAGTATTGCTCTTATAGCATGATCAGGTTGTTATACACACGGATTGTACCAAAAAATATAGGATACAGGGTTTTTTGGGGCGTTCCCCCACCCTCTATTAGCTGCATGTTCTCCAATTATCTTCTGAGGTGCCATCCTTCCAACTGGTGAATTGTAGTGAGGGGTCGAATCTGACCTATTTTGCTTCCTGGAAAATTTTGCCAAAATGCATTGAAGCCTATGGGCGACACATTTTTTGATGTGCTGCAAATTTTTGATGTGTTACAATTTTTTCCACCCATTAGAGTCTACGGGCATCATTTTCTAAGCAAAACTTGGTAAAAATGTTGTTAATCACTTGTGACTTTGACTCCATACAGATGAGCTCCTACTTCAGCCTTCGAGAACACCATTAGAAGAATTTGGTCTTTTTTAGATTTAACTTCTTTCTTGGGGTACAAAAGAGCTGAAGTTGAAACCTCCATGACAATTGTCTGTTAAAATGTCTGCCTGGTTTGTAAGATATAGCATCTTTGTATGATGGTCTCTCATTCCTGGAATTTTCAACAGACAACCCCACACCTCTTGCGCCAGTTTTAGCACATCCATGGATGCTTCAGCCACAAATTCATTAGCAACTTTAATATTATCAATGGCTTTTAGAGTATCTGCTCACAGTTTAGAAGCCCTAGCTATGGATATACCGTATATACTCGAGTATAAGCCGTCCCGAGTATAAGCCGAGGTACCTAATTTTACCTCCAAAAACTGGGAAAGCTTATTGACTCGAGTATAAGCCGAGGGTGAGAAATGCAGCAGCTTCTGGTAAGTTTCAATCTCGTTTTTGGATGACTATTCTTAGGCGCCGGCGAATATTCTTAGGTGCCGGCTGCTATTCTAAGGCACCGGCTACTATTCTAAGGCGCCGGTGAATATTCTTAGGCGCCGGCTACTATTCTAAGGCGCCAGCGAATATTCTTAGGCGCCGGCTACTATTCTAAGGCGCCGGCGAATATTCTTAGGCGCCGGCGACCGTTTATGTGCTTGACCCGATTATAAGCCGAGGTAGAGTTTTTCAGCATATTTTAGGGGCTGAAAAACTCGGCTTATACTCGAGTAAATACGGTGATTGATATAGCTGCTTCCAATTTTTTCTTGTCACCTTTCCATAACATCATTAAGATTAAGATCCCTGTTGTAACAGACACATCAACTTTTGGTGCTAATGATGGCCACACATGGGCTGATATAAGCTGCAGACATACCAAGTCAGCAGTTAATTGGCGGTGTATAGGCCCTCCAACAGGCTTCTCTGATCTAAATAAAAAATCGGGCAGCTGTCGATCGGCCAGGTTTAAAAATCAACAAACTGATGCAGTCCTTAATCTGACCGCCTGTATTTTCAGCATTGTGATCTGGTTATTGGGCCCTAGGGCCCACGATTGATCAGCCAGATATCTCTCACCTCAAGGTGGGCAATTTGTTTGGCGAAGTCGCCAAATGAGCGAATCTCTGTGTGTATGATCATCTTTAGTCCCATAGTTTGAACAAATTATCAGTAAACAAATAATTTTTTTTTTTTGCTTTAAGAGAAACAAAATAATTTATCAGAACCCTCCCACTCTGACTTCCTTGACAACGTTGACGACTAAACAACACTGATTAGTTTTCTTAAAGGAGAAGGAAAGGTTAAAACTAAGTAAACTTTATCAGAAAGGTCCACCTAAATATACCAGTAAATCCTGCTGCTCTGAGTCCCCTGTGAAAACAAACAGCACATTTCTTTCCTTCTATTGTGTACTCATGGGCTTCTGTATCAGACTTCCTGTTTTCAGCTTAAACCTTTACACCACTTCATACAGGAGAGGATAAGAGAGGTGTAGTCTGTTATGACTTAGTGACTTCAGGGAAAGGAAACAGGAAAACAAGAAGTTGTAGTATTTGTATTTGGTGGTTGAGTGTGGGGTACTGAGTACTGTTACTGGATAGAATGAGGTCTGCTAAAGGGGTTGTTCACATTTAAAGGAGACATCCAGGATAATTTTGTAGGTATTTATAAGTAATGTATGGTGTTGCTTTTACATGGTGCTAAAAATTAATATCTTTAAAAATAGCCCCTTTATTGGAGCTCCCTATAGATGTTCTCTGGTCCCTGTGTTTCTCATGAGGGGTGGGCGTGTCCCTGCCAGAAGCACAGTAGGAGGGGGACAGCCAATCACAGCCCTGCAGTCACACAAGCACAGACAGGCTTCAGTTCCCTATCAGGTCCTGCTAGCTGCTGATTGGTTCCTGTCCTACAGTGCAGTGAGCTGAGTGCACAGCCTGGGAATTCAGGGAGCAGCAAGTGGAAGAGAAGGGAGGAATTATTAGGGTTTTTGCAGAAGTGTTCAATAAATCAGCCTGAAACACTACTTTTTTAAGCACAATTCTTCTATATCTAAATGAGTATAATGCACTGGTACATTCTTATTTTTTACACAAAATGTCTCCTTTAAGCTAACTTTTAGTATGTTATAAAATGGTCAGTACTAAGCAACGTTTCAATTGGTCTTCATTGTTCATAGTTTTTTTTTTTAATTATTTGTCTTCTGACACTTACAAGCTTCTATTCATATTCCAGTCTCTTATTTAAATCAATGCATGGTTGCTAGGGTGAGTTGGACCCTAGCAACCAGATGGCGGAACTTGCAAACTGGAGAGCTGCTGAATAAAAACGGATGAACGCAGAAACCACAAATAATAAAGAACAATTGCAAATTGTCTCTGAATGTCCCTCTGTAAATCATACTTAGAGTTAACTGAAAGGTGAACAAGCCCTATAACCGAGCGAGATCACATGACAAATGAGCCATGAGTGAGACTTTAGTTATGTGACTGCACTTGTGTTCATCAGATCATTATAGAGACCAGAGAGTCAGTTCCACAGCATTCACTGATCCCATTCACAAATAAACTGCACTCTCACTGCTTCCCCCAAATACACACATACATTATACACAGGGATCAGACCATCAGGGATTAGCAATTGCCTCTGAGAATCTCTGTGTGGGACTTGTCACTCAGATTGGAGGAGGGAAGAAAGCAATAGAGAACATGATTGGCTGAATAGTCAGAGGGCCGGGACTTCAAGTTAGGGGCTGTGGGTAAATTTGAGAACCACAGACAAAAGGAATCAGTCGGAATCGTTGGGCTCATACATAAAGTAAATCTATACATTGTGTGTGAGGGGAGCTGAGAGATATTTGTGCGGTACAGAGATATGTGAGGAATTGTCTCCCGTCCCTTACTGAGCCGCTCTCACTCCCACCTCCCAAGCACCCGGGACCATTGGTTTGTAGCCGGAGCAGGGAACTCTGGGAACTTCCACACAGGTAGGTACTGACCCCCCACCCCAATATACTGAGCCCATATGTGCTGCCTCCCTTATTCCTACCTTGTGTGGCACCCACCTCTGTCATTTACCCCTCACTCTCCTCTACTATGGGCTGTGTGTCTCACACTGGGGTCACTCCTGCTGCTGCTGCTGTGGGACTGGGGGTCGCTGCTACTGCTGTGGGACTGGGTCTGGGGGTCGCTGCTGCTGTGGAAGCTGTGGGATCAGGGCTTGGTTCAATGTTTTTATTTTTGTTACTGAAATTGTACTTTTTACTTTATCGTTATACACACATATGCATGTAACCATTTTATTTTATTTCCCCACATACCATGCTGTTGTTTCTGACCCTTTCTCTGATTCAGCCTGCCTGAACACATTGAAGTTGGCCTCTCCATCTTCCTTCAATCCTCGGAGTTGCAACTTCACCTGTTTTGTGACATCACGAGGCAAAGATTAACATGAAAAACTAGGGTAGCCAATGGGACTGAGGGAGGAAGCGAGTGACACAGGGATGAAGGGCAAGAAGAAGAAGGATAAAAACGAGCGGAACAAGAGAATCCTGAATCTGACACTGGAGATGATCTATCTGCTGACTGGAGAGGTGAGGGGCACTGTGACTGGCACACTGACAAGAGACTGTCTGTCTGTACAAAGGGGGTCTCTCTGCAGCTCAAACACCATTCTCTCTTCCTTTCAATATTTAGCACTACATCCCTAGGAAGAAGTCAGATGATGGGGGGGCCCTGCATGCCCCTGGCTCCGTCATACAGAAGGAAAATAACAAGAATGACAAGAAGATCCTGGAACTCATGTCCAACATCATCCAGCTGCTGACTGGAGAGGTGGGTACAGCGGCCCCTTATTGTTTAGTAACAGTGGATGATAATCCCTTTCTCTGGCTGGGGGATGACTGGAACATTGTGTGTGACAGGTTGTCATAAGGACTGATGATGTTTCCATCTATTTTTCCTTGGACGAGCGGGACTATATAAAAAGAAACAAGGCCCTTTACAAGGAAAGAATAATGGAGGAGCCACAGCAGTTTTTCCTGATGGGTGAGTAATGAGTACAAAAAATTTTAGAGCCTCGTGTTCAACAGAACTTCTTAAAAGAAACAGTACAAGAGCTGTCTGGGAACTATATGATGGGAGTTGAGAAGATTACTTGTCAATATACCAGCCATTTCCTTCTGGTAGGTGGGAAGCCAGCAGCTAAGTTGACCTGGCAGGGAACTGTAACTTGTTCCCAGTGTTGCCCACATTCCAGTAAGGACCCACCCATTGTTTTTAACACAGACCAAAAAAGTTCTACATGAAACATCAGTAATGGTCTAATTTTTAAAGGTAGTGCTCCTATCTAGGCCAAATTTAAATCAAGCCATGTGTGTTATTTATACTTGTACTGGAAGTGAAAGGAGAAAAGTAATGAGAAAAGAGGGGTAGAAAGGCTTAGACAACAGAAGCTATTTACACAGTTTCCCTTGTTATGAAAAGAGCTGCTGTGATGTTTATTTGTAGTTGACTTGGGACAAATGAGCCCACTCCACCGTCTACATCAAACTGTACATTAGATTGTGGGACCCACAGCTCTGCTCCAACACTGATACCAATGGAACTTCAAGGTGTTCCTTCTCTCCACAGGCTTCAGTTCATCTCCCGTTCACAATTACTTCTGCTGTATGACTGAACCCATCACCTGGGCAGAAGTGTAGAATTAAAAGTCTGAAAGTGGGGGATGGTTGAAGTGGGAATGGAGAATGGTTTATGGGGTAAATGTGGGGGTGCTGGGAATGGACAACAGGGAGACACAGAGGCAGATGGAAGGGTGAGAGAATTGCGGATGACACAATGAGAATGGCTTTATAAGTTAACAATATGTCACTCTTTTGGGCAGAGTGTTAAAGTCACAGTTTGGCTGAGTTCATGTTTTGCACAATATATTCCAGCGATTCCAGGCATGTCCAGAGTCAGGCCCGGGGGCCAAATGTGGCCGTTTTTAAATTTGCACCGGCCCTTGGCCAGCACAGTGCAATCAGGAATCGCCTAGCCATAGCATGAACTATTTGGGCACATTAGAGAAATGAGTTGCCTCTTGGTCTATACTGCTGCCTGTGTGCTGAAGTGTTAGTAATAGTAATAGACACGTACTGGAACGTAGTGACGCGCCGCTTCACATACTTCTTTCGGGCTGAAGGTGCAATAGACGTACTGACGTGCCAGTATGCTAAACTAAAGAAGTATGTGAGAGCGGCGCGTCACTATGTGTAAGTACGTGTCTATTACACCTTCAGCACACAGGCAGCAGTATAGACCAAGTGGCAGATCATTTCACTAATGTGCCCAAATATTACAGCTATGGCTATGCGATTCCTTGTTTAAATGAGTTAAATGATGTTAATGGTTCAAAGAATGTCAGGCTGAATGGTTGGCCCCCACACATTTTCACCTCACCAAATCTGGCCCTCATTGCAAAACGTTTGGCCACCACTGAGCTAATCCCAAAGCGAATTTTGCATTTAGTGCATTCCTACACTTCTAACATTCAGGATTCCGGTGTACTGAGCGAATTCATCCATAATTACATTCCCTTCCCTCTCAGTTGAGCAGTTAAACAAATACAAGAGTCCTCTGCACTCAACCCATTATCAATATATTTAAGACAGAGACATTTTGTGCTACTGCTACTGAAAAATGCCTTACCCTTTAAACAAAACAGGGATTGTTTGTCCATATATTGCAGTTATCAGTTGAGCAGTTGTCTTTGCACTACAGCAGTGACTCCCACCCAATGACTAATGTTGCTCCCAGGGGCCTCAAAGCAGCTGCTCATTTTTGGATTTTTGACTTGGAGACAAGTTTTGGTGCATAAACACCATGTGAACTGCCAAACATAACCAGCTAGTCTGCCAGTCCATATAGTGGTTACCAAACAACCAGTTGCAGCCCTTATTGGACACCCCTAGGACCTTTTTCCATGCTTGTGGTGCTCCCCACGTTTTTGTGTTTTTAGATTTGGCTCACGGGTAAAAAACGTTTGGGGACCCCTTCGTTACAGTATCACACCCCTTCTGTCTGGGGAGGCCAAACAGCGATTGCAGTGTCACAAACCTAATCCAGTTCATACATTTGCCATAAAGATATTGATCAGACACAGAGCACCTGCAGGGTTTGTGGTTATGTAGTAGAGATACAACAAATCTACCACAAGAGATTGAGCTGATTACTGAGCTGGATCCAGGCCCTCAAAAATTCTAAACATCCATTTAGAACAACAACAATATAGTTTGTTGCAAGGACGAGGCCTGAAAAGGGAGTGTGGGAGTATGTCTGATAGTGTAACACAGAACCCAACACAAACGTAGAGATAAAGAAGTGCACAGTTGGCTCTGCTCTCAAGGACAATGTAGGAGTAACCAATGCTCACTGGGGAACAGAATCCGGCCAAGTCAGGGGGGCAACGTGCCACCTACTGTTACTGTTAAACAGCAAATATGTTTTCTTATCAATGCACTTCATAAAATTAAAGAAACGGATACGACTGTGTTTAGATGTACATCTGTATGCATGATCCGTGCCATAAATATTATAATCAAATGTTCTCTGCTTGCCAGACTGTGAATATGAAGATAAGAGAGATATTCCAGCTGATCTGGGAGGAACATTATGTTCTAATAATGAGCCAAGCAAGATTGGGGCTGAAGGAAGTCTCACAAACCGGGAATTTTCTCCAGTGGAACAGCCCCCACCAGCCAATAGGATTAAAGAGGAAGAGATTTCATGGGAAGAGGGAAACCAATCAGATTGCAGCATTAATCCACTTACAGAACAGATACAGGGAACAGATACACCTACTCCTAGCATGGGATATAGGCTGAATAACAGCCTGGCATGTGATATAAAAGAGGAAGTGGATTCATGGGAAGAGGGAAACCAATCAGATTGCAGCATTAATCCACTTACAGAACATATACAGGGAACAGATAAAGCTTCTCCTATCCTGGGATGCAGCCTGAATAACATCTTGGCAGATGATTATATATTAGTTGATATTAAAGAGGAAGAGGCTTCATGGGAAAAAGAAAAACAACTTGCAAAACAAACACAAGACACATCGACTCTCATGGGAAAGAGCCTAAATAGCAGCTTGATCCCTAACGATACATCTAATGCTATAAAGAAAGAATTGGTTTTATGGGAAACTGATCATAATTACAGCAAAATAAATAGAATTAGAAGACGTATACCACAAACAGATAAATTAGACCCTTTTATGGGCTGCAAACTGAATAATAACTCACAAAATGCTCATGTAACGTTTCTTATTCAGGTGGAATCCGCTTCATGTGCAGAGGGAAACCAATCGGATTGCAGCATTAATCCACTTATAGAACAGATACAGGGAACAGATACACCTACTCCTATTGTGGGGTGTAGCCTGAATAACAGCTCGGCAGGTGATATAACAGAGGAAGTGGATTCATGGGAAGGAAGAAACCAATCAGATTGCAGCATTAATCCACTTACAGAACAGATACAGGTAACAGATACACCTACTCCTATCATGGGATCCTTTGTCAATAATAGTTTAACTGCTTATGTAGCGAATGTTATCAAAGAGAACCCCACATTAAACAATGGAGAGCAAAGATGCTGGAGGAGTAATACAGATGAGGGACCAGACAGATACGGACATAGTCACTTACAAGATGATACAGAACCAGTGGATTCCAATTATACAGAGAGCCATAACAGTGTGATTACTAAGAGCAGTTGTAGTAAAGTGAAAACAGCTGGAGAAGAGAAACCATTCACTTGTTCTCAGTGCGGGGAAGGCTTTGCTGTTAACTCCCAGCTCACTGCACATTACACATGTCACACAGGAGACAAACTGTTCATATGTTCTGAATGTGGCAAATGTTATAATTCATACCCGCAGCTCAATGCGCACCAGAAAAATCACAAGAAAGAGAAGCAGTTTCCTTGCTCTGAATGTGGGAAACATTTCCCCAAGCTTTCAAGCCTAAATGAACACAGGAGAATTCACACCGGAGAGAAGCCGCACACTTGCTCTGAATGTGGCAAATGCTTTGCAGATCCCGCACAGCTTAGTCGCCACTGTAAGACGCACACAAGAGAGAAGTTTGCTTGCACGGAATGTGGCAAGTCCTACATATGTCACATGTCCCTTGTCATACATCAAAGGACTCACAAAGAAACCAAAGCCCTTTGCTGCTCCGAGTGTGGCGAATGCTTTAAGTATCACTTTCAGCTCACTCACCACATTCGAGGCCACGCCGCGGAGAAAACGTTTACCTGTTCGGAATGCGCGAAGAGTTTTCCAAATATTTCAAAACTTAAGACGCATCATAAAAGTCACGCGGAGGAGCGGTCGTTTTGTTGTTCTCAGTGTGGGAAGTGTTACAAACATCAGTCGGACCTTTCCAACCATTACAGGATTCACACAGGGGAGAAAGTTTTCTCTTGTTCTGAATGTGGGAAATGCTTTACACGTAACAATAATCTTAAAGTACATTTAAAACGGCACAAAGGAGGAAAACTATAAGTTTGTTCTTAGTGTATGAAACATATTTATTAATCTGCATTTCAGTAAGGAAAGAAGAGAATAATGAATTGGTGTCAGTCTGTAATAGAAGCACTTGACCCTACAAAGTACATTGTGTGTTTTACTTTACTGTTTTACTGGACAGTAACTACTGGATCAGTGACCCACATTCATTTGTCCAGGAGTAACCCCCAAACTAAAACAGCATTTTGGAGAATTTTACACCAGACAAAGTGGATAAGCACAAGTGACAGTTGATGCAGCAAAACGTATATGTAAATATAAATGATCCCTTCAAGGTGTTTTTAGAAACTGCAGACCTTCAGTCATCTAGGGCTGCTGCAGTTTTCACTCAGAATTCAAATACATTTTACCAGTGCATCATGATATTTAGAGCTTTTTTGTTGCATTTTTAGTTGTTTTTTTAGACGCAGGATGAAATGTAAATCTGACAAATCTGAGCCGTGCATAAGGGCAATTGCAGTTGAAAATCTGGGGGCTGCACTCTATGTGTACTACTTGCAGGTTTTCAGTCTAAACACCCCCCAAACTGTGAAATAACCCCCACAAGCCATATTTGTCCGAAAAGTACACTTCTTCAGCTATTCAAAGAGGCCATTCTCGATTTTCTAAACGGAGAATTGGGACTGCAGTCGTTCTTAGAAGTCAGCGATTTGGTCTGAAATAAAGGAAAAAAAGAGTTCCAAAGTTAGATTTCTCCCAAAGTTTTCATGGCAACTAACAAAAACCTGCTCAATAACAATCTGCAAGATCCCTTGAATAGAACGATACCCCATATGTATGGATACACAGAGACGCAACCCCCAAACACCCCAAAACAGGCACAATGCGTAATATTGGGGCAGCAAATTTATGTGCAGTTCTCAACTTTTTTTCATCCTAAACTGCCCCTTACCTGTGAAATAACCCCCATAAACCATATATTTCTGGCTGAGTTATCCAGGGAACACTATTACTCGTGTATATAAGGGATAATGTACCCCCTACTGTAAATGATAAGGATATTAGAAGTCACTGAGGGGTTGTTCTGTGACCATATAAAGGCACAAGGCTGCAGGCTGAGTTATACAGGGAACTCTGAGTATCACTCATGTATTATAAGGGATAATGTACCCCCTACTGTAAATGATAAGGATATTAGAAGTCACTGAGGGGTTGTTCTGTGACCATATAAAGACACAAGGCTGCAGGCTGAGTTATACAGGGAACTCTGAGTATCACTCATGTATTATAAGGGATAATGTACCCCCTACTGTAAATGATAAGGATATTAGAAGTCACTGAGGGGTTGTTCTGTGACCATATAAAGACACAAGGCTGCAGGCTGAGTTATACAGGGAACTCTGAGTATCACTCATGTATTATAAGGGATAATGTACCCCCTACTGTAAATGATAAGGATATTAGAAGTCACTGAGGGGTTGTTCTGTGACCATATAAAGACACAAGGCTGCAGGCTGAGTTATACAGGGAACTCTGAGTATCACTCATGTATTATAAGGGATAATAATCTTTATACGAAAACAATGGTACTTGAAAGGTCTTGGTGACTTCAGATATCCTGATATTTTTATGTAATAAAGTTTTAACATTAGTTGACCGTGAGTAAAGGTGCGGGTTGATATCTCTACTCTCGGCTACTCAAGCTCAATGGGAGCAAATACAGTGTCTTATTATAATGGTTATAAAATGGTTACAAAGTTTCACTGAAAGATTTCCTTCTGTGTCCTTGGCTGAGAATGTAACAAGCGTATGTACTGCACAAACAGTAATATAAATAAATACATATACAGTTGTGCTCAGAATAATAGCAGTGCGTTTAAGATCCTTATAATAGATTTTATTTCTATACAATTGCACTTGGGAACTGTCACGATCGCCGCCCGGAGCAGGACCAGGAGCTCCGGGCGGCGCAATTACTTCCTCCGACGCCGCTCCCAAAATGGCGGCGCCCATGGCCGCCACGTGGGTAGCGGCGCCGGCGCAGAGACGCCTGCGCGCAAGTGCGCAGGCGCGAAGACGTCACAACGGTGCGACGGACGCAGGCGCAGCGCGTCGGTCGCAGACGTGCTGACGCCGACGCAAGGGCGCCAAAAAACCCCTTTAAAAGGACGCCCGAGACGCCAAGATGGCGCCCGAAAATAGGATCTTGTTCCTGATTAGATTCCTGGGTTCCCTGTTGCTGTTCCTGTTATCCCTGAGTATTCTATTGATTGATCTCTTGTTGTTGACCCCCTGCCTGGACTTTGGACTCTGTTTATATTCTGCCTGCCTTTTGACCTGTTGCCTGAACTCTATTACCCCTTCTGCTGAATCCCTGGATACCACGATCCTGATCCCTCCTGAGGGGCTTCCTCCTAAATCCGGACAACTCCCCAGAGGGAACTCCCGGTTCCCTGACAGGAACACTGCACATTCTACTCCTAATCAAAACATAAAGAAAAATGGATGAAATTAATGTTATTCCCTTAGAGAAAGTGAAGGGAACATTAGGCAACAGTCCCTCATTGTATCAGGTGAAAGATGTTTCAAGCTCTTGTTTTAATTTGAATGACTGAACTAATAGTGAGTTTACCTCAGAGAAGTCTGTACTGTGAGTGCCCTGTAACATGACATTGTTATCTTGCTTATAAACCTGGTTTTAACTGAGAGGTACAGTTCTGCAACACCTGAATCTTTATTCACACACTGATGCCAGGGCCCAGCTGAGGGAGCAAGCAGTGCTCTAGCAGAGGGTCAGATTACCCCCCTCACTGTGAGTTTAGCACATTCACTGCTTTTTTGTAACAGAGGGAAAGTCCAAGCAAATAGGGACATCTGTAGCATTGTGGGATTTGTAGTTCAGCTGCACCTTTATAGCTCTAAAAGATACTTGACTGGAAAACTACATCTCCCAGAGTGCACCAGCAGGAGGGTCACATGATGAGTTATAGCTTCAGCAAACTAGGGAAAATCATATCATACTTACCGAGATTTTCCTTTCCTGGACTGTAACACAGCAGTGGGCAACAACGGGTTAAAGGGGACCCGTCACCCAAAAAAATTATTCAAAATCCTATTTTTTCACATCAGTCAAGCAAAATGAACTTTAATTACACAATATAAATTATTTGAATCCTGTTTCCTTCAGTTTGGGAATTCATAATTATAACAAGCAGGCAGGAGCCATTTTGTGGGACACTGTTATTAAGACAAGTCTTGTATCATCTCAGAATCTTGTTTGTGCACCAGAATGGGGGACCTGATGTCCATCCCCATGTCCTGGCTACACAATTAAATGGTGAAGAGAACGGGGGGAATGTGGGGAGAGCAGTGACATGTAGGAAGTGCTGAATGGAAAGTGAAAGTAATTGCCTAAGGCATAGAGGAGGGGCAGACATTATTTGATTGACAGCTGAGATGTTTAAATGAGCTTACAACAGCTATGAATGCTTTAATAAAAAATAAAAATTGGATTTCATGTTTAATTTGAAAAGGACTTTTATTATACAGATTTGTGTGTCTGGGTGACAGGTCCACTTTAATCCCCTCCCACCATGCAATGGGACAGGAAATACCAAAATAAAAGCCAGCTTCTGCCCCCTGGCCACCATCTTTGAATCCTGGAGTCTCCCCCATGAGGGTGGGAAGCCCCTGCCCACTGCCGTGTTCCAGTCCAGGAAAGGAAAATCTCGGTAAGTATGATATGATTTTCCCTGTTCCTGTTCCTTTATACGGCAGTGGGCAACAACGGGATGTACCAAACAACAACAATAAAAGAGGGTGAAGTTAGTATTTAATTAGCATTTAATGCAGAATTCAACACTGAAGTTGGAAGAGGAGGATTTGTTAGCAAATTTGTAATGGTTAATGGAAAGAAGACCACACTGCTGCTTTACAGATTTCTTCTAAACTAGCCACCGCATGAAAGTCCCAGGATGCCGCCATGCCTCTGTTTGAATGTGCCTTAGTAGTAGAGCCTACTGTGTTGGAATTTAATGCCCAGACACTCTGGATGCATTCCTTGATAAAAACCCACTATCATGGATTTGGAAGGTTGAGTCCATACTTTTTTACCTTGTGGAATCACTAAGAGGGAGTCTGAAGATCTTATCCGAAGGACAATTTCCAGGTAGTTTTTAAAACATCTCTTCAAGTCCAATTTATGGCATCTTTGATCAAGGTCAGATTTAGGATTAGGAAAGAAGGTAAGTAATATGATGTCTTGAGTGGTGTGAAACTCCGACACCACCTTAGGGATACAATTGTCCGCTGTTTTGAGCACTACCTTATCCTGAAGAAAGGTAAGCTTTCCTTCCCAAATAGAGAGAGCTTGAAGTTCTCCAACTCTTCTTGCAGAAGTATTTGCCAGTAAAAAACACATCTTTAAGTTCAGCATCTTCAATGGAATATCCTCTAAGGGTCCGAAAGGTTCTCTGGTAAGTGCATTCAACACCAGCCTTAAGGCCCAAGGAGGGACTTGGGGTCTAATGACTGCTGCAAGTTTTTTGCCCCTTGAAAAAACGTTTTAAACAAGACGTTATGAGACCATACCACTTTAGAAATATGCAATATCGCCATAACTTGGCCCCTGAGAGTAGAGATGCTGAGTTTCAATTCTAGCCCCTTATGTAGCAACTGCACTACATGAACCCGAGGGACCTTTTATGTAAATCGGTTTTTAAGTAGGTCCTGAATGATAGAACTTAGAATGAGAGACTTCTTTGTGGATCTTGGTCTGTCTGATGAAAAAAATGAGAGATTTTCCTGAAGATTTAATCTGTAACCTTTTGTGATGATATCTAAAATCCACTTGTCTGGGCAGACTTGAGCCCACATTGCACTGAACCTCGTTAATCTTCCTCCTATAGACAATGGGGCTCCCAGACCTTCATGATCTAGGCTTTTCTGGCTTAACATTGGCTCAACATTGGCTCTTTTGGACTTAAAGGACTGGTTTCTGGGTTTCCATTGTCTAAGGAAAGACTTCCCAGGCTTGTACTGTCTGTAGGGTTGCCACCTTTTCCGGAAAAAAATACCGGCCTTAATATATATTTATCTTTTTTCCCTATTAATAACATTGGGATCAGCCATCATTTTTACCAGCCAGGCCAGTAAAATACTGGCCAGACGGCAACCCTAACCGTCTGGCATCTCTATAATTTCCTCTGAAATTTCTAGCAGAGTTTCTTTTATCCTTACACTCCTGTGGGAGAAAAAAGAATTTACCATCTGATGCCTTTGAAATGATCTAACTCTGGTCCGAATAAGAAATTTCCCTTGAATGGAAGGCCACATAAGTTATGTTTAGATTGAGAGTCAGCATGCCATTGTCTCAACCATAATCCCCTTCTAGCCACCACAGAGAGGCCCATGGATTTAGCCGCTAACTTGATTCCAAAGAGGCGTCTGTAGCAACATCATTGGCAACTTTAACATCTTGAAATAATTTGGCTAGTTTATCTCTGTCTGTGCCAGCCTTGATAGCATCTTCCAGCTCCTGAAGCCATATTTTATTGGCCCTTGTAACAGACGTTATAGCAGATTTACAGGCCGTTCCACCTGCCACATAAACCCTTTTAAGGGCCTCATCTTGCTGCCTCTCCATGATGTCCTTCAGGTATACTCCCTCATCCACAGGAAGGGTAGTTTTTCTGGCCACTCTGGTAATGGCCGCATCAACCTTGGGAGAGTTTTCCCAGGACTTAGCCATGTCTACTGGAAATGGAAACAATTTTTCAGTTTTCTAGGAACAACTTGCTTCCTGTCTGGATTATCCCATTCCGACTGAATAGTAGATATGATAACATCATGGACCAGAAATAGATGATTCTTTTCAGAAGATTTAAACATTTTATCCTGCAGGGGATTTCTTCAGGTCTTCAAGATCCAGGCTCTTTCTCACAGCTTTAATAAGGGGTTCAGTCATGTCAGTGTTGAAAGTAGATACCCCCTGTTCCACTGAATCTTTCACCTTATTCCTCTGAAATGTCTGCTCTTGAAGGGGTAACCCTGCCAGGACTACTTTAATCCCTGGCAGAAGAAGATCTACTGACGTGACCTAGATTTTTGAGCACATTATCAGTGACTTGCGACATCATGGAAGACATAGACTGATTGTTTCCTTCATCCAATTCATCATATCAGACATCTGTGATGGACCAACTCTAGAAGCATCATGTAGGAATTTAGCACATAGTCTCTTATCTGGAAGAACATAATCAGAACATGAAGCACAGTCCCTTCTAGCTGACTTTCTTCTGCTCCCTTCTCTGTTTGGAGAACTCCTATTATGAGAAAGCACCACATTACTGGAACATCCTCAGCAGAAAGATATACATACATATATATATATATATATATATATATATACATACATATATATATATATATATAACAAGGGAAAGTTGTGCCCACCACTAATTTTTAAAACCATTAGGCGGGGGTGCAATGAGGGTGTGACCACAAAATACATATTGACAAATACAAGAGTCCTCTGCACTCAACCCATTATCAATATATTTAAGACAGAGACATTTTGTGCTACTGCTACTAAAAAATGCCTTACCCTTTAAACAAAACAGGGATTGTTTGTCCATATATTGCAATATATTTAAGCTGAACAACTACGTCAAAGTCATCCCATATCTGGCCAGTCCTACTCTCAATTTTCATCTGATTCATTAAGAATTCAATTGCTTCATTATATATTTTATAAAAGGGACTACGTTTTACCTGCAACTTACTCGCTGCTTTCAAAGTAAAACTCCAAAACTTGGCTGCCCTTTTATTAGACACCAGTGGGATCACCTGACTATAGTTGGGAAGGGTGGGAGCTACAACATGGAGCTGGTCACTGCTGTATATATATATATATATATATATATATATATATATATATATATATATATATATATATATATATATATATATATATATATTGTAGGGATTAGCCCAGCAACGGGATAACGGTGACTCCCTGGATGAGTACACCGATTAAATCAGGCACAGTAGAACAATGGGTTTGGTGAAACACACGTGTGGATTTTTATTTAAACAGCCCTATACACACCATTTAGAGCTGTACAAAACGGGTTAAAAATAAAACAAAACAGCAAAATAAACCCTTGCCAGCTTGGCAGCTAACTATACATTCAGGCTTCCCTGACTATCAGACCGGAAACAACCTTGCGCTGCTCTGGTCTCTACGTTAGCAACAGCAGTCTTTACCACACACAAAAGAAAGGTTTGTATTTCACCCAAAACCCCAAAAGTTTGCTTACCAAAAAAAATAAGTCTTTCACAGAACTCCCCAGCCTGATATCTCCCGTCAGAACTGGTTCCAGGGTGGAGCGAAAACCTAAGCAGGCTGGGAATTCTTATAGCAACCTGGATCAGCAGATTCGATTCTGCTGAGCTCGTTAACTGGTCTGTGAGCTGCATTACCAGAAACTGAGAGCAAACTGCTCAAACCTTGGACAGACATACACATCATCCTGCACAAATCCACAAACTTTTACTGACCTGCTGTCACAATATATATATATATCCATAGGAAGAGACCAGAAACTACAGGGTATTCTTGAAAAATCAAAAAAGTGTATTAAAGAAAAGCATGTACAGCCTTTTATTTAATACACTTTTTTGATTTTTTTAAAAAAAAAAACTACTGCTCCCTTGTCCTCTCTGTTGTGAATTCACCTCTCAAATAAAACACTCACCCCCTCAAGTCTGAGTGGGACCTTCTAGAGCTCATTATGTAGATAGGGATCACTCCACCAGATGTAGTAATCCAACCTAAAAGATCCATAGTAGATGAAAATTTGTCCCAGGAGGATCCCTGCAGGCTTCACATCAATAGTCAGGAAACATATACTCACAGTAGTACCCTCCTGACAGCACAAATGGCACAGAAACAGCTTACTGGATCAGCAGCCAACAGGGGGAGAAAAGATGCTTCTTTTAAACCTGAGCGCCAAGCCTCGAGTGCCACTTCCGCGTTTACTTCAGGGTTCGCGCATGAGCAGATGTGCCGGCACATCTTGGAGGCTTCTTATCGCACACGCGATGCCTGAGGAGGCGTTTGTGGCTTATAGTGCCTGCGGTACACATGCCCAACCCTTGTCGGCTTTCCCAAAGACACACATAAGGTAAGCCAACTCAGTCCAGGGACATCAGAAGGGGGAGAGCAGGGACATCAGGGGGGCACAGGGGGTATGAGTACACCGGGCCTGAAGAGGGGGCCCCCTTTGACAGCGCCGAAGCCTTGCCGCCTCCTTCTGAAGTCCTGAATGCGGAAGTGCCGAACAGCCAAAGTCCCGAAGCGGCAAAAAGACCCGAAGTCACAAAAACAGCTGAAAATTGAAGTTCTGAAGCTGCGAAAAGACCCGAAGCCAAAAAAATAGCGAACGTCCAAAGTTGTGAAAAGACCTGAAGTCACAAAAACAGCCGAAGCCGAAGTCCCGAAATGAAGAAAAGGCCCTAAGTCACGTAAACAGCCTAAAATTTAAGTCCTGAAGCTGTGAAAAGACCAGAAGTCACGAAAACAGGCGAAATTGAAGTCCTGAAGCGCCAAAAAGACCCATAGTCACAAAAGGAGGCGAAGTTGAAGTCCTGAAGCCACGAGTTCAATTCCTCTGAACACGAATTTGTGTTTTTTTTCTTAATCCCCTGGCCACCAATGTATTATTTTAATAATAATACACCAGTTTTTTTATTTAAATATTCTTTGGGGCCCAAATTTATTTTTAACTTGTAAGGGGGGCCCTTGCACCAATGTTTTTTTAAAAAAATATTCTTTGGGGCCCTGGCAACAATGTTTTTTTTTTTAACTTATAGGGGGGCCCTGGTCACCAATTACTTTTTATAACTTGTGTTGGGGGGGTTAGCTTTTTTAACGCTGATGTCTGTGTGGTCTTTTAAATGTGATGTAGTGGGTGGGATCTGGGGCGGGGCTTGGGGCCGGGGTTGTTGTATGGGGCCCCGTGATTTCTAATGGTGGGAGAGGTATCCAATCTGGAACTAGTGGGGGTAATTGACATGAGAAAAAAAGATGGTGGCCAGGGGGCGGAAGCTGGCTTTTATTTTGATATTTCCTGTCCCATTGCATGGCGGGAGGGAATTAACCGGTTGTTGCCCACTGCCATGTTAAGAAACAGGAAAAGGTTTCAGGAGCAAAGGAGTATCACAAGCTAAAGCCAATCAGAGTTAAAAGACCACACAGACATCAATGCTAAAAACTGTAAAACTCCCCCACACAGGTTATAAAAATCCATTAATGGTGAGGGCCCCCTTATAAGTTAAAAAAAACTGTGGCACCAGGGCGCCCCATAAAGTTATAAAAAAATCATTGGTGGTCAGGGACACACATAAGTAAAAAAACATCTATGGCACCAGGGCCCCCCATAAAAGTTTTTAAAAATCATTAATGGTTAGGGCCCCACATAAGTAAAAAAAAATGGTGCCAGGGCCCCCCATAAAAGTTTTTTTTAAAATGGCGCCAGGGCCCCCCATACTATTTAAAATAAATAAATATTATTAAAATAATACATGGGTGGCTTGGGGTTTAATAAAATGCAAAAAATCTCATTGGTGTTCAGTAGAACTTTAACTTTGGCTCCTTTCATGGCTTTGGGTCTTTTCGCGCCTTCAGGACATCAACTTCGGCTCCTTTTGTGGCTTTGGGTCTTTTCATGGCTTTGGGTCTTTTTGACGCTTTGGGACTTCAGCTTCGACTCTTTTCATGGCTTTGGGTCTTTTTGCAGCTTCAGGACTTCAACTTCGGCTCCTTTTGTAGCTTCGGATCTTTTTGCGGCTTTGGGGCTTCAACTTCGGCTCCTTTCGTGGCTTCAGGTCTTTTCGCCTCTGTGGGACTTCAGCTTTGGCTCCTTTCGTGGCTACGGGTCTTCTCACGGCTTTAAGACTTCAGCTTCAGCTCCTTTCGTGGCTTCACAGCTTTTTGTGGCTTCAGAACTTCAACTTCGGCTCCTTTCGTGGCTTCGGGTCTTTTCGCGGCTTCAAGATTTCAACTTCGGCTCCTTTCACAGCTTTCGGTCTTTTCGGTATTCAAATTCGTCTCCTTTTGTGGCTTTGGGTCTTTTTGCGGCTTTTAGGACATAAGCTGGAGAGAAATTAAAGCATATTTTCAACTTTGAACCAATGAAGTCTTTTAGTCTTTGCCAGACCAACTTAATCCGGGGACAACTCCAAAAGAAATGGAACAGGTCTACATTCTCATGCTTACTTTTTGGGCAAAATGACATATGGCCCAATCCCTTACGTTTGTGAAAAAGCTTCCCGTATCCCAGGTGGATCATTTTGAAATGCTGGACTCTCCAGTCCTCTGAGGTAAAATGCTTGTTAAATTTTGTAATAGAAGAGGACAATTGGGAAGGGGTCATTTCACAATGCAAATAATTTGTAAATTTTACAGCTGCATCTTTAAGAGGGTACATTATTCTAAATGGGGGACACCAAAGTTTCCATGTTTTATAATCTATATTTAATCTATATTTAAGATCCCCCAGTTATCTTCTATTTTAGCTAGCTCCTCAGCTAACCAATGTTTCTGAATGGCATAGAGGTTTTTGTTGGCAACTGAAAAAAAGCGCTTTTTACAATAATATAGAGAAAGTGATCTTCTATCTTCAAATCTTCAAAGTTGTCTTTTTAAAACTGCCCAAGAAAGAAGGTTCCCATTAGTAGGATCCACAAAGTCTCTAATCATAAGAGGATGGCGTTTTTTAGAGAGGGAAAGCAAGGAGTAGTATCTGGGTTGTGAGTTTTTCCAAAGGAGATGAATTGGCATGAAAGGAGTCTGCATATGATTAAAACGGTGACTGGAGAATAGCAATTTCCATGTAAAAATTGAGTCCCTAAATAGAGGGTTTACTTTACATTCAAAAGGAACATCCTTCCATTTCAAATGGAGGATATTTAAAATGTGGGATGTGGATGTGGGAAAGCTTTTCCTTCTCTCCGGGGGCTGACGTTCATCTCTCGTGCACAGTCACAAATACTTCTGCTGCCTGACTGAACCCATCACCTGGGCAGAAGTGTAGAATTAAAACTCTGAAAGTGGGGGATGGTTTATGGGGAGGGTGAAAGTGGTACATGGGAGATGGAAGGGTGAGAGATTTGGGGATTACACAATAAGAATGGCTTTATGAGTTAACAATGTGTTACTGTTTTTGGCGAGAGTGTTAAAGTCACATTTATGACTTGGATCCAGTTTGGCTGAGTTCAAGTTTTGCACAATATATTCCAGCTAATTCCAAACTGAATTTTGCATTTAGTGCATTCCTACGCTTCTATCGTTCAGGATTCCTGTGTACTGAGCTAAATTATACATAATTACATTCTCTCCCCTTTCAGTTGAGCAGTTGTCTTTGCACTACAGCAGTGACTCCCACCCAATGACAAATGTTGCTCCCAGGGGCCTTAAAGCAGCTGCTCATTTTTGGATTTTTGACTTGGAGACAAGTTTTGGTGCATAAACACCATGTGAACTGCCAACCATAACCAGCTGTAGTCTGCCAGTCCATATAGTGGTTACCAAACAACCAGTTGCAGCCCTTATTGGACACCCCTAGGACCTTTTTCCATGCTTGTGGTGCTCCCCAAGTTTTTGTGTATTTAGATGTGGCTCACGGGTAAAAAAGTTTGGGGACCCCTTTGCTACAGTATCACACCCCTTCTGTCTGGGAAGGCCAAACAGCTATTGCAGTCACAAACCTAATCCAGTTCATACATTTGCCATAAAGATATTGATCAGACACAGAACACCTGCAGGGTTTGTGGTTATGTAGTAGAGATACAACAAATCTACCACAAGAGATTGAGCTGATTACTGAGCTGGATCCAGGCCCTCAAAAATTCCAAACATCCATTTAGAACAACAATATAGTTTGTTGCAAGGACGAGGCCTGTAAAGGGAGTGTGGGAGTGTGTCTGATAGTGTAACACAGTACCCAACACAAACGTAGAGATAAAGAAGTGCACAGTTGGCTCTTCTCTCAAGTACAATGTAGGAGTAAATAAAGCTCACTTGGGAACAGAATCCGGCCAAGTCAGGGGGGCAACGTGCTGCTCGGGGGGGAATCTGCATATACTGAGTTGTGCTTTGTAGTATATTATTGGATACAGCATGAGGGGGTTTAAAGACCCAATATGACAACTTTTACTTGTGTGTTCTTACCAGACTGGCATCCTACTGTTACTGTTAAACAGCAAATATGTTTTCTTATCAATGCACTTTATAAAATTAAAGAAATGGATACGACTGTGTTTAGATGTACATCTGTATGCATGAGCCGTGCCATAAATATTATAATCAAATAATCTCTGCTTGCCAGACTGTGAATATGAAGATAAGAGAGATATTCCAGCTGATCTGGGAGGAACATTACGTTACATAACATAACAATGACAATGAGCCAAGCAAGATTGGGGCTGAAGGAACAGAATTTTGTGCTGAAGGAAATCTCACAAACCCTTAAATTTCTCCAGTGGAACAGCCCCCGCCAGCCAATGAGGTTAAAGAGGAAGAATCTTCATTGAAGGGGGAAACCAATCAGATTGCAGCATTAATCCACTTACAGAATAGACACAGGGAACAGACACACCTACTTCCCCAGAAACTCCGGGGGCCTTAAAACAATCAATTCAATTCCATGTCCAAGTCCTCCTGCAGCCGGACCTGTGTGACCCTAATTGAACCACTATCCCATTCTCTTTTCACCGCTTAAAGGAGAAAGGTGCCCTTGATATGTACAGGTATATTACCTATAGTAGGGCACGTGATCCCTTTAAAAATTTTAAACACAATTTGTATGTTTCCCCTCCCCTTCTTGTGATTGGTTGTTTGGCCTTTAAATACTGACCCACGTTTGTCAACCCTCAAGCCTATGACTAAGTGTCCCAGTGACATGAAACGCGTTAGGCGAGAGATGCTTAAATTCAATTTTCATATTTTTATTCATTTTTTGGTCTGATCTATGTGTGACCCATCAGAGTACCTTGCTCCAACTTTTTTGTTTATCTAGTTACCAAATGTCAGTGTTATTATCGCTCTTTGCTGTGTGTCAGGTGAATACGTGTGAATATGTCATGTGACACGGGGGGATGTATATTTGTATATTTTGCTCCTTGAGCCAAACACTGGGACAGAACAAAAGCTGAACATGTGTGTGAGGGGGTGTGAGATGATTGTCATGTAAGTACAGGAGCTTCCATTGTAGCTGGGCCTGTGAGAAGACAAATTGTGGGGGACATTTGTGAGGCTTGGGAGGATATGGCTGGTACAATTGTATAATCTGTATACTATATACACACACTCTTGTACTGAAGCCATGATCTGATTTTGTCATTCCAACTGCAGCTCACACAAAGGAACAGCACTGAGAAGTGACCCCAATGCAGACAATGGCGGCACCGGAATGGGCGGGGCATGAGAAGATTACCTCAGACTGAACCGGATGTTGGGGAGAAATGGCTTCCCTGCCTCAGCCCCTCACTCCTAAGCTGTGTGGGACAAGCAATGGTGAGGGGAAACATAAATGTGTCAACTTGGGAGCTATAAAAGGGGCCGTTCCTTTGTGTAGGGAGGGGGGTGAAACAGGCGCAGCAGGTCGGTAAGTGCAGTAGAAACTGCTGGAGATTTGCCCACAGTCAGCGATAGAGAATGGACCCTGGAGCCACACCCGCTGCAAGCTCCTCCCACACTCACTGAGCCTTAGCGCTTAAATGCAGCTTTTTTTATACAAAATATGAGCTAATCAACGGTGTTTGGGGTTTTGTAGTGCAACCGCGCCGCTAATACTGACGTGTAGAGAAAAGAACTACATTTCCCAGAGTGCAGCAGCAGCGGCGCAAGAGAAAGGAAGTGTCACGTGGCACGTCAGATCCAATCCAATGCAAGCTTGCTCCCTGAGCGAGGATAGAAGACGGAGCTTCTCACACAGCGGTGTCTCGGGTGTTAGCGAGGAGCTGGTTACGGTTTGTGCGGGGCTGTGTGTAGCTCAAGTAGGTTTCCTTTGCAGCAGTGTCGTTCTGTGCGGCCATACTCATTTACTTTGCGTCTGAAAGTGTTTAGTGGCTGCGGGGGGTCTCCTCATGCGTCTGTCTGTACTTGTGCCTCACACACCTGTCCTGTTTCATGGCCGAGACCCTCTCACAGGCTGCGGTACCAGTACAGAGCCGGCGCTGCTTTATCCTTGTCACTTACAGCACTGCTAGCGGGGGAGGCCTCGCAGGCTTCCGTACATTCTATCAGGTGAAGTACAGGCAGACTGCAAGCTCTCAGGGCACCTTGTATAGTGACTTGTACCCTCCTACTGTGTCCCCTGTGTACTCACTGTTACCATAGCAACCACTTCCTAGTCTCTGCCCCTCCCCCTGTACAGTCAGCTCTGCCTCATGGGCTCCAGCAAGGCCTGTGTTTTACTGAACCTTCATATTATACTCCTCAAGTGCCACAATCACTAGTATTAAACATGGATTCCCCCTCATTTATACTGAGTAACCTTAACTCTTTCCTTCCCACCCCACAGTCACATGGGCACAACCAGCCCCACTCTGTCCTCTCACCTCAGCATGAGAATAAGGCACAGGGACACCGACTGTAGGGACATTTAATGGGATTCTATGGATCTGGGCCAGGCCCGGACTGGCAATCTGTGGGTTCTGGCAAATGCCAGAGGGGCTGCTTTAAGGTGCCATAGAAAGTCAGTATTCAGTGGGCTGGTGGTGGCTGTTTGGGCCTCTGTGTGGGCTGAGTGGGCCTCTATGTATTTAAAATGCCAGCCTGATCTGGGCCCTGTAATTCTATTGGGGGATATTGCTGGGAATAATCCTGTATAGAAATGTGTAAATGCTTAATTCCAGGGTCACTTCCAGGTCAGTCTCCCCACGAGGAGCCAATGGGAATGTGGGAGGAAGCGAGTGACACAGGGATGAAGGGAAAAGAGGATAAAAATGAGCGGAACGAGAGAATCCTGAATCTGACACTGGAGATGATCTATCTGCTGACTGGAGAGGTGAGGGGCACTGTGACTGGCACACTGACAAGAGACTGTCTGTCTGTACAAAGGGGGTCTCTCTGCAGCTCAAACACCATTCTCTCTTCCTTTCAATATTTAGCACTACATCCCTAGGAAGAAGTCAGATGATGGGGGGGCCCTGCATGCCCCTGGCTCCGTCATACAGAAGGAAAATAACAAGAATGACAAGAAGATCCTGGAACTCATGTCCAACATCATCCAGCTGCTGACTGGAGAGGTGGGTACAGCGGCCCCTTATTGTTTAGTAACAGTGGATGATAATCCCTTTCTCTGGCTGGGGGATGACTGGAACATTGTGTGTGACAGGTTGCCATAAGGACTCATCATGTTTCCATCTATTTTTCCTTGGACGAGTGGGACTATATAAAAGGAAACAAGGACCTTTATGAGGAAGGAATAAAGGATGAGCCTCAGCAGCTTCACCCGCTGGGTGAGTAATGGGTGTTTTTTTCTTCATTCTGCTTTTCGGCACTGAAATCCATTTTTAAATGACTTTTGCTCTGATAAACTTCAGTCACTCTCTATTGCTACACTGCAACTTGGAGTGATAACCCCCCCCCCCCCAGAAGCCCATCAGCAAAATATTGGGCAGGTAACCAAATAGCAGACACCTGGCACCTCTGCTGGAAGATGTTTGTATTGCTAAAGATGTTTATCCACAGTAGAAATGGTCCAAGTGGACAGATATGGACCAGACAGACCAACTCAGATTCCATCTGACCTGATCAAGTATCGAAGGCATTCAGAATCCGTCCATTCCGTGTAAAGATTGGATAATCTATAACTTTATGCTATACAAATAAATTGGGGATTGTACTGACAGTGTAAAATGAAACACTTTAAATAATATCTTTATAACCTCAACAATAAATTAACACTAAGTACAAACAATATATAAATATAAAGATATTTATTTACCTCAGTTATGTGAGATTATCCCTGATGTTAGCTGGTCTTCTTTATTTTGGTCAGGACTACAACACCACTCCAGGAAGATTTGTACTAAAGTTTAAAAACCTAATGTAGTTATTTATGGCACATTAAGGTTTTATATCTGAGATTTTACACTGTATTACTGTCAGTGTGTTCCTAACACAACAAATCCCTACATATATGTATAAATTGTGATAATTATTTCTCCTGTTTGTATCTTTGCCAGACTGTGAATATGAAGATGAGAGAGAGATTCCAGCTGATCTGGGAGGAACATTATGTTGTAATAATGGGCCAAACAAGATTGGGGCTGAAGGAGCAGAATTTTGTGCTGAAGAAAATGTCACAAACCCTGAAATTTCTCCAGTGGAACAGCCCCCACCAGCCAATGGGATTAAAGAGGCAGAGGCTTCATGGGAAGGGGGAAACCAATCAGATTGCAGCATTTATCCACTTACAGAACAGATACAGCGAACAGACACACCTACTCCTATCATTGGATGCAGCTTGAATAACAGCTTGGCAACTAATTATATATCAGTTGGTATTAAAGAGGAGCCACTTTCATGTGAAGAGGGAAACCATTCAGATGGCTGTGGAGATTGTCCCACAGAAAAGATACAGGGAACATCTTCACCTACTCCTATCGTGGACACATATAACTGTTCTGAGTGCCATAAACACTTTAGAACTGAGGCCGGTCTTCTCAAGCATCAGAA
The DNA here is from genome assembly GCF_017654675.1 of Xenopus laevis. Classification (NCBI taxonomy): domain Eukaryota; kingdom Metazoa; phylum Chordata; class Amphibia; order Anura; family Pipidae; genus Xenopus; species Xenopus laevis. The sequence goes on along the minus strand of NC_054388.1, from coordinate 114,292,026 downwards.
AACTCACCAAGGAGCAACACCATTTGCCTGTTCGGTGTGTAAAAAACTTTTTGTGTGCCAGTCAGACCTTATTTTACATCTGAGAAGTCACACAGGAGAGAAACCATATTCTTGCTCCAAATATGGAAAATTGTTTTCAAGTCAGCCAGACTTAAATAGACATTACACAATACACAGAGGAGAGAAGCAGTTTTCTTGTTTGGAATGCGGGAAACATTTTAAAGACCACTTGAGCCTCTGTATACATCGGAGAACTCACACAGGAGAGAAACCGTTTTCCTGTACTGAATGTGGGAAAAGTTTCACCCGTCGTTTAGGCCTTAACGAACATCTCAGACTTCATATGGGAGAGAAGCCATTTTCTTGTTCTGAATGTGGGAAATGTTTCATCAGTCGCACATACCTCACCAGACATCTCAGAGTTCACACAGAAGAGAAACCATTCACTTGCACTGAATGTGGGAAATGTTTCCGTAATAGCACAGGCCTTAGAATCCATAAAGTAATGCACACAGAAGCAAGGCCATTTTCCTGTTCTGAATGTGGGAAACACTTTAAAGAACGCTTGAGCCTCTGTGTACATTGGAGAAGTCACGCAGGGGAGAAACCATTTTTCTGTTCTGAATGTGGAAAATGTTTTACCCGTCGCTCAGGTCTCACAGAACATCTCCGAGTTCACACTGGAGAGAAGCCGTTTTCTTGTTCTGAATGTGGGAAATGTTTTACCGGTCGCACAGACCTTAATAGACATCTCAGAATTCACACTGGGGAGAAACCATTCACTTGCACTGAATGTGGGAATTGTTTTACCAGTCGCTCAGGCCTTACCGTACATTTCAGAAGTCACACAGGAGAGAAACCATATACTTGTACTGATTGTGGGGCGTGTTTTGTACGTCGTTACCAGCTTACTGCACATTCCCTGTTACACACAGGAGAGTAACTGGTTTCTGATAGTAACTGGACATATACAGTTAGGTCCATAAATCTTTGGCCAGAGACAGCTTTTTTCCAATTTTGATTCTGTCCATTACCACAATGAATTTTAAATGAAACAACTCTGGTGTTTCTGTGTTTCAACAAAAATATTTTTATGAAATTCATTTTTTTATGAATTCAAGCTGAAAGTCTGCAGTTCAACTGCATCTGAGTTGTTTCATTTAAAATTCATTGTTCATACTTTTGGATCAATGTTTCCCCTTCAATAAAGATGTAATACTTATGGCTGCAGAATCTATTTTTTGGGGGGGAGGAGTTAGTTTTGCACTTGGGTAGGGAGTGCGGTGATTTTGAGTATGTGGGTCATTAAAGAAAGTAATTAAAACAACTGCTCATATTGCTCTCCTGAGAAATGTTTCAATTCACATAACTTTTTATTTTTCATTCTTGCAGTTCTGCACTACTATCAGGAGACATTTCCTGCATCAGTCCCTTAATCTTCCTGCAGCTGGCCAGGACAGAGAGTTTCTAAGATACTAATATCTTGAAAACGGAAAAAAAAAACCTATAACTTGCAATCTAGCATTGATTTAAGTTAAGTGTGTCTAGTTACTGAGTAGTCAGAATTAAAAGTATTCCAGAAATCTGGGTAAGGGCGTATCCTAATGTAGTCTTGTGGAGTGGCTTTTTTATGTGTTACACGGGAACACATTCTATCCTATGGTGTATTTCACTCATCAGGGCATAATGATAGCCAGAAAACCTTGTTCTACAAGACAAACCCTTTAACCATTTATGTACCAAGCATGTACTACATGATTGCAGTAGAAGTCTCTAACTGCTAACTATGTAGTACCTATTTGATTTTGCAGTAAATGGTTTCTCTTTGCATTAGCGGCGTTTGCTGTCAGAACTGGTTTAATGTTATTTACTGCCTGAAGAAACCTAATTACTAGTTACTGGATGCCACTGAGTGCTGGTTAAAGGAACAGTTTAGTGTAAATATAAAGCCAGGTAAATAGACTGCGTGAAATGAAAAATGTTTTCAGTATAGTTAGTCCAAAATGTAATCTATACAGGCTGGAGTGAACATATGTCTGCCATAATAGCCGGGGCACTACTTCTTCTTTGACTCCATAGTCTCTGTCCAATACAACTTGTTAAATTACTGCAAGCTCTCTCTAGGTGAAACTTTTGATTTATTTGCCAACTGTTCCGTTGTCCCTGAATTGTGAGACCCTTCATATAGGCTCCTCAGCCCCATAAAGTTGCATTCATGGTCAGTACTGTCCACCTTGAAGTGGTCAAAGATATTCCTTTAATTCTCTTTGGAGAACCCTAACTTGACTGGTACAACTTGGGATCTTGCACTGTAGTCTTTGTACCAATTTATAAGAAAATTCTTATGAAGAGAAGGTGTTAATCCTGCCCATTTCACTGCTTCAGATGCTGCAACCACTCAGACTTTGATAGTTTAGAGCCATGGTCTTCTTTAATTCTCATAACACTTTGTGAACGATTTTTATTACCATTCAATGGCCGTTGGATGGAGTAAAATTTGGTATTAAAGGAGAAAGAAAGCTATGGATGCATTTTATTGCCAATAGATTAGCTGCAATAGTGCAAGCTAGAATGCTATATTTATTCTATAGAATATTTTACCATACCTGAGTAAAAAGCTCTAGAAATTCTCTGTTTGTTTAGAATAGGAGCTGCAGTATTAATGTGGTGTGACATCACTTCCTGCCAGAGTCTCTCCCTGCTCTGGGCTCAGATTACAGTAGAGAAGGGAGGGGTGGGGGAGAGGAACAAACTGAGCATGCTCTTGCCCAGGGCAATGAGGTTTAAGCTGAAGGCAGGAAGTCTAATACAGAAGCCCATGAGTACACAATAGAAGGAAAGAAATGCTGTGTTTCTTTTGACAGGGGACTCAGAGCAACATTACTTTGGGGGTTTACTGGTATATTTAGATGGACCTTTCTGATAAGGCTTACTTAGTTTTAACCTTTCCTTCTCCTTTAAGAAGAATTTCCAATAATCTGAATTCTTTAACAGATGAAACTTCTGTTTTGTTGCAGTTTATGAGCCACCTTAAGGACTCCATGTTTACACTACTGCCTTTATGTGAATTCTTAACAGTTGTTCTGCTTTGATTAGAATGACTTCTAGATAAGTATAGACTCAAAAGTGCTGGTAACTGTACAAGGCCTGTTGAGACTACAGAGAATTTGTGATAATCTAAGGGAAAATTCTGGAAAGGGTTAAAATTCACCTAAATACATTGATGCTTTTGGGTGACAAATTGTTTTTATGTGCTGCAAATATTTGACGCACAAGAATTTTTTTTTACCCATTAGAGTCTATTGGCATCATTTTTGAAGCAAAACTTGGTGAAAAATTTCAGTCAACACTAGTGACTTTGACTGACTAAAGTCTGTCTAAAATGTTCTGAGCCCATACAGATGAGCTCCTACTTCAGCCTTCTAGAATACCTTTAGCAGAATACAACCCATGACGTCTGTTTTCTCTATTCAATACTCTTCTCCATCCCTCATCAACAGTATCAGTCAACCAGACACACTCTCCTCAGGACTTTGCTGATTTCTTTAAAGACAAAGTAGAGTCCATCCACAATCAGATCCCTACCTCTACTAATGTAAACCAGCTCCTCCTTCCTAAGCGCCTTCTGCATGTCTTAATTCCTTCCCTCCGCTAACAATGTCTGAAGTCTCCAAGCTTCTCTTGTCCTCCCCACTCACAACTTGCCCCCTTAACCCTATGCCTTCTTCTCTGCTCAAACACTGTGTTGCAGAGCTTACCCCACTACTTATTCACATCTTCAATTCTTCTCTAGCTTCTGGAACCTTTCCCTCTCCTTTCAAACAGGCCTGTGTAAAGCCTATTCTTAAAAAAGCCACTCTTGATCCATCCTGTCTGTCATATTACAGCCCTTTTTCACTTCTACCACTTGCCTCTAAACTCTTACAACGTATTGTGTTCTCCCGTATTACTAACTTTCTACACACCCATGATCTGTCGGACCCTCTGCAATCTGGTTTCCGGCCTGGTCACTCTACTGAGACTGCTTTGTGCAGAGTTACAAATGATCTTCAGGTTGCTAAAGCCAAAAGTCACTTCTCCATCCTTCTCCTCCTTGACTTATCATCTGCATTTGATACGGTTGACCGCTTCTGTATTTGCTTGGCATCCGTAACCAGGCTACATCTTGGCTCTCTTTTTACCTTTCTAACCGAACATTCACTGTCTCCTATGATAATATAACCTCATCTCCAGTTCCACTTAATGTTGGGGTGCCGCAAGGCTCTGTACTTGGTCCGCTGTTGTTCTCCCTGTACTCTCTGTCTTTGGGAGATCTCATCCATTCATTTGGCTTTAATTATCATCTGTATGCTGATTATTATCCCTACAGTCTGTATTAAACACTGCTGCCAGAATTCTCCTCCTCTCATCCAAAAGGTACAGGCCCCTCCGCTGCTGAAGTCCTTATCATGGCTTCCTATAAAACAAAGAATAACTTATAAACTCCTCCTCATAACCTTCCCTTCATTCCTCTGCACCTCACTACATCTCATCTCTTGTCTCTCTATATGTTCCTGCCCGAAACCTCCGCTCCTCTCAGAGCAACCGCTTGGTTGTACCCCCCACTACTACTGCTGTTTCCCGTATCAAACCCTTCTCTCTTGTGACTCCTTATATTTGGAATGTCATTCCTGAATCTCTCAGGAGAGAATCCTCCAGGACAATTGTCTGTTAAAATGTCTGCCTGGTTTGTAAGATATAGCTTCCTTGTATGATGGTCTCTCATTCCTGGAATTTCTCTAACATATATTATTTTGCAGTAGAAATGCACTTTTCGTTATTTGATTGTTTTGTACCAAAGAGAAACTGCCCTGAAAATGATAAAGAACACAAATTGTACTGTGACAGTGTCCACATTCCAAAGTTTTAGTCATAAGCTCCTCCTTGTTTCAACTGACAACCCCACACTTCTTGCTGCCAGTTTTAGCACCTCCATGGATGCTTCAGCCACAAATTCATAGCAACATTAATTTTATCAATGGCTTTTAGAGTATCTGCTCTGCTAATGTTGCATTCAGAGCTTCTTTGATATTGCGACCCACAGTTTAGAAGCCCTAGCTATAGATATAATTGATAAAGCTGCTTCTTGTCACCATTCCATAACATCATTAAGATTAAGTCCCTCATTCACAGAGTGGGTAGTACACCTGCTGATTGTTGTAACGGACACATCAACTTTTGGTGCTAATGATGGCCACACATGGGCTGATATAAGCTGCAGACAGACCAAGTGAGCAGGTGATTGGCGGTGTATAGGCCCTCCAGCAGGCTTCCCCGATATATATTGAAAATCGGCAGCTGTCGCTTGGCCAGGATTAAAAATCCCAACAACAAACCGATGCAGTACTCGATCCAACTGCCTGTTTTTTCAACAGTAAGAATGATGCCTCATTAAGGCAGACTTTACAGACTTGCTTCTCCGTGAGGGCTGGATGGGAGCAGGCTCCTTCTGGCTGCTTTCCTTCCAGGCTCTTTGGGGCAAATTCACTAAGCGCCGAACGCTAGCGTTAATTCGCTAGCGTTTGGCATTTTCGTTACTGCGCAAATTCACTAACGAACACTGGCGTAGTTTCGCTAGTGTTACTTCGCACCCTTACGCCAGGCGAATTTTCGTTAGCGACGTAACTACGCAAATTCACTAACTTGCGCAGTGTACTGAACGCTACCTTTTACACTAGATTTCCTTTGCCACCTCAGACCTGGCGAAGCGCAATAGAGTAGATAGGGATTGTTTAAAAAAAAAAAATCAAAATTTTTTCTAAGTCCCAAAAAACGCTGGCGTGTTTTCTACATTATGGGTGATAGGCTGAAAAAGATCAAAATTTTTTTTGGGGCTCCCCTTCCTCCCCCCTACATTTCCTGACTCATGGCAACTTACCTAGACAGTGGGCACATGTGTAGGGCAAAAAAAAATTTTTATTTGATGATTTGAAGGTTTTCTTGGCATTTGTAGTGCTGATACGTATTCCTCCATTGAAATTTGAATTTGGCGCCGTATGCAAATTAGCCTTCGCTAGCGTAACTTCGCTTTACATAGCGAATCAACGCTAGCGCAACTTCGCAACCTTACGCTACCCCTGAGCGCAACTTCGGATTTTAGTGAATTTGCGGAGCGCTGGCGAAACTACGCCTGGCGAAGTGCGGCAAAGTTACGCCTGGCGCAACTTCGCATCTTAGTGAATTTGCCCCCTTGTGTCTATGTTCAGTTTATCTTCAGAGAGAAAAGACTGGATGGGAGGAGTTGGCAGTTGCTTGAAAAACCTGATACCAGAATGCAAGATGGCCACAGAAAGCTGTTTGTACAAGTTCCCACACTGCTCCTGTTGAGATGGTAAGTGTTCATGTGCCCATGGGCCCAGGCTCTTATGATTTCTGGGAAAGGAAACACAAGTAGTATTTGCTGGTTCAGCGTGGGATACTGGATAGAATGATGGATGTGAAAGAGCTTGTTCACCTTTAAGCTAACATTTGCCATGTTATAAAATAGTCAATTCTAAGCAACACTCAAAAAGTTTTTCACCTTCTTCTGACACTTTCAAGCTTTGATACGGGGGTCGCTGACCCATCTAAAAAACAAATGCTCTGTAAGGCTACAAATGTATTGTTATTGCTACTTTTTATTCCTCATCTTTCTATTCAGGCCTCTCCTATTCATATTCCAGTCTCTTATTCAAATCAATGGGTAATGTGGATCCTAGCGACCAGACTGCTGAAACGGCAAACTGGAGAGCTGCTGAATAAGAAGCTAAATAAGTCAGAAACCACAAATAATAAGAAAGCAATTGTCTCAGAATATCCCTCTGTACATCCTACTGAGAGTTAACTCATAGGGGAACAAGTCCACTCAGGCATTGAGCAGATCACATGTAGAAATACCAATGGGTGAGACTTTAGTTATTAGTTATGTGGTGTGATTGCACAGGCAACTAACAGGCACAGGGACTAATTCTAAGCAACTTTTCAACTGGTCTTATTTTTTTCTTTTGTATAGTTTTTGAATTATTTGCCTTCCGACTGTTTCCAGTTTTCAGGTGGGGTGGGGGGGTTCACTGACCCTGTCTAAAAACAAATGCTCCGTAAGGCTACAAATGTGTTGTTATTGTTGCTTTTTATTCCTCATCTTTTTATTCATATTCCAGTCTCTTATTTAAATCAGTGCATGGTTGCTAGGGGAATTTGGACCCTAGCAACCAGACGGCTGAAATTGCAAACTGGAGAGCTACTGAATAAAAAACCACAAATTATAAGAAATGAAAACCAATTGCAAATAGTCTCAGAATATCCCTCTGTACATCATACTGTTACTAATGTGAAGGTGAACAACCCCTTTACTTATTAGCTGTCCCTTTACAAGAGAAGAGACTGCACAGCTGGGTCTCACCCTACCCGGGGGGAGTATTTTTACTCTTACTAATTTCCCCCAAATACACATAGATTATACAGAGGGATGAGACCACCATTCAGACAGCCTCCCAAACTAAAGTGACTAATAACAACAAGTGCCTTATTGCACCCCACCAAAAATGGAACATACCCCTGTGGCCAAAAAACATAATGTAAAACCTGCCCACAAATCCTGACTTTAGACAAAATACCAATTGCGGACACATTAGAGGAATACAGTATCCATGGTTACTACAACTGTTCTACTTCCAACGTGGTGTACTTAATACAATGTGGTGTACTTAATACAACGTGGTGTACTTAATACAATGTGATGCACTTAATACAATGTGGTGTATTTAATACAATGTGATGTATTTAATACAATGTGGTGTACTTAATACAATGTGGTGCACTTAATACAATGTGGTGTACTTAATACAATGTGGTGTACTTAATACAATGTGATGCACTTAATACAATGTGATGTACTTAATACAATGTGATGTACTTAATACAATGTGGTGCACTTAATACAATGTGGTGTACTTAATACAATGTGGTGTACTTAATACAATGTGATGCACTTAATACAATGTGATGTACTTAATACAATGTGATGTACTTAATACAATGTGGTGTACTTAATACAATGTGATGCACTTAATACAATGTGATGTACTTAATACAATGTGATGTACTTAATACAATGTGGTGTACTTAATACAATGTG